>NC_090647.1:94417179-94739679 GCF_040937935.1 Hyperolius riggenbachi
CAGAGGACGATTTATCCAGCTTGTAAAAGATAAGCGAGAAGAGAGAAGCTACTCTAATCTAAATAACACACAGGCAGTGTGCAGAGAGGGGCCTGGAAAGGTGAGTTCATAGCAGAACCACAACACTGAAGAACTTGGCAGCCTTCCAGACACAGGCTGACAAGTCTGACAAGAGAGAGATAAGTTGATTTATTACAGAGACAGTGATAGTATAAAGTGCTGCAGTTAGCCAGAACACATTAGAATAGCTTTTGGAACTTGTAGGATGATAAAAAACAGGATGCAATTTTTGTTACGGAGTCTCTTTAAGAAGGCAAACTACTCTGACCATTGCTATACATTGTTATACTAGCAACAAGCACATTGAGTACATGGCACGGGTTTGCTATTTGCGCAACTCGCATGATGTAATTTTCATAATTTCCAGTAAAATTGTAGTGCACTAAATAAACATACCAATTTTATCACAGTTCTTTGTTTTTAACCCGTTTTATTGAAGAATCCTCTATAACAAAACCACTGTGTCCCTGTGTCACACTGTCCCTGTGTAGCTGGGTCCGTGCTTTTTGCTACTGTGCATGTGCGCAGCATGGACCCAGCCTCACAGAGACAGGAGGGCGGGGCCAGGGAGCTAGGTGGGCGTGCGAGCGCGCGCATGCGCAGTAACAGGTGGCGGGCGGCGGCGAGAAAACACAGACCTAGAGCCTTTTTTTAAATGGGCTTGAGTGTGCTAGTTCAATATAAAAGCAATAACAAACAGCTTGAAAACAGTACTGCCAAAATCTCCCTTTTCCAGGACATCAATCACATAATACAGATGTCAATGAAATCAACACAATTGGAATGATAGCATTCCTATAAAGTGTCCGAATTCCAGTGATATGGGGAGAAGAACTAAACATAAGCAGAAAGAGGAGGATACCTATGAACCAGCATTGCGGACTTCTATACATTGTTTCAGGTATATTCTTAAATCGTATCCCAATATAGTAAATAAGCCTCAAGGTCTTGTGAATTAACCCCGTAGATACTTCGGTCAGATATATTATAGACTGTATGCAAGAATTCCTAATGCGGTAAACTTAATCTAACAGTTATGGATCCCATGCTTACAGCAGACAAATTAAATTAAAAAAACAAACTTTAACCCAGGATTGAACTTCACCCCAAGTAGCCGATAGCCCCTTTCCCATGAGAAATCTTTACCTTTTCTCTAATAGATCATCAGAGGGGTCTGTATGGCTGATATTGTGTTGAAACCCCTCCCACAGTGTGATGTCATGTCCATGGTCCTGACAGTTTGCTGTTTGTGAATCTCGTTGCGTTGTGGGAAATAACGTCTGTTTCCAACTGCCAAGCAAACTATATCTCCCTCAGTAACAAAAATTCCGTACAGATCATAGTTACATAGTTATTTGGGTTGAAAAAAGACATAAGTCCATCGAGTTCAACCAGAGAACAAAGTACAACTCCAGCCTGCTCCCTCACATATCCCTGTTGATCCAGAGGAAGGCGAAAAACCCTTACAAGGCATGGTTCAAGTAGCACCAAAAGGGAAAAAAATCCTTCCCGACTCCAGATGGCAATCAGATAAAATCCCTGGATCAACATCACTGGGCATTACCTAGTAATTGTAGCCATGGATGTCTTTCAACGCAAGGAAAGTTTGTAAGCCCCCTCTAAATGCAGGTATAGAATTTGCCATAACTACTTCCTGTGGCAATGCATTCCACATCTTAATCACTCTTAAAGGGGAACTGAAGTAAGAGGTATACGGAGGCTGCCATATTTATTTCCTTTTAATCAATACCAGTTGCCTGGCAGCCCTGCTGGTCTATTTCTCTGCAGTAGTATCTGAATAACACCAGAAACAAGCATGCAGCTAGTCTTGTCAGATCTGACTTTAAAGTCTGAAACACCTGATCTGCTGCATGCTTGTTCAGGGGCTATGGCTAATAGTATTAGAGGCAGAGGCTCAAAGGGCTGCCAGGCAACTGGTATTGCTTAAAAGGAAATAAACATGGCAGCCTCCATATACCTCTCTCTTCAGTTCCCCTTTAAGGTGGTCATACTCTGGTCGATTTGCCTACAGATCGACCAACAGATAGATCCCTCTCTGATCGAATATGATCAGAGAGGGATCGTATGGCTGCCTTTAATGCAAACAAATTGTGAATCGATTTCAGCATGAAATCGATCACCATCTGTGAAGCTGCAGTGCCCCCCCCCCCCCCCCCCGCATACATTACCTCCTCGGCCGGCGCGTATCCCCGGTCTCCGCTGTCTCCTTCTCCGCGCTGGGCTCCGAAGCCGGCTGGCTTCACTGAACTTCATGCCGGGGAAGTTTAAACAGTAGAGGGCGCTCTACTGTTTAAACTTCCTGCTGGGACAGGAAGTTCAGTGAAGCCAGCCGGACTCAGAGCCCAGCACGGAGAAGAAGACAGCGGAGACCGGGGATACGCGCCGGCCGGATCAGGTAATGTATTGCCGCTAGTGTCGGTCGTCGGACATTCGAATGCTGCTATCAATGCACTCCCGATCCGCCGACGATCGCCCAAAATCTTCCGCACGGACGGATCGACGGGAATGATTGATTTTGGACGGAAATCGATTGTTCTGTCAGCGTTTGCGCAACGATTTCGCAGCAGATTTGATCACAGTGATCGAATCTGCTGTATATTGGTATATTGGCAGGAAAATCGTTAGGTGTATGGGTCCCTTTACTGTAAAGAACCCTTTCCTAAATAAATGGCTAAAACGTTTTTTTCCTCCTTGCGCAGATCATGTCCTGTAGTCCTTTGAGAAGGCCTAGGGACAAAAAGCTCATCCGCCAAGCTTTTATATTCCCCTCTGATGTATTTATACATGTTAATTAGATCCCCTCTAAGGCGTCTTTTCTCTAGACTAAATAAACCCAGTTTATCTAACCTTTCTTGGTAAGTGAGACCTTCCATCCCACGTATCAATTTTGTTGCTCGTCTCTGCACCTGCTCTAAAATTGCAATATCTTTCCTGTAATGTGGTGCCCAGAACTGAATTCCATATTCCAGATGTGGCCTTACTAGAGAGTTAAACAGGGGCAATATTATGCTAGCATCTCGAGTTTTTATTTCCCTTTTTAATGCATCCCAAAATTGTATTAGCTTTAGCTGCAGCGGCTTGACATTGAATACAATTATTTAACTTGTTTTCAATGAGTGCTCCTAAGTCCGTCTCCAAATTTGATGTCCCCAACTGTATCCTATTTATTTTGTATGGTGCTAGACCAGTGGCATGACCAAAATCCATGACTTTACATTGAATTTCATCTGCCATTTATGTGCCTATATAGCCATCCTATCCAGATCCTGTTGCAACTAAAGATGTCACCACCAGTGGTACATTTCAGAATGTAAATTAGGAAGAGGAAAGTTTTTACAATGGGAAAACACTAACTAAATAATCTATAAATGAATATTGTAAAAAATAAGCAATTTTATTCATTGGCCAATGATAATAAGGCAAGAGAAAACTTACCACCACACATCAAATGGTATGTTCAGAAGCTGGCCTTATTAAGGTGTAGAGATAAGTTTTCACAGTGAGAGAGTTAGCTTATCATTTCTGTAATTGTAATCATTCTGTAATTACCTCCTCTGTAGTTATTTTCACATGAAGTTAATTAACAGCCTGTCTTTAATGTTAGAATTATGTAGTTATTTTATATCAAGTAGTTGAACTGCGCTCTCCACCTTCCTATAAATCAATAAACAGATGGCACATAGCGTGATTCCATATACATACAGTATGCCACATACAGTCAATCACCACTGTGACAAATGTGCTCGTGTCACACTCGTGTATCCACTCCCAATTTAGATTGCGCTCACCAAATCGCAGCCACCTCAAAGCCAGGTGGGTCTAGCGTATTTTTCACAAACAAGCTCCCGGCACTTTTAAAATCTTCAGTTCTCTGTTTAATATCGCATTGATCCTCTCCGGAAGCATAAGAATGTAAAACACATAAAATACATCATAGTGTATACTGTATATAAAACATATTAGCCCGCGCAGTGAATGCGCACTCACTTATATCTTCTTGCAATATAGCGTATCATATAGGCGGCAGCGAGATCTGTTCTGGCCTCCGGGCATGGGGTGAACGGCGTCCCGTATCCCTCCTGGTGACCCTTTCGCCTGGTCTACGCTGGCTCGCGTCCTCCTCGCTAAGCTATTCCTCCAACACTTCCTAGTGCAGTGACGTCAGACGCGCCGGCCGTAGCTCCGCCCTACGCGTTTCGTCTAGTCAGACTCATCAGGGGCAGTAGTTATTTTAAGGTTCGAAATTTTAACTTTAGAGATCTCTACTTCACTTTAAGACAGAAGAGTTAAAGAGACTCTGAAGTCTCTTTTTTATCTTCTTTTGTTTAACAATCCTCTTCAGCTTTAATGCCAGAGTTAAACAGCCGCATCCCCACGGCAGAGGAGTGATTTATTACCTAGTAAATGATTTGCAAAGTTCTATGACTTTGCAGGTCGTAGATCATGCTCCCCTGACACGCAGGGCTTCTCTTCCTGGAGAGGCTGAGCTTTGAGCTGTAGCTCAGCCTCTGCGCAATCAATCTCTGCAGATCTCTGCCTCCTCCCCGCCCCCCTCTCAGTGGAAGAAGACTGAGAGGGGCGGAGAGAGGCGGCGATCAGCAGAGATTGACTACGGAGGAGGCAGAGGTACAGTGTAAAACTCAGCCTCTTCGAGGAAGTGAAGCCCTGCAGAGCCCGGGAGCTTTGCAGGGCTTATCTCTGCTAATAAATCACTCCTCTGCCGCGGGGGATGCGGGGATTTAACTCTGTCATTAAAGCTGAAGAGGATAGTTAAACAAAAGAAGGTAAAAAAAGAGACTTCAGAGTCTCTAAGTTTACCACATGCCTTATCACCATGGCGATAACACTAGAAACAGCTCCGAAACATTATTAAATATAAGACAGGAGATAAGCTTAGTGAATTGAGGCCATTATGTTATTTTCACTATAGTTGCTCTTTAAAGTGAACCAGAGCCAAAGCTCAAAACAAGATCTTACCCTGAAGAGAGGGAAGCCTCAGGATCCTATTGAGGCTTCCCTCCCTTGTTGGCAGCCCCTCCCCCCTCCCTGTTGCGGAGCGTGCCCCCCCCCCCCTTCCACATCCAGGCCGCGCAGCTCCTCTTCCTTATTCATTGAGCGGGCTCAGTCGGCTATTGCGTGGCTATTAATAAGGAAGAAGATCTGTGTGGCCCCGATCTGATTAGCAACAATGCCTTGTCGCTAATCTTCCGGGGGGCCGTGCTCAGTGATGGGGGACAGCAGAATAGCGGGGGAAGCCTCAATAGGATTCTGAGGCTTTCCACTCTTTAGTAAGTATCTGATTTTGTATACCCGAGCTTCAGCTCGGATACACTTTAAAGGACACCCGAGGTGAAAATAAACTAATGAAATAAACAATTGTATCTATCCTCCTTTTCCTTCTCCTAAAAATGACTTTTTAAAGAGACACTGAAGTCTCCACAAAACTACAGCAGGATATTGTTTAGCATAAATGCCTTTCCTAAAACGCCACATCCCCACTACTGAACTCGCAATTAAAAACCCTGAAATCCCGAGGCAAAAATCCACGGCTTTCAAAGTCGTGGATTTTGCTGCCGAGGAAAGTAGAGCTTTGGACTGTAGCTCTGCCTCCATTAGCAACAATCCCCCGCTGATCACCGCCTCTCTCAGTGAAAGAAGACTGAGAGGGGCGGGGAGAGGCAGCGATCAGCACAGATTGACGGGAGTAGAGGCAGAGCTACAGTCCAAAGCTCTGCCTCTACATGGAAGCGCTCCCCAAATATCTCCCTTGGGATTTCGGGGGTTTTAATTGGGAGTTCAGCCACAGGGATGTGGCGTTTCAGGTAGGGCACTCATGCTAAACTATATTCTGCAGTGAAAACAGAGGTTTTTTTTTTTGGAGGCTTCAGTATCTCTTTAAGATATTCCACAGTTTTATTTCATATTTAAATCTACTTTTTAAGTTTTTACTGTTTTATTGTTTTTGTTTAATGACACATTCATTGAAGTATGCCAGTGCTAAAATCTATGAACTATTGACCCTTTATATCTCTTTCCTGCTCTAAGAAGCCATTTTCTGATAGAAAAGTGTTTTATAGTTGTAATTTCCTATCAGTGAGGGCCACAGTGTAGTCTGACCCAGGCCTGACTCAGACAGGAACTGCCACTTACATAATGTACCTGATAGTTGGAATTTCTTATCAGTGAGGGTCACACTGTAGTTGCTTCCTGTCTGAGTCAGCTACTTACATACCTGATATTTAACTCTTTCAGGCACAGAATGAAAAAAGGAACTCAGCATAGTTATTTGTGTGCTAGGCACTGTACATACACATGCCTATCTCATCATGTCACATGTTACCTTGGGTATCCTTTAAAGCACATTCTGCCTAAACATATTATTTCTTCTTAGGGAAACTTGAAATGTCATTGTTAGCGGGAACTTAATCTTTACCATACAGAACAAAGTTTTATGAGTGTGAGATGAATGATGTTCCCATGCAGGGAGCCACCAGCAGATTTTGCTGAATGAAGTGATCTCATATATTCCTGCAATGCATGAGATCACTGCTTGGGCATTTATTCTGGCTCAGAATCACGAGGCTATTACTGTATACAGGCAGCACACTGATAGAAATCACTTATGACACACAAAGGAACATTCCACATTTGAAAAAGCAATGCAATAGTAAGAAAACACTGCAATAATAAGGCATGATTTCACGAGCTGATTCTTTATACAAAACATACCGTTCACATCATGACATCCAGCTTATTAAATTACTGGTACTTCTTTTTCCAAATATAGGTGGCTATATGATTTTTTTTTTTAAAGCTACAGCTTCTTATTAAAGAGAACCAGAGACGAAGCACCCTCATGTATTTTATTACATTTATCAGTGGGAACATGACAGTAAACACCTACCCTGCTTTTAGTTTTATTCTTTTCAGTCTAATCTATCTGTTATCAACTGTGATAAGAATCCACCGACTATTCAGTCGAGGTTTGACCTGGAATCATTATAGCTGAGTCACTCTCTTCTGTGGAGTCTTTTCAAGCCCAAGCCTTCCCCCTCCTGGCTCAAATTTCATGCTTTACATACTGAGAGCTGTGATGAGATGGGAGGGGCTGATGCTGCAGGAAAAATCTCTGTCTAACAGACAAGTGTGGCTGTGTGATCTGTGTGCTCTGTCTGTGCAGCCTTTTCTTTATTATCTACTGTATGCAGTTTCATTACTATGAGAGACACTTCCTACAGGCAGCCACAAAGCATACCAGAATAATAAAGTTGAAAGCCTACAGCACCCCTTCTTGTCTATAGTCTCATATAGCCTATACAGCACATCCAGAACACCTCATACCCTGGAACAGAAGGAATATGAGCCGGCAGCCATATTGGATATTTCCTGGAGGAATAATGGATAAAAAGCACTCAAAAAGGCACACCAGAGTGGCGAAATTATCAGGTAGAGCATTTATTCTTTACAAGCTATCAACTGATATGTTTATTTTGTGTGAATCGTTCATCTCTGGTTCCCTTTAACTAGTCAGTCTTAGGGCCTATGGCCTATGCAAGTGCCAGAGATGAATTTCGTACTTTTTTTATCCTCCTGCCTGATTACACGCAAAGTGAGGAGATTGAGATGCCGGGCACTAGAGCGAGAGGTGATCGGAGAGGCGGACATTGCTGGACTCCGGCTGAGAAGGGTGAGAGAAGCACTGATAGTGCTGCATCTGATACTCAGCATGATAGACTGAGCTGGAGGAGCACCGGACGAAGGGCTACTAGCACTACCTGGAAAGTTGTATTTGGAAAGGAGGGAGGGGGAAGCCCTAGGTCAACAGGGAAGATATATTGGGGAGGGAGAGGGAAGCTAAATTGAGTGGGAACCATTAGACAACAGGGAAGCTGTATTGAAGGAGGAGGAGGGAAAAACACTAAACACCAGGTAAGCTGCATTGGGGTGTGAGGGGTGAACCACAAGGTACCAGAGAAGCTATATGGGGGAGAGAGAGAAGAACCACTAGGCACCAGGGAAGCTCTGTCAGAGGCGCTTAACTTGAATCCTTGTGCAGATCGCTTGATACTCCTCCCTGTATTGCCCGATGAAGCGGGATTGAGCCTGCAAAACGCGTTGCAATTTTTTGGGAGTTTCTAATAAATGTGTTTGACTGTCTGAATAGCAGTTGTTGTCGTGTCTGCTTGAGGGAGGTAAGACCACCACTTCCTCCTTAATTTTTGCCAATGAAGTTGGTTTTTAAGCTCATTTAATCTAATTTTATACTTTTGGTGCCTCTGTTCATTGTGTATTGGGGATGGATGGTTGAAGCACTAGGCACTTGGGATGCTTCATGGGGGAGGAAGGAGGGAACCACTAGACACCAGATAATTGTATAGGGGAGGGATGACCACTAAATACCAGGGATTTGCATTGGGGTGGGAGCAGGGACCACTAGACACCAGGGAACTTTATTGCTGCATGTAACATTGGGTCGTGGATAAAGGTGTGGCAAGATTGGGTCTGTACCTTTTTCTTGGCACCAAAGTTGGGAGGCATGCTCTCTACTGCCCGCCCCAAGCACTAGCAAGGCATACAAGAGAATAGAGACTTGGGCGCAGGACACAGCCGGTATACAGCTTATCCTGCTGCTGCACAAGTCCCGGTGGCGTTAATTACTATTCCCCCTCCAGGTCCACGTGGATGTTGGGAAATGATGTAATTCATCTTCCATGTATTGCTGGCGGCCGGATTCCAGTGTTTCAAAAGTAACTTCAGTTCCGTCTTCTGACGGCGCCGAAGTTATGCACTGTGTGCAGCTATAGCCGTAATTCCTATTACAGTCTATGGAGGCGCCGGGTGTGCCCAAATCTCCTGCGCTATACTTCACGTACTCGCTATCAAGAGACTGGCTGGTGCACGTAAGCGGCAAATTCACCGCCTTCAGCTTTCCGTGTGATAGAGGCCTAACGCTGTCTTGGTAAGGAGAGCTGGCCCATAGTTTTAATTTGCAAGAGTGTTCCTACGATCAGATACATTTCAAAGGACCTTAATAAATCAATGTTTCCCTTGCCTGGCTTCATTGTAATGAGGGGATCAGTGTTATCCACGTTGCCTGTCAGTGGTTTTAATGTTGTGGCTGTCTCGAGTGCACAGCTAGAAAGAAAGAGGCTCATCTCTCTTGCTTAGGGTGATGGTTAATTTCCATATACATGACTTCTAAGTGGATGTGGTATGAAGTACAGTACACGCTGCTGAGAGGGCAGCTAGCTACAAAAATATCCCATCCCTCCCAACATATGTCTGCCAAGAATGAAATCACTTAGTACTGTTCTCCTGTTCCATCCTGAAGGAGCCGTTTCTTGGCAACTAGCAGACAACTGGGTTTCCACGGAGACGTGATAAAACTGACTGATTCAGAAAAAGTATGCAGGGCCGCTGCTCGTCCTCCAGCAACCTCGCTCACATTTTATTTGCTATTGTGGTGAGAATATGATATCATATCTTTATTTTCAAGCGAATTCCACATCTTTATTGAACTGCTATACGGCTTAGGGAAAGCGCTGTTACACGGAAAAGCCAATGTGGCTGTTTTATCAAGACAGCTGCAAAGAAAACCAGAGATAAAGTAGAGAGCAGATGTTCGCAGCAGCCAATTGTAATCTTTGTTTCGTTCAACAGCTGAAACTTGATTTGGTTTATTTTTAGGGCAACTGCTCTGCTTTTGCACCAGGTTTCTTTGCACCTGTCTTGATAAATCCTCCCCCAGAATTATTTGAAATAACAGTGATCAGGACTGGTATGAATAGATAAAGCAATGTTTGCGGTGAGCTGCAAGTAAAGGATTGGTGAAATAGTACCCAGAGCAATTACCCATCAGTGGGGATGGGGGGGGGGGGAGGGGGGCTTGTGTATGAGAACAAAGGGGGTAAGAGGCTCACAGGAGTAGATCAAAGTGAGATAAAACAGCTTAAAATAGAAAAATAGAGGTGGCTTAGGGCCTGTTTCCACTACACGCGGATTCTGGATGCCGAAAACTGACTCCAATGACTGCCTATGGGAAATCTGCATCAGAAAAATCGCGTTTAGTGGAAACAGGACCATAGGCATTCACTGGAGTCAGTTTTTCTGCATCCAGAATCTGTATGTGGTGGAAACAGGCCCTTACCTCAATAACATCAAGTTCATACAAATATGAATTTTAGTAAGCACATGCAACATGTTTTAAGAGACTGCGTCCACTCCCTCAGGCCAAATAAAGTGCCAGAATTATATCAGAGCCAGGTACTGAGGCGTTGATACAACTCTACTTTATTTGGCCTGAGGAAGTGGGCGCAGACCCACGAAATGCGTTGCCTGTGCTTATTCAAATTCATATCTATATTAACTTGTCATTATTGAGGTAAGCCACCTCTATTTTTGTATTTTTAGCTGTCTTTAACTCAGTTTTATTTATTCCTGTTTGCCCTGTGTACCTTTTGTGCTTTCCACTCTCCTCTGGGAACGGAGTGTGTGTTGGTACATTGGTACCTAGTGGCTTTGCTATTGATAGGACCTTTTGTTGTTTTTCTCAAGAGTACAGCTCTAGCTAAAATATTGATCAAAGAACACTAGTTTCCCCTGATTAATTGGGGTTCACACATGTAGCACGCTGTAAATAGGCACCAATTCCTACATTAACCCTTTCCTCCACTGTTCCTCCAATGCTATCTGACAGTCGAGCATTCTCCTTAGCTGCTGATGCTGGTCCATGTCTGACAAGAAGCATTGGGCTGCTGCTGGCCACATCACTGTCTGATCCAGTCCGATGTCAGGTCCTTATGATCCAGGTCCCAGATTAAGTCCGAGGCTTCAATATCCGTAGGTGCAATGCCAGGTTTTTGCTCGGCGCCACATTTTGCTGCGCATTTTCTCAAGCGCATGTATTCTCCATTACAGTTCATCCTAAATTCTTTAAATTGTAGGTCTCTTACCCATCTTACACACACCGCATTTTGGGGGTATGGAGGGGAGCCTCAGGTCTATCTCTGTGCAAATTTGCAGCCCCCAAGACCTGCTGGTTCCAGAGATATGGCATATGAACCTATCTTGTGAAGTAGCAGGGCTCGGAGGCTGCAAATTTGCGCAGAGGTAGATCAGGGGCTTCTCCTCCATACCATACCAATTTGTGGTGTGTAGGGTGTGCATGCATGCGAGGATGTGCAGCGCAGTGACGTGGGCAGCAAGACCTGTCATTACACCAGCACCATGCTATTACCTCGTAATACATATATCACGTGGGCACGTTTGGGCTGCAGCTGGCGGCACCACTGCTGGATCCAGTCTGACACAGAGTCCAGCTCTGTGATATAAGTGCCAGGCTAGGTCTGACACTTGGATCTTCTCCGTCACCGTGCTGCACTGCGTAATTACATTTAACGTTGGAACGCGTGCATTGCGAACTGGCACTAGACTCCACTGGCCCCGCCCCTCAGCCTGCAGAAATCATCCACGCCCCCAACAGCAGTTGGAAAAAGAACATCTCTGGCGACGTGGATGATCTCTAAAAAAGATTGGAAAAGGTTAATGTTGAAAATTAGTTTTCACTGAACACTAAGGGCCTGATTCACTATTCGGTGCTAACCCAGTAAGCACGCCCAAAGGCTTTGGGCGTGCTAACTAGGGTGCTAAGTAGTTAGCACCCAAAAAAGTCTGGTGCGCGCGAAATGTCGCATCACGGTGCAACGAAAAACGACGCACCTGATGCGACTATAAGGGCACATTGGGTGTGACCTTAACGCCGCATAGTGCGACGGTAAGGTCGCACTCAATGCGCCCTTATAGACGTGCCCACTGGACTGTGCGCGCACAAAGTTTTGCATGCGGGACTTTGCGTGCGAGCGCTAGTTAACGCACACAAAGTGTTTTTAGGCGTGAAAAGGGGCTTTTCACAAGCGTGCTAACAGTTAGCACCGCTTTGTGAATCAAGCCCTAAATGTGAAAGCACTAGGGGCTCGATTCACAAAGGGGTGCTAACATAGTTAGCACACCTAACAGCTTTGGACAAGCAAACTAGGGTGCAAAGTAGTTTGCACGTCTAAAGCTGTTACAGATCGCGTGCAAAGTTTAGCGTTGTGCGGTGCGCGCAAAATGTCGCACCATTCGCGTGCTAAGTATGCACCGCGCATCGCTAAACTTTGCGCGCAAACTTTTGCGTGCATATTAGCGCATGAAGCGGCCATTTTCGTGCCCTAAGTGCCTTTTCACTAGCGTGCTAACACTTAGCACCCTTTAGTGAATTAAGGCCTAGATGTGTACAAACACACAGCACTTTTCACAGCAAATCCCCAGAGAAGGCATATTGTCATAATACTAATACACACAAAACCCCAATACTGTCATCAATATATGTCATTGTAGTGTTTTCCTCCATGTAATTATTTTACTGTACATTTTTTACAATTGAATTATTACTTTAAGTTAGCCAATAAATGTTATCATCTTGATTCAAAACTTACAAATGAAATACTAATGGAGAGTCCAGTAAAGCGAGTGCTGTATAGTTCTGTTACTACAGTTGCATCTGCTTATGTTAGCTTCCACAAAGTTAGCTTAGTTGGCCCTTTAGCTAATAACAGAGAAAACCAAATACTCCAGTGACATTGTATTGGGTGCCGGGCTGAATTCCTCACTGAATAGGCTTTAGAGAGGAGGAGTGAGAATTCATCTGAAGGAATATAGATACTGCCGCCCTCTGAACCGCTGCGACATCCACTGAATCAGCAAAGTCATTTGTTTTCAGCTGGTGATCCCAGTGAAGTTTGCTACAGACATGACATGGTTACTAATACCCATAATATATCTCTGGGCCATTCCACAGAAAGGGTGAGCACACCTTTCCCTTGTGGGGGAGTAATACATGAGAAAGAGAGACAGAGAGAGCAGAAAGAGAATGAGGGCTCGTTTCCACTATCGCCAATCTGCATGCGTCCAACGCATGCAGATCCGCACATGTAATACAAGTGGATGGGCCTGTTTCCACTGTAGCGTTGTTGAGGTGCGTTTTTTTCAGCGTGAAAAAAACGCACAAAAGAGCCAACGATTTCGCCTGCGTCGGGAATCCGTGCGAATCGCCGCTAATGTATTTAATAGTAAAAACGCATGCGTTTGTTACATGCGTTTTTACCCGCGATTTCGCGTGCGATTTCGCACCTTTTTCAATTTTATTTAGCCCTGGCAGTGTCATGGTTAATTTCGCATGGCACCCTGCCATGCGAAATCGCAGGCGAAATCGCGGGTAAAAACGCATGTGGAAACGCATCCGCATGTGTTTTTACAAGCGTCGGAATGCGGCCGAAATCGCGTCGCAACAGTGGAAACAAGCCCTGAGAGAAAGAGAGAGAGAGAGAGCAGGAGGGGGGGGGGGAGAGGCAGCAGAAGGAGAATGAGAGAGAGAGAGAGAGAGAGAGAGAGCGGGGGAGGTGAGAGAGAGAGAGACAGCAGAAGAAAGAGAGCGGGGGGGGGGGGAGAGAAAGAGGAGAGAGAGGCAGCAGAAGGAGAATGAGAGGGAGAGCGGGGGGGGGGAGAGACAGAGGAGAGAGAGGCAGCAGAATGAGAATGAGAGAGAGAGCGTGGGAGGGGGGGGGGACATAGGAGAGAGATAAAGAGAGAGGCAGCAGAAGGAGAATAGAGAGAGAGGGAGGGAAAGAGAACAGAGAGAGGGGGGGAGAGAGAGATGGTGTAGAGAGGGAGGAAGAGAGAGAGAGAGAGAGAGCTGGAACGTGAAAAGGATAGGGGAAAGGGTGAGGTGGGGAGGAGTATACATTCATTTGAAGCAGGCCTGAACTCAGAACTTCCTTTCTGCTCTAAAAGATATGCAACAGCATAATAACGTTTAAAGAAAAAACTTATTTCTTACAGCTGATACAAATCCTGCAATAAATCTGCAGTTTGTCTACTTCCTACTTTCATGGAATCATACATATTGTTATCCTCCTGTGTTAACAAATTAGCAGCTCTGCTGTGGCAGAGGAGATTCCTGAGCTGCCACAGCTGAAGAGATAGAATTACAGTGGTGATTAGTCACAGATGAGGGGGAATTAGATTAGACAGGCTAAACTCTCTGAATACATACAGGTCTTGTGCAAGAGTTCAGGTCCACTTTTAGGCCTAGTGCACACCAGAGCGGTTCTGCTGCGGTTTGCGATC
The DNA here is from genome assembly GCF_040937935.1 of Hyperolius riggenbachi. Taxonomy (NCBI): domain Eukaryota; kingdom Metazoa; phylum Chordata; class Amphibia; order Anura; family Hyperoliidae; genus Hyperolius; species Hyperolius riggenbachi. The sequence continues at coordinate 94,431,427 of NC_090647.1, forward strand.
CGCTTGCGGGTGCGGATCCGCTAGGGTAATGTATTTCAATGGGCTGGTGCACACCAGAGCGGGAGGCGTTTTGCAGAAACGCATACTCCCGGGCTGCTGCAGATTTTGGATTGCGGATGCGTTTCTGCCTCAATGTTAAGTATAGGAAAAACGCAAACCGCTCTGAAAAACGGCACTTCAGAGCGGTTTGCCAGGCGTTTTTTGTTACAGTAGCTGTTCAGTAACAGCTTTACTGTAACAATACATGAAATCTACTACACCAAAAACGCTTCACAAAACCGCAAAATGCTAGCTGAAACTCTACAGAAAAAGAAGAAAAAGCGTTTCAAAATCTGCTAGCATTTTGCAGATCTGCTAGCGGTTTTTGGTGTGCACTAGGCCTAAGGGCTGGTGCACACCAAGCATGTTTTCTCGCGTCTTTACAGCCGCTTGCGGCTGCGGATACGCTAGGGTAATGTATTTCAATGGGGTGGTTCACACCAGAGCGGGAGGCGTTTTGCTGAAACGCATACTCCCGGGCTGAGGCATTTTTTGGATTGCGGAGGCGTTTCTGCCTCCAATGTTAAGTGTAGGAAAAACGCAAACCGCCCTGAAAAACGCCAGTTCAGAGCGGATTTGCAGGCGTTTTTGGTTACAGAAGCTGTTCAGTAACAGCTTTACTGTAACAATATATGAAATCTACTACACCAAAAACGCAAAACGCTAGGTGAAACGCTTCATAAAAATAAGAAAAAGCGTTTCAAAAACCGCTAGCGTTTTGCGGATCTGCTAGCGGTTTTTGGTGTGCACTGGGCCTGAGTCCTGCACTGGATGTACATATATACTACACAGTACATACATACATAGACACATGACTATGGTAGGGATTAGATTGTGAGCCCCTCTGAGGGACAATTAGTGACAAGACTATACTCTGTACAGCACTGCGGAAGATGTCAGCTCTATATAAATACTAAATACTGTATATTCTGACGTATAAGACTACTTTTAACCCTTGAAAATCTTCAGAAAAGTCAGGGGTTGTCTTTGATGCTGGGTGATACGCCCTATCCTGTTACCGCCTCTCAGATCTCACTGCTGAGCACTGTAGTGAAGCGGTGCAGGCGCACATGTGTGAGATCTGAGAGGCAGAGGAGGTAAATAGGATACAAGGGGTGGGCCAGAAGGGTGAAAGAGGCGTGTTTTATGGGCACAGCGCAATCTATTCTTCCATACAGCTCTGATAAACAGGGAGACAGGGAGAGCTGACCAATCCGCTTAGGGAGAGGGAGAGTTGACCAATCCAACCAGTCAATCACCTGTATACTGTTATATACTGGGTGCCACATACAGTACAGCACCAGTATCAGCTCATACATAGCACCAGTATATAATGTTTTTTATTTTTTATTTGGTGTGCGTTGGAAGAGGGGTAGTCTTATACAGCGAGTATATCTCAAACTCTATATTTTAATTTTACCTGGAAAAGTTGGGGGTCGTCTTATACGCCCAGTCGTCTTATACGCCCAGTCGTCTTATACACCGGAATATACGGTAATAAAAATAATCTGACATAGAGGCCCAACACAAACACAATAATAAGAATCAGTCATAGATGCATGATGATAATAATAAAAAGTCACAAGAGACTGTGAAGCTAGCATGACAACACAAAGAGATTCAGTGACCTTGCAAGGAGGGCACCTGTCATTGTTCACGGACATTTGGAGACAGTCCTGGAAGCATCTTAGCAGTGGACTTTCAGGAAAGCTGTAATGAGCCGCATAAACTGAGATCTGTTCACCCTGCAGTGAACACAGCTAAACGTTATTCTAGGTTAAATGATCGCTGTACTCAATGCCAGTTGGTTGTTTTTGTTTTTGTAATTATAGTTTTGATTAGTGTGGCAAGAGATTAGAACATTTTCAGGTTTTACTGCTGACCTGTGTTCCTGATGGAGAGATTTTCCATCAATTTCTGTCCTTTGGACCTCCATGGAGGTTTGTAGCTTTAAAGTGGATCCGAGATAAACTTTTACTCATTGCATAATTGTGTTCCTTAAGGATGCTTACACACCAGGACGTTACAGGCGCACGTTAGTGCAGCCTGTAACGCAGCCCACCGCACAGCACTACAAAGTCAATGAGGCTGTTCACACTGCCCACGTTGCGTTACACAGTAACGCTGCACGTTCTGGCAAAGTGCAGCGTACTGTGCGTTCTGTGCGGCTTAAGCCGCGTTAGACTGTTTGCACATGTCAGTGGGGGGCGAGAGGTGGTGGGGAGATGCCGCTACAGTAGCCGCGCACATGGCTACTTAATATGCACTGCACTGGCGGCTGCTGATTGGCCGGCGGGACCACGTGATGCGGAGTGTCTCACTCCGCATCACGAGGTCCCGCCAGCCAATCAGCGCCACTCTGGTAGACCTTATGCGGATAGAGTCGCCTAACGCAGCTCACTCTAACGTCCTCTGCCACCACCACCATACGTTGCGTTAGGTGCACGTTATGCGACCTTAACGTAGCACCTAACGCAACGCCTTAGTGTGTAAGTAGCCTTAAAGGGGAACTGAAGAGAGATGTATATGGAGGCTGCCATGTATATTTCCTTTTAAGCAATACCAGTTGCCTGGCAGCCCTGCTGATCCTCTGTCTCTAATACTATTAGCCATAGCCCATGAACAAGCATGCAGCAGATCAGGTGTTTCAGACTTTAAAGTCAGATCTGACAAGACTAGCTGCATGTTTGTTTCTGGTGTTATTCAGATACTACTGCAGAGAAATAGACCAGCAGGGCTGCCAGGCAACTGGTATTGATTAAAAGGAAATAAATATGACAGCCACCTTATACCTCTTACTTCAGTTCCCCTTTAACCAATTCACCCCAAAAACGGACAAGAGCGATTTTCACCTTTCAGTGCTCATCCCTTTCACTTGCCAACAGCTTAATCGTGAATGATTGAATGAAATGATCTATATCTTGTTTTTTCACCACCAATTGTGCTTTTTGGGGTTGATATTTGTTTTCAGTAATTACTTTATTTTCTATGCATTTTAAAGGGAAAAAGAAGGAAAAAATGAAAAAATGCACTATTTCTCCAATTTCATCCCCTATAGTTTTAATATTAACACTGCTACTGTACATAATGTGCACGGGAACACACGTGCATGCGCATGCACATTGCGCACGTGCACGCGCACAGCGGCAGCAGCACTGTTTGACTTATAAAAATGTCTTGGAACCGTTAAGAGGCTCTAGCAGGATGTTTTTATAAGCCTGGTTGTCATTACGTGGTTAATATAGTTTATAGGGCATTCCTCAAGTGAAATACTTTTTTTTTTGTTTTAAAACTAAACAAACCTCACCCACAGCTTCTCCAGAGAGCCTTAGCACTCTGAGCCTTAGTAGCAAGGGCTTATGGGAGCTCAGTCTGGGCAGGAGGAGGTTACTAGCCAGAGATTTCAGAGGCAGAGGGGAGGAGGGAGGAGTGGAGTTTTCCCAGGCTGAGGGCTGTGTGTAATGTGACAAACAGAACATGGCCGCTGACGTATCACAGGAATAAATATCATAAACTGTTGAAGCTGTTTGTAACTAGATTTGCTGTGTAAACGATCTAAACTTTAGATAAGATATATAGACAAGTTACTTGTTATAATTAGTTTTTCATCTCAGATCCGTTTTAATATGAAAATGGGTAGTCCTGGGTACAGAAGATGAGGACGGCAAAATTAATAATAATAATAATAATAATAATGGCAGTATTTGTATAGCGCCTTTCTCCTGTCGGACTCAAAGCGCTTGCGAGGCAGCCACTAGAGCGCACTCAGTAGGCAGTAGCAGTGTTAAGGAGACTTGCCCAAGAAACTCCTTACTGAAATAGGTGCTGGCTAAATTAACCTGAGGGGCCCCCAACAGACACCCCCATGAGCCACTACCCCTCCAAAAAAAGCATTATGCCCCTTTGCTGCAGCTAAATTTCCCCTCAGGGCCCTTTAGCTTGCTGCCCTCGTATCTCCTCTCAATTTAATTGTGCTCCCCCAGGGACCTTGCAATTTGCCTGCCGGGACAAGTGAGATGATACTCTGCGTAAGAAATTGCAGGGGCCCCGGGAAGCACAGTTAACTTAAGGGGGGGAAGGAGACACCTTGGGGGGCCCCTACAAGTTTTGGGGCTCCGGGGCAATTGCCCCCTTTGCCTCTATGGAAGCGCCGTCCCTGCAGACTGCATTACTGCTATAGCTGCGCAGTCATCTGGTGCTACGCGGGCGGCGCTCAGGTGACCTGATTCAGTATTTGCGTTGTCAACTGAGACAAATCAATCAGATAATGTCATTCTTTCGGGGTAGTTCAGTACAGTGAAAGGGTGGATTTAATGGCTGTGGGTAAAATGGACTTAGTTATGCACTCTAAAGCATTGAAAAATGAGCTTCACACTGTAGAACAACACCAGCATAAATGGTTATATTAAGAAACAGAGACATTCAACACATAACTCCAAAGCTAAATATAATAAATGAGAAAGTTAAAAGCCAGAATGCTTCTGGCCGAGCGTCAAACACTATCCTATGGGGAATATGAAGCCGCATATTTATGTGGGTAGCTCATACGCCAATCATACTTACAGGCGCTAAAAATGGAACAAAAACCTGTCTGCTTCTAATCGCGCCTGTTTAATTGTAACTGCTCGCCAGGATGACAAGTTCTGGGCTATAATCCTATATGAGTAATATCTTTGTAAAATTATATGTTATTGGAAGAAACCCAAAACCAGTATCCCGGCATTCAATAGAAAGCGTTAAAACTACCCTCATCTTCTACCACCTGCATGTACTTTAGCCTTGCTTAGAATGAAGAAAAAGTTTCTGATTTGTCAATCCTCAAATCAAGGAGATTATTACTTGCCTTACCTGCAGGGGTGTAACTAGAGGGGAGCAGCACCTGCGATCGCACGGGGGGCTCAGAGCTGGGTGGAGCCCCAACTACTAACCTTTCCATCGTCCGATAAAGGAGACTATATTTCAGATCAGGTGTTTTTGTGGCTACACATGTTATAGGGGTGAAGATGATGATCTCCACATGGTCATGAAGGGCACTAAGGAAAGGCAAGGGGTGTGAATATTGGGGGAGCCCATCAAAGTTTATGCGGGGGGGGGGGGGGGGGCATGAATTGTAGTTACGCCACTGCTTACCTGCTGCCCTAACCCCTTCTTCATCAGCCTCCACAGTCCTGTGTCTCATCGCAGAGCCGCATTTCTGTTCCAACCAGCATGTATGAACTCATGACAAATACCAATGGGCCACGGAAAAACGGGCACCGCTGCATGAGTTGCCATGGAGACGTAGGGGTGCTACAGCAGAAGAGAGGATCACACTGGCTGGAAAGGTGCATAACCTTACCAGCATTCTCTGCTGCTCATAATCTGCACTTATAGTGTACTAGAGACGAAGCAACCCGCTTTAATTATATACTATTTACTGGTAGGGACATAAGAACAGACATTTACCCTGTTGTCTCTATCATTCTGATCAGCCATGTGAGTTTGTAATTGCCCCTGTAAAAACCACTGACTGAACTCTCAGTCGGCTGCTTTATCAGGAAGCTCTATAGCAGTGAGAGAAGTCTGCTTAAGTCCGCCCCTCTCTCTACCTGTGCTTTCCCAATATTTGAGACCAGTCTGATCAAGCCCTCCCCCCTCTTTTCCTGTGTATTCCCTATCTGTGAGAGCAGTCTGCTCAAGCTCCCCCCCCCCCCTCTGCCTGTGTTCTCACTATCTGTGAGAGCAGTCTGTTCAAGCCGGCCCCCTATATATATATATATATATATATATATATATATATATATATATATATATATATAAATATATATATTTATATATATATGTACAGGTAGTCCCCGGTTAAAGAACGAGATATGGACTGTAGGTTCGTTCTTAACCTGAATCTGTTCTTAAGTCAGAACAATGTGCCATCTCTGTCCCCTGTACCTCCTCTGTGCCCCCCTGTGCCTCCAGTTTCCCCCTCTGTCTCCTCTGCCTTCTGTACCGGCTTATACAAGTTTAAAAGCCAATTTTTATTTGATTTTTTTTTTTAAATCGATTTTCTCAAAAACTACAAGTCCAATTTGAAAAACTTTTTTTGGCTTGTTCCCATGGAAACACTGAATCCATGCCATTCGTATCGACGCGGCGTTCATAAGTCGGGCATTCGTAAGTCGGGGACTACCTGTACATATATATATATATATATATATATATATATATACACACATGCAGCCTGCATGTATATGGAGTGTTTAGCGCACAAGTTGTAATTTGATCTCTCCCGTGTCACCTGACTGCCATGGCAGAGATGGCAGATAAGCTCACTTGAAAGCACAGGTTGACAATACAGCCATTTGGTTCCCAACTGTTTCTGAGCGAAGTGCTTCTGCCTTACTGTTACCAATTTTTGCCTGGATTTTGACTACTTTCTGCCTGCAACCTGCACCAACCTCTGCTTGGATTTTGACTACTTTCTGCCTGCTGCCTGCACCGACCTCTGCCTGGATTTTGACTACTCTCTGCCTGCCTTATTTGTAGATTCACAATTTTTGAACGTTTATTCATAAATTTAATTATTTCAACAAATTTGTGTTCTACTTTTTTATTTATATGCAGAATGTCAACCAGGCTTTTATTCTGACATATTTTGGTGAGTTATTTGAGGCCTACAATTCTTGAAGAAAATTTACCGCTTTTGGCTCATAATTCCAGACAGAAATGCACCGCCAGGGAGGTTAAGGTCACACATCCGTCAGCAATAAATCTGAGATTTATGGATTTGATGGAGTTCCGTTAGGGAAATTTCTGCTGCAATAATTGTGATTAGAACTATACTTCACAGACTCCTCCAGAGGCAGCAATCTTGTGTCTATAGCATTCTCTTTCACGAATTCCCCTCTTTGAATATTTCACTTTTGTGACAGGTCATGTGCCGTTTATCAAGAAATGTAATCCAATTATGAGCAGAGGTTTGGTTGATTATGCTCTGATCTTCATTATCCTTATTAATCAGCTAATCTCACTCTAATGGAAGCACAAAATGAACAGCCAATTCTGTAAGTTAACAATAAGCTTTGTTTCCTTCAAGGCCTCCAGTGTTTCCTTGCCTGGCCTGCTGACATTGTGGGCAATGACATTTCATTGCTGCTTCTTACTGACAGAAAACATTCCATGGCTGCCTGAGCTATAAAGCTGATCCTCTCTCACAGGGGACCAGCAGTCTATGTCTGTCTGCATGGCTGCGGCCCAAGCAGCATTCCGTGACTTTAGCTAAGACTACGTTGGAAGACTGAATACTGGGATTTGGTAGCTCAGGGTCAGTTCATCTGTGAAGACAAGCGCTGGCTAAAGCTACGTAGAGGCCTAGAGAATTCTCACACAAGCGTCGTTAGGCAGTCATTCATAATCAGCTCATGTGAAAACGCTGCATCTGTACAGGTCTTCTATCTTGTCATTTAGCCATCTGTCATACACCGATGAGGAACGCTAAAACATCTGTATGCATGTTAAATTACTATGGCTCTATACAAATGTATAGGCTGTAGGCACGATGTACACCAGCAGTTCTGAATGTGTGTCTTATAGGGGCGTAAAGAAATGATTGACTTATTCAGCAGTGATGCACCATTGAAGATCTCTATTGCTCACATAAAGCTGAATGGTTGCAAATATCTGCTATTTTAAGAAGGCAAATTTGTATTAAAGGAGGTTGTAACATTCAAAAATATAATAATTGCCAATAAATAGTTAATGCCACAAAAATACATGTTTTGTTTTTAAATAGGTCCCTATATGTCCCTCCTTTTTTTCCCTTTTTACCTGGTCTGGTTGCCTTTGCCTAACTGCTCGAACTGTGCCGTGGCAGCAGAATAGTGGGAAGTTTTTTTTTAGCTTTAGTAACAAGCTTATCCAAGCATGTAAATAACAGAAAGCTTCCTATTTTGGATAAGATGAGAACACTATTACCAGAAGGTAACTGAATCTCCCCCTCCCCTTGCAAAGTTTAAACAGAGATGTAAGTCTGTTGTCTAGGTCAGTGTTCTCCAACCCTGTCCTCAGGGCCCACCAACAGTGCATGTTTTGTAGAAATCCACAGAGGTGGTTAATCATCTCTGCTGAGACACTGATTACCTCACCTGTGCATGTTTATGGTTTCCTGCAAAACACGTACTGTTGGTGGGCCTTGAGGACAGGGTTGGGGAGGTCTGGTCTAGGTTATGTTTGGTGTGGGAGGGACAGTAAGCTGCAGCAGTAGGGAGGGGAAATTATCACTGAGCTAGGTTGACAAACAAAAGGGCAGAAGTGATGTCACTTTTGACATCACAGAGAAACAGTAAAGATGGATGCCAGCAGAAATATTATTTTCTTTTTCATTTCACATTTCTCCTAAATCTTACAGTGAATACTAAAAACCAGATAGGTAAGCTAAATAAGTAATTTTTTATTGTATTACTTTTTTTATTGTTTTTTCTTTCAGTTAATGTGGAGTTTCATCCCACTTTAAAGAGAACCTGTAACAAAAAAAAGTTCCCCTGGGGGATACTCACCTCGGAAGGGGGAAGCCTCAGGGTCTCTCCTGTAGCTGCAGGCAGTCCAGCGCTGGCTCTCCCGAAGTGTCCAGCAATCCTCCCTCGACAAGCCTGACAAGCGCTGATTTATTTACCTCTCCTGGCTCCAGCAGGGACGCTGTTGCGGCTTTCCGCATGAAGATAGGTGTAAATAGCTGATCTCCGTCGGGTTCGCTCTACTGCGCAGGCACAGGAGACTTGCACCTGCGCAGTAGAGCGGCCCGACAGAGATCGGCTATTTTCGCCTATCTCTGAGCGGAGAGCCGATACTGCGCCTGCGCTGGAGCCCAGGAGGTAAATATTTACATCCCCGCTGTTCGGGGAGCTTGATCTCCTCCGCCGTGGGACCGTGGAGGACGGGGGAAGCCTCAATAGGATCCAGAGGCTGCCCCCACCCCAGGTGAGTACCCCCCAGGGGAGGTTTTTTTCGTTACAGGTTTTATTTAAGCACAACTTCTTTTTTTTTTGTAAGAGGGCTTTTTGGTCTCTCTGAGCTCCTTACACTATTTTGGTGGTTCTGGACTGCCATATGCTATCTGGGTATTTTGTCTTAGCCATCTATAATGATCAATTGCCAAACACCAAATTAATGCATTGTTCTTACCACCATACACATAGCTTGCTTGCATACCTTCTTCCCACTTCATACAACATAACAGGCTGTTTGGCTAAAGCCTAGCAGGTTGTCTGTACAGCGACCAACTGTGATCATTCAGAACAACAAATATTACCAATCTGTACATAGTTTTAGTAATTGGTTGTGGAGCAAAGGTGGACGCAGGGGGAGTTCTTCCAGGAAGCAATGTGACTCACATGCTTCAGAGTGGTAACAATTACAGGGCGGCAAGAGGCGGCTCCCATCCCCAAATGTCCCCCTCCTTGCACTCCCCCTCCCTAAATCCACGGCACCGCTTCCCTCACCTGCTCTCAGTGTACCAGCAACAGGATCTCCATTCGCCTGTCCAGCATCCGGTATCCATGGCTACAACGGTGCCTCATGTGACCTGTTACGTGCTGCCGGGACACATGAGATGCCGCTGTAGTCAGAATAGAAGCAGGAATTCATGTGTGGCTGGTCAGAGCTGGGATGCTGCGGGCCAACAGGAAGGAGATGCTGTCTTGGAGGAAGCAGAGGAAGGTTAGCATAGTGCCAGTGCCTGAAATGCACAGCCCGATGTGTCTCTCATCTCCAGTCCAGCTTTGCAATCACACATCGGGGAATGGATGCATCTGGGTGGATGCATCTCATTATTACACAGACATCAACTGGCAGTAACAGGCAGGAAAAGTCACTGTGCTCTGATAACGATACTTACATTACACTAGTGATTTGTTAAATCCCCCATAACATGTTGTAATCTGGTACTGTATTGCGTTGTGGTGTACAAGACATCTGCTATTACATTACTGTGGCCTGAGCTAATTCCTCTTCCCCTTCTACTACATGAAGGCACCAAAAGTGTTGGCAATAGTGAATATCACCAGGGAATGCAGTGAGTTCACAGTTAAGCTTCATAGCTATTTTTAGTATCTTTGGCTTACCTGTTTTCCATCCAATGTATAGATGCGCTTTACCACTCCAGAATCCAGTTTTATGGCATCGGTAATATCAGTGAGGACTTGCTCAAAAGAATGGGCGGTTTTCTTGTTGAGGAGGATCCTCACGGCTTTGCGGGGTTTCACCCCACTCCTGATGATGGTGACCAGCTTGGGCCTGATGAAGTCTTTGCCCTCCCTTCCGTCGGAGCTGCCGGCCTTAGCAGAAGCCAGCGGCTGCACTGAGCGAGGGCTGGACGTGGTCTTCACATTCACTGACCAGTTTGGGTTTACATTCTTTGTGTATTCCAGCTTTTTGAAAGGCTCAATAGATCCGCACACATAGCTTTCACCTGAAAGGAAGAAATACGGTTGTTGTCACTTTATGGCACGCTTTTATTACAGTAATAAAGTCTGCTGTCATCACCACATAGTTACAGTGAATGACGGCTTATTCAGCGGCAGAGCTGCCACAAGCTGGATACACAGTTTTCTCCAGCATGAAAGCGTATTGCCGCATGTCAACTGACATAATGGACAGAAGACTCAGAGACTGACAGAAGACATGGAACTGAGGCACTGTTTGTTATAGAATAACCATGGTCCATGAATAGCATGTTCCATTTAATAAAAGCAGCTTTTACTCCGTGTCCCTTGTGTGTATTTTATGGGCTTCAATTCACACATTTAGTAAAAATGTCATGTTCAGTAATTTACCTCAGACGGTATTTTTGTTGGTACTTTAAAGGACACCTGAGGTGAAAAGAAACTCATGAAATAAACAATGGTATCCATCCTCCTTCTCCTAAAATGTTTTTTAAGATGTTCCACAGTTTTATTTTATATTTAAATCTACTTTTTAAGTTTTTACTGTTTTATTGTTTTTGCTCAATGACACATGCATTGAAGTATACCAGAGCTAAAAATCTATGAACTGTTGACCCTTTTTATCTCTTTCCTGCTCTCAGAAGACATTTTCTGCTAGGAAAGTGTTTTATAGCTGTAATTTGTTATTAGTGAGTGTTGAACTGTAGTCTGACCCAGTCCTGACTCAGTCACAAACTGCCACTTACATACCTGATGTTTAACTCTTTTAGGCAGAGAAAGAAAAAAAGGAACACAGTCTAGTTATTTGTGTGCTTGCACTGTACATACATATGTCCATCTCATCATGTCACATGTCACCTCGGTTGTCCTTTAACTGCAGTAGAATAAAGCAATCACAAGATGTCACTGTCTGTAAAAATGAGGTGATGATCTCTATGGTTTTGTGATTTCCTGTATTTATTCTGTGTTCCTCGCTGTTGTTAGTAAGCTGCATTACCGGATGGTGGTGTATGTTTTATCTCTGCATGTTTTTCTTCAGTAAAGAGTTCTAACATGCTATACTGGGTGCCTATCTGTGTGTACAGACCACTCTGCTCCATCAATTTTAAACTTTTTTCAAGTTCACTAAGATTTTCACACACGCAGTAATAGATTAGTAATTTACCATAAAACAGATTTTTACCTCATACGGTAAAAATCTTTAGTGAAAGTGAATGGGAGTGATTTAATCAATCGTAAAACACTCACAAAAGCGCTTCTAGTGTGAATGGGCCCTTACTGAGGTATTTACCATGCAGGTCGGTAATTTACCTCACTAGTCGGTTATTTCCGTTTTCCATGTGGTAACGGCATTTGTGGATCGACATTTCACAAAACGTTTGGTAAAATAAGCTGTTTTCTGCTTTGCCAAATTTGGTACTGCTTAGGGAATTGCAGTTATTATTTCAAGTGCCAATTGATAAATATACATCTGTGAGGTGTATATGCTGCGTATAAATAAATACTCTCCAAACACTCCAATTTCAAAAGACAAACAATCTTCTAAAACCACTTTATTCCATTGGCTGCTTAATATTCAAAGCGTGGCAGACAGGCCCACACTGCCCCACAGCCACACCACCTTGCCTGGTATGTCTATTTGTTTTTTATAAGCTTTGAATGTTAAGCAGCCAATAGAATAAAGATGTTTTAGACAATTTGAAATAGCACCGGATTGTTTGTATTTTGAAATTAGATTGATGCATACTTGCTCTTGAGGTCCATAGCACATTCGGTGATTTTATGCTTCTTTGGGCTACCAGTGCACAAAACACACTCCCCTCATTCAGCTCAGTCTACCACTGGTGAGAGGATGATATATATGTTACGGCCAGAACCCGAAGTGTGGCCACTTCTAGTTCTGGCCGGCCACTTCGGGTTCTGGCCGGCCAATGCGCGAAGTGGCCGCAGCGCAGCGGCCAATGTTAGAAATGGAATGTTTCATTTGAATATGAATATAGTTTTCCGGCCGTCTCTGGCCAAAATGTAGCAAAACAGTTCGTTCATTGAATGAAATGAAGCTGGCGGCTCCGCCTCCTCTCCTCCGCCCCTGCCTCTTCTCTCTCTCTTCTTCGGGCAGCCGGCGGGGACACGCGTGTCCCCGAGAGTCGTTCGTGGCGCCAGGAAAGCAGAGCGGGGAGGCTGCAGACATTGCTTCTGCCAGCACCCGCTCTGCAGGGACGAACGACAGGATTGCCTGCCGCGACGAACGACTCTGGGGGGGGACACGCATGTCCCCCGCTGCCAGTATCGGGGAGAAGAGAGAGAGGCAGGGGCGGAGGAGAGGAGGCGGAGCAGAAGCCGGGCGGCTTCATCCTTCTACATTGCCGCCAGCTTCATTTCATTTAATGAACGAACTGTTTTGCTACATTTTGGCCAGAGACGGCCGGAAAACTACATTCATAATAAAAGGAAACATTCCATTTCTAACATTGGCCGCTGCGCTGCGGCCACTTCGCGCATTGGCCGGCCAGAACCCGAAGTGGCCGGCCAGAACTAGAAGTGGCCACACTTCGGGTTCTGGCCGTAACATATATACTGCAGTGCCAACTCTGTACTTCTCTTGCAATACTCTTCAAACACTGTTATATTTTAGCATTTATTAAAAAGGTACTCCATTCTGCTCACATATGACTTACTGGTTGAAATGCAAAACTTGTCACTAATTGACTTTGGCAAGCCCAATTCCTCTGTGAACACCACTGGATTACATGTTGATCTTTTGAGCTCATACAGACAATTATGTCCCCAGACTTTCCACCTAAAAGGTGCCTTCAAGTCCCCGGCATCTGCTGTGCACCACTGGGATTTATTTCACGTGAGAAAAAGAAATCATACTTGTCAGGAGCAAAGCAAGTAATTTGGGCACCAGAGTGCTCAAAGGCTCACGTTAATAGCCGCAATTAGCGACTATAAGTGGAAATTTGGGCGCTGGAGGCGCCCAATAAAATAGCAGATGGCCCCAAATTGAAGCTACACAAAACAGGTGCAAAAGCACTCAAACTTCTTCGGTGCCCGGTAAAATACAAACTGTGGTGAAGGTGGCAGGGATGGCTGCAGGAGGGGGGGGGGGGTGTATATTGACAATAGTAGAAAGGAACTGAGAGGGGTGAATGAAGAGGACCTGTGCACCGACAGAACGAGGAACAGTATGAAGCTACCCTGCGGTACTCTGCGATCTCTGTTGGGTAAGGTTTAGGAAAGTGGATAGCTGCCACACACATGCGGTGGGTGTGAGCAGGACCGGATACTCTTTACCGCCCAAGGCCACTGTCACCAGCCGTCCCCCTTCAGTATAGGTAGCGAGATGGCCCCTCCCCCTTCCCTCCAGTATAGGTAGCCAGATGACCCCTCCCCCACTTCCCTCTAGTAAAGGTAGCCTGATGACCTGACCCCCCCTCCCATATAGGTAGCTACATGACCTCTCCCCCTTCCCTCCAGTATAGGTAGCCAGATGACCCCCCTTTCCCTCTAGTATAGGTAGGCTAATGACCGCCCCCCAGTATAGGTAGCAAGATTACCCCTCCCCCTTTCCCTCCAGTATAGGTAGCCAGATGACTCCCTTAATCCCTCCTTTCCCCACCCCCACCGCCCCTTTCAGTATAGGTAGCTAGCTTGGTTTCACTCTGCAGCAGCAGTCACTCATTTCTCCACTCGTCTCCAGTGCAGAAGCTTCCTCTTCCCCTCTGTCTCCAATGCTGCCCAAGTCCATAGCCGCTGGCCACAATGCAAACGTGCACAGACAGCAAGGTGGCGGCTAGCAGCAGAGTACCGTGGTCAGGCGCTCCCCTGATCTCCCTGCATTGCAGCATTTGCAAGCTTGCAAACAGTTTAGCCTGCTGCTTTGGTGCCCTTGCTCCTGCGGTGCCCTAGGCCATGGCCTAGGGGGCCTTGGCCGAAATCTAGCCCTGGGTGTGAGGTTTGCTGCGAAACCTGCAGGGGACCCGTGATGATTAAGTTATACCCCTTGCCCAGTTCCAGACCTCTGAAGAGATGCTGGGAGAGAAGGAGGTACATCAAAAGGTTCCTCCTACCAGCTCTGTAGGGGATAGCGGCACATTACGCCACCACCATCTAAAGCAGGGCACCTCTTTCAGAGCCAGGAGGAAGTGCTGCAGTATCAGAACCACTAGAATAAAGTCTGTCTTTCAGTTTTCCATCCAGGCAACAATTACAAGCAGCAGCCGCAATGTGTCCCCGGAGTTCTAGTGAATATTGGACACTCTGCTCCTCCGGCTCCAGCTATCCTGGGCTCCAAGCCTTCCGTGTGTCTCTGAGGAGCCGCAGTATAAAGGCCATTAGTCTTCGGGAAACTGTGAAAAGGGCAGAGGGCCACAACCTAACTCCATCCCCATTTATGTGTCAAGACAAAGAATGAAAAAATGCAGTAAAAAGAATCTTAGTAATATTCCAGACCTGACTGTAAAGCTTGATTGGCTTTCATAATACTTTGGATTTGCATCGAATGAAGTATTTCCAACAACCGGATCACCAGCCACTTGCCATATAATCACCTTGCATCGCATGGAGCAAAGCCCTTCGCTTGTAAAATGAAATTTACAACCGCTTTCAGACAGATTTATCACCACGTAGATTAACAGCCATGTCTGACGCTGCCCTTAAACCCCCTTTAAAACAGCTGTGCCTAGCTAGTCATCTGGGCTGTCTGGAGGAGGGATGCCGGTCTCTTAAAGTGGATCTGAACTCTTGCACAGGACAGAAGGAAAAGATAGAGAAATCCACCCTGTATGTATTTGGACAGTTTAGCCTGTCTTATTGGTGTGGATGGATGGTATACTGGTTAAGGGTTCTGCCTCTGACACAGGAGACCAGGGTTCGAATTTCAGCTCTTCTTGTTCAGTAAGCCAGCACCTAAGCAGTAGGAGACCTTGGGCAAGACTCCCTAACACTGCTACTGCCTGTAGAGTGTGTCCTAGTGGCTGCAGCTCTGACACTCTGAGTCTCTCAGGAGAAAAGTGTGATAAAAGCGTCCTGTGTCTAATCCCCCTCATCTGTGACTAATCACAACTGTAATTTGATCTGTCAGTTGGTTGCCTCGTGTAAACACAGGATGTTAACCCTATGTCTGCTTCCGTGAAAGCAGGAAGTAGACACACCACAGATGTATTGCAGGTTTAGTATCAACTATAACAAAGAAAAGTTTTTGTTTAAAGGTTATCATGCTGTTGCTTATCTTTTAGAGAAGAGAGGAAGTTCTGAGTTCAGATCTGCTTTAAAGTTACCACAAACCTAAGTGATAGCAGCTGAAAAATGTATGATCTGTAGTGCAACACAAATCTGTAATGCATTACAAATTGTGTGTCATTCTGATGCTAGAAAATCTAGAAAATCACTGCCCTTCCATAGGCCCTCCCCTTCCACCTCCTAAACCACCCTATTGGTCCTTACAGTTATGGTTCCAATGACCAATAAGGTTGCCATAGGACTAAGATCACTTTATTTTCGCTGTTATTGTCATCACACTCCAGAAACCTTAAGCTAGGTACACACATAGATGACACTCCTTTCCCACGAGAAATCTTTACCTTTTCTCACATAGAACATCAGGGGGATCTGTATGACTGATATTGTGGTGAAACCCCTCCAACAGTGTGATGTCATGACCAAGGTCCTGACAGTTTGCTGTCAGTGAACCTCAATGCATTGTGGGAAATAACTGATTTTTCCACCTGTCAAGCATGCAATGTCTCCCTTTGTGCATAGAAGTCTCAGTAGACAAGACAAGACAAATAACATTTATATCACGCTTTTCTCCTGGCGGACTCAAAGCGCCAGAGCTGCAGCCACAAGGACGCGCTCTATAGGCAGTAGCAGTGTTAGGGAGACTTGCCCAAGGCCTCTTACTGAATAGGTGCTGGCTTACTGAACAGGCAGAGCCGAGATTCGAACCCTGGTCTCCTGTGTCAGAGGCAGAGCCCCTAACCATTACACCATTCAGCCACCACAGCAGCACAAGGGACACCAGCAACAAACATTCTGTACAGATCACCTGGCAGAACTAAAGACGTCGCCACCAGTGATAATCTTCAGGATGTAAATCGGGGAGAGGAAAGATTTTACAATGGACGAACACTGACTAAATAATCTATAAATGAATATTGTTAACAATAAGCAGTTTTATCCATTATGGTATTTTCACTACAGTTCCTCTTCAAAATTAATTCCCTGTATTTCAAAATAAATCTGAGAATTAAACTGCTTATCAGACTTTGAATGAGAGAACCTAGCTTGTATATAGAAAATGGGTTAACACTGATATCCCCTGTCTTATCAAGCTTTCCTCTCTGTAATCAGACCCATCAGTGTAAAGTAGGCCAGTAGCAGAATCTAAAATCTGATGGAAAGTCATCCAATGACTCTAAACGGGTGCCTAATGAATTATCAATATAGCAGGCGTACAGTGGCTTTGTAGGAGAATTAGATTACCTACGAAGTCAACAGGTTTCTGAGGTATTAGAAGAAATGTGCACCACCTTCCGACACATGACTGAAGGGGAAAGGAAAGGATGAGCCCAGCCAAATGTTCTGGGATCTTTCTCTAGCAAGTAAAGTCAGATAGGCTGAATGATCTGTCAGCTTCTCATAGCTCTTAAAAATATCAACACTGACGTCTTCCCACCACGCGTCTCATTGACATTGCTGTTCTCACATATAGCAGATGATAACGGGCTGTGCGGGAATTATTTAACCATCTTCAGGGACTCGTGCTCACCAACTGTACCAAAAAGAGTATTGTTCATTGTATACCTATATAGCTATCTACACCAGTAACTGATTTGCAATGGTTTGAGCTACCAAATAAAGACTAAGAAAGAACAACCAATAATTTGGGTCCTGAGCACCTACGGCTCAAAGATGCACATAGGGAATAAAGGTGACTCCACTTGGTCTGGTCCCACAGACGAGCTACTACAACACAAATTGCTGAAGGCCTTAATGTCGGCCATGAGATAAAGGTGTCAGAACACACAATGTGTTGCAGCTTGCATAGCCACAGACCAGTCAGAGGGCTCATGCTGACCCCTATCCACCACCATAAGTGCCTACAGATGGCATATGTAAGAGCTGGACCATAGAACAAGGAAAGAAGGTTGGTTGAATGATGAACAATGTGTTTTTATATGTAAATGTTACTTTGACAAATATCACCTATCTAGAAATTGCTGCAGACCATGATCATCCCATCATAGCATTAGTATTCCTTGGTGGCAGAAGACTTCATGGATCAGCTGCTTATATCTTGATGGCAGATACCCATGGACAGCTTCAGAGGTCTTCTGGAGTCAGGACTTTGAAAAAAATTGGAGCTGTTTTGGTAGCACAAGGGACAACTACACAATGTAAGGCAGGTTTCACCCTCCTAGAAAGCACTGCTGTGATTTGATGGCCTGCCTCCAGGACACCACGGAGATCAGGTGGGAAGGAGCCACACGATGTCACTTCTGGATCATCACTAGTCATTTGGTGAGTATGTGAGATTTTTTTTTTGAAGGGAGGGGGGCTTAATTGAATGGGGAGAGGACACTGAGGCAATGGTCAGTAAATAATTCCATCTATTTTAATAAAAATATCCTTGCATTCCACAAGGTTTTGCTGATCCCTCTAAACTTCCACCCCGGATCAAACTTATTTTAAAGATAACAGGTGGAAATTGGAGACCAAAGTAAACACAACTTATCAGATCAGGACATTTTTAATGGTTCAATTCTGATGCTTACATATCCATTTAACTACCAGTAAGCTCTTTCATCAGTGGTCATTTATCAGTAGTCAGGGGGTAGGCATGGCTGCTCTGACTGGTCTGAAGCTACACAGCCCCACATGGATCAAGCTGCAATAGACTGAGTAGCTCTTCTGTGGGATTGGGCCAGATGGCCTAGTCCTTATCAATAAGCCTTTACCCATCCATGACCCTGTCGCTAGATTACTGAATCTCCTTCCTTAGACCAGTTTTGGTAGGTACTAACCACTGTTTATTAAAACACCTGCTGCTTTGGAAATGCTCTGATCCAATCATCTAGCCATTACAGTCTGGCTCTTCTCAATTTCACTCAGATCCTAAAGCATGCCCAGTTTTCTTGCTTCTAGCCAGGGCCGCATTTCTGGAAAGGCCACAAAGGGCCGGGCAGGGGGCACCTGGACATGAAAAAGGGATTGCTTTATATGAAAGAGTAGGAAGAAAATGAAAAAGTAATCTGATGTCCAAGTGAGCTGCATCTGAAAGAGGGTGGCAGCAGTACATGTATGTTACACATGGAAGATGGGGCTGCGCAGAAAATGGGAGGAGCACTGCTGCACTTGGGAGGGGAGCCCCAACACACTTGGCATAGCGGGTGGAAAAAGTATAAATCCATCCATTCTTCCAGCACATCACCTTCAAGAACTGACTTTGTTCCTGCTGCCTAATAGATCCCACCCCTTACTGCTGCTAATGTTATGCAATAATCAATGTTATTCACTTTACCTCTTAATGGCTTTAATGCTGTGGCTGATCAGTGTATATGAAAGATCTGGGTTTGAGGCACACCCTCAGACTCCTTGCTGAGTAGTTTGACCTGCAACAATCAAGCTGCTAATGGTGGCAGCTTATAGATCAGCTTGTGTGTGGAGACAGCCACACTGGCTGAATAAGAAGGCGAATATATGCAACATTTTTTAACTGGTTTGGTCATGTGAATATTGAGAGGAAACCACAACTCTAAGTTTCATTCTGATCTGAAATGGTGCTAACTGGGGACTCCATGTGTGAAGATGCAGCAATAGTATCCCTGTGTCTTCATAGCAATTAAACCCCCCCTTGAACATTCAATTGACTGACTCAACATTTGAATGGCGCTTATAAATTGTATGCTGCTAAATGATGATGAAAAATATTCTACAATCTATTTCTGAATTCACACGTCTATATTTTAATTAGTTCAAACAGAAAAAAGGACGGGCACCTTCGGTTTGTTACCAATCTTGTTTAATAGATAAGTGCACAGCTTACACATACTGCACTTGCATAAATTCTGGACAACTTGTGACAATAAAAATCATGCTATGCGCTGCATAGATGCGGGAGTGGAGGTGGGTTGATGGGCACAAAAGGGACCCAGTTGGTAAATGTCACCAATATTTTACTACAGCTAAACCTAACCCTACTCTCTCACAGAACCCTACCCCTTCTGTTGCCTAACCTTAAAACCCCCCTTTCCTGACGACTAACCTTAAAACCCCCTTTTCTGATGCCTAGCCCTAATACTCCCCTTTCTGACACCTAACCTTAAAACCCTCTTTCCTGGTGCCTAATCCTAAAACCCCAGTTCCTGACACTTAATCCTAAAACCCCCCTTGCTGATGCCTAAACTTAAACTCCTCCTCCTTTGCTGAAGCCTAACTTTAAACCCCCTTCCTGACGCCTAACCCTAAAACCCTCCTTCTTGGCGCCTCACCTTAAAACCCCCCTTCCTGACACCTAACCCTAAAACCCCCCTTCCTGACACCTAACCATAAGACCCTCCCCTTCCTGACACCTAACGTTACCCCTCCCCCCCCTTCCTGATATCTAACCCTAAGACCTCACTTCCTGACACCTAACCCTAAAACCCCCCTTCCTGATGCCCAACCCTAAGACCCCGCTTCCTGGCGCCTAACCCTAAAACCCCGCTTCCTGATGCCTAACCCCAAAACCCCGCTTACTGATACCTAACCTTAAATCCCCCTTCCTAACACCTAGCCCTAAAACCCCCCTTCCTGATGCCTAAACTTAAAACACCCAACGATACATTTTAAAAACAACAGGTTTCAAAAATGATACATTTCGTAAACGATATCTTAGAAAAATGATACATTTTTAAAATGATACATTTTAAAATTTCAAAGCAATACATTTCAAAACTATAATTTTTAAAAATGAAATATTTTGGTTGCACCAGCCCGGCACTCGTTATTTATCCGACACACACATTTTTGCATTTGGCGTCCAATGGCGGATATCTGCAAATTCTGCATTAGCACCTATGGTAGCACCAAAACTGTCCATTAGCTGCAAGCCTACAAATTTCCTGCATCCCTCTGCCATAGGTAACATTACAAAAATGAGCCAGGGACAGCCTGCTTACCCGTACTTAGCACTTTTATTAAAGGGGCACTATGGCGAAAAATTTAAAATTTTTAAATATGTTCAAACAAACAAATAAGAAGTACATTTTTTCCAGAGTAAAATGAGCCATAAATTACTTTTCTCCTATGTTGCTGTCACTTACAGCAGGTAGTAGAAATCTGACAGAAGCAACAAGTTTTGGACTAGTCCATCTCTTCATAGGGGATGCTCAGCAAGGCTTTTATTCTTTATAAAGATATTCCCTAAAAAGGATTTAAGCAATGATGCTGGCCAGCCTCCCTGCTTGCTACACAGTTTTTTGGCAGTTGGACAGAGCAACTGCCATTCACTAAGTGCTTTTGAAAATAAATAAATCCCTGAGAATCCCCCATGAAGTGATAGACTACTCCAAAACCTGTCCCTTCTGTCAGATTTCTACTACCTACTGTAAGTTACAGCAACATAGTAGAAAAGTAATTTATAGCTCATTTTACTCAACGTACTTCTTATTTGTATTGGTTTGCACACATTTTAAATTTTACAATTTTTCGTCATAGTGCCCCTTTAAGCACTAGTAGACCTAAGCCCATTACAATAATGGGCGCTAGGCCTCCCTCACAACTAAACCCCCCCTCCGGCCCCTGTCACAGTCACCATCCGCCACCGCTGCATGTCAGCGTGCATGCGCCCACGCACACGCCCGCCCCACTGGCCCTGTCTTCCTACTGTCCCAGTGTGCTGTGCATGCATGGTACCTCAAATGTACGGACACAGGGCCACAGGAGGAGGACGCAGGGACACAGGGGTTTTATTATATAGGATGTGTGTCGAGATTTGCAAATCAGAACCAATCTAACCTGTAGAAGCAGTGAGAAGAGAGTCAAAGGACATAATTCAAACAATAATCAGCACAGATTGCAACATGTTTGTCTTCAGAACATGCACAGCTTATACTGTACACACTGGAGGCACCAGTATCCTAAAAACAGATAAATAATGCAAGTACATTGCATTTATTGGTTAGGGTTTCCTTTTAAGTCATTTAAACACCCTTAAATATAAGTACACTAACCCTTTAAGCATCTAAGCTCCAAGCATATGTTTAAACAATGCTTTATTTTTTTCATTTCATTTCTTCACAGTCATGGGGGGAATCTCAATTATTTTCCAGTTATTTAAGCACAAACAACAGCTGCAAGCCAATTTATACTGGTTTAATTTAGCAAAGGAATGCAAATGAAGAAAGCCTTTCTACTTTGCTGCACATCCTGGGGTTAGGCAGTTCTAAGGGTGAAAACTGGCACGAATACCATTAACAGTTTACACACAGGAGATGCCAAGTACTGGAGATACAGGGGACTGTAATATGGATAAAAATATGTCACAAAGCAAGTACACCTGTGTGATGAGGCTTTAATGTCAAAATCTATTCTCTAACAAAACTTCCCCAAACAAGCTCTGTTGGTCTAGAGCTGTAAATCTATGGACTGAGTCTATTCAGGGCAACCTTTATGCATCAGAGCAATTTTCACCTCCCATTGATTTGCTAATAACTTTATCACTACTTATCACAATGAAATGATTTATATCTTGTTTGTCCACCTCCAATTAAGCTTTCTATGGGTGGTACATTTTGCAAAAAATATTTTTTTTCAAAATGCATTTTAACGGGAATATTAAGAAAAAAATAGAAAAAAAATCATTATTTCTCAGTTTTTGGCCATTATAGCTTTAAAATAATACATGCTACTATAATTAAAACCTACATATTTTATTTGCCCATTTGTCCCGGTTATTACACCATTTAAATTACAGTATGTCCCTATCACAATATGTGGCCCCAAAATTTTATTTGGAAAAAAGGTGCATTTTTTCAGTTTTGCATCCATCACTATTTACAAGCGTATAATTTAAAAAATAATAGTAATATACCCTCTTGACATGCATATTTAAAAAGTTCAGACCCTTAGGTAACTATTTATGTTCTGTTTTTTTAATCGTAATTTTTTTTTAAATTAAACATATTACTGGGGTATTTTTGGGAGTGTGAGGGGTAAACAGTTAATTTTAAATGTAATCTATTGTGTTTTTTTAAAAAAAAGTATGTAGATGTAGTTTTACTATTTGGCCACAAGATGGCCACAGTCATTTTTTTTCTTTTTCGTGCTGTAAGCAAGCGCTGTCGCTTATAGGAAGTGTAGGGAGGACGTGAAACTTTTTTTTTCTTTAGAAAGATCGCGGCTTCTCATAGAAGCCGTTCGTTTTTCTAACGGGGACTTAGTTCAATAAATGGGAACTACATTCCCATTCATTGATCTCCGGGCTAACGTGCAGAGGCATGAGAGCGCGCACGATCATCCGCGGGAATGCGTAGCAGCATGCTTTCCGACGTAGCAGGTATGTCCAAAAGGCTAAACTGGTTAAGCATTGGTAAACTAGGTAGTTGCCTATGGTGATACCTGTAGGAGGGGGCACCACAGAGCTATGTGTAGCACAATATGATTTATCGAATTTTTACGTACAACAGCTAGATCTATTAAAGTGGACCCAGCCTAAAAACTGATCATGCTTGCACATTAATTAACATTCAATTTTAATAAGAAAACTGTACAGTTATGATTATCATTCTTGCTAATAAAGCAAATTCAAATTTTAATATGAAACCCTGATTTTTTTTAGTATAAACACTTATTTAACTAGTTACAGGATGAAACCCTAGTTACAGGATGAAACCTACTCTCTCCTGGGCATTCTGCCGAGGCAAGGATCGTGTTGCATGCTGAGACATTTTCTACAAAGGTTCCAAGAACCTCAAACGCAAACTGAATTGTAGAAAAATCATGTGCATTTGTGTTTTCTGTTTTTCACGTGTTTGCAGTTTTTCAATTTTCATGACATTTTTATGCATTTTGCATTTTTAAAAATGGTGGTAGTCTGAATTTGATGCAGCAAACCCCATATTTAAAAAATTAACCAATGGTGGAAGAGTAGTTAGGTAGTGTTGTTGTACTTTCTATTTATAATGCTGTGGTGGCAATATGGTCAAAGGGAATTTTTTTTCAGTTTCTTACTTTGGTTTCTCTTTAAGAAAGGGAAGGAATTGTAATTTTGATACTTGAATGAGCACGGCTGATTAGCATAACAACCATATGGCAGGAGCTATAAAAGCTAATTAAGCTGTACTTTTTTTTAGATCTGGTCTGCACTGATTGCTGTATCTATTGATCTGTTAGTACCCAGGCTGTACATAAACAACATGTTGCCTTTTATTTTTGAGACCTCTCAAAACAGTCATTGGAAGGGTCCGTTATGTGTATTCTGTGAGTTGGTGCCAGTAAAGTGTATTTGGCCTAGTAATACTTTGTGTATCCTTAAAGTCCATTTCTTCTTTGCTATTAAAGATTCTTTACAGTATAAAACTACAATACTGCCACAAAAAATATGTAGCAGAACAGCATTCGTACAGTTAAACACAGCTCTTTCTTCTTCAGTGGAAAGCGTGCTGCCGATAATAACATCTTTTCTTTGCATTCCTTTGTCTGCTACAATTTGTATACATTCCTAGCTTTGCTGAAAATAAGCTCTCTCTGCAGTAGAAGCAGAGAGCTGAAAAGTGATCACGAGATAGATAGATAATAATAAATAAATAAAGCATCTATACAACAAAATGCAATGACACTTTCAGAGCAGATATTCTGTACTTTGGGAACTTGTAATTTGTAAACCGGCAATATTACTTGTACACAAAAGCAAATATGGTAACTGTATAGGTAAGAAAAAGTAGGAAAACACATTTTTATTGACTGTTATGTCAGTGTTTTGTGTCTAGTAAGTCTATTAATGGGCGCTAGGTTGCTAAATGGCACATGTCCCACGTGCGCCGTTTTATTAGGTAGGATTTTGAGAAATATAATTGCTGTACGTAACCTATCAACTTGTTATTGGTGCCTGCAAAAGTAATGTAAGCTACGGTCTTCCTATTAACACAATTTTGGAAGTAAAGGTACCTTGTCTAGGGTAGCAAAATGGAAAAACAGCTCTGTGTCAAATGCAAGACACTAGATGCTCATTGACCTTCCAACTTCCCGAATGATCAACCATTAGAACTGATTGTTGCAATAAAACTGAAACAATTATTTAGGCCCACTAACAGAGGAGAAAATGAAAAGTAATCCAATCAGACTAAAATTATTTAAAATAAACTCATGATGTAGCTGCAAATTAATATTACATACTTACCTCACTGTCAGTTATTCTCAGAAGCTCACCATTTTCTTCTTACGTTGACCCCTTAAGTTCTGACAATATTTGATTTAGAGTTTCTTCTTACAGTTTATTTAAATGTGCTCTATCATACTTCCCCATAATGGGGGGAAATGCCAAGGATCCCCTGCAGAGTACTCAAGGAACCCCTGGCTGAGAAATCCTGGAATAGATTGTGAATAAATTATGAATACTATGAATAGAATAGGCCTGGACTCCACTTGAAGAAACGCGTTGGACGGGAAATGGCTATTGTGACCGGCCACCAGCACCCTGCACCCACCCCTTGCTCTCTCACCTGGACAATGATGAGGATTCTGTAAGTTCAATTCATGGTATTGTCCTGTGTAGCTGTATGATCCAACAATGACTCTTTTAAGCAATGTAGCCCAGTGGTGCACGTCTTTTTTCTTTTTTGCAACTATGAATATATTGTGTAGATAATCTGTCAAACTACTGGGGGTGGTAAAATTGGTGAGTTTATGGCCAATCAAAATTTAAGGTGAGTACCAAGCTTAAAAGAATTGTTCCAAAACTTGGATCGACAAATGATTGTAAGAACAATTACACAATCTGATGAGTTGTACAGTCGATTGTTCATGAGATAGTACCATTAATGGGCGCTTTAAACAGGATAATACTAAGGGGTTCCTGTAGCTACCTATGCTGGGCAAGGGAAGTAAGGGAGAAGTGACAGCTGGGACAGCCAGTATACTTGCAGTGTGATTCGGCGGGTGTTTGTAGGTTCATGGAGGGTGAAGTCTAAGGTGCCAGGACATCTGTGCCTATAGGCTCCTGTGATGTAAATCCGGCCCCGTCTCAGAAAGAGGCAGATTCTAGCATCGCCTCTTTCTCCTTCTTACAAGCCCCCAACTTATGCTCCTCTCATCTTCCATCATAAAAAATGATAACATTTAAACGATACAGTAATGAATGATGAATACATTAAAGCTCAATATGTTTTTATTAATATCCCACTCAAGAGGTGTTTTACCTGCATTAAAGAACTCTGCAAAGCTGGAATTTACAGAATTTGCATGTTTCATCTCCAGTATTCCCATAACAGCCATTAAATAGCCCTTCCCCAATGAGTGGCACATTCTTTCGACTTTTTTAAGTAACATTTAGACATGAGATAGGCTTGCCATGGCATTTCATTGCATCTGACTGCTTCCAGAGGTCATAACAAACTACTCAAATTATTCCTCATTCAATTGAAAGGTGTTTGAATACACTACAAACTCAAGACTTAATTGTGGACAGCTATCAGCAAGCAGAACGGAAACACAAAGGTCAGGCTGCAAAATAGACAGCCTGAATGGAGCTCTGTTGGGTCCTTACAGTCAGCCACTACATAAGTTAAGAGGCGCAATACTGTTATACAATATGACAGGCAGATGTTCCAAGTAGGTAAACATTTATTATGTAATACCTAGATTATTACAAATGCTTGTTTCTAGTTCAGCTTACCAGTTTTATTAATGCTTATGATAGTACATTTGCATTAATTATATACAAAGTTTTGTGTATTGCATGTTTGTACTGTATTTGCAAAACAATATTGAATGCAGCAGTGTGGCTTCGCTGACTGAAACCAGCAGCTACTTATTGCTACAGGAGTTGTTCCTTTTCCAAAACAAAGCTGATCACCTGACTCAGCCCACCTTCACTCACTGCACTCTTTGAGGCCAGCACTGCAGCTACAGCTCCTCCCTACTCAATGTGTAATAAAACATTTAAAGGGATCCTTAAGCCTAACAAAAAAAAATCAGTTTTACTCACCTGGGGCTTCTACCAGCCCCCTACAGCCATCCTGTGCCCTCGCAGTCACTCGCGGATCCTCCTGTCCAACGCCGGCTGCTAGTTCAGTTTTCGGACGAGAGGCTCATTGAGCCTGCCCAGGCCTGGCCATGTGTCTCCTTCTTCGCGTTCCCGTCTGCAATAGCATCCTGTGCAGGTGCAGGATGCTATTGCGGATGGGAACGTGAAGAAGACTACATGTGGCCAGGCCTGTCAGAGAATCGAAACTAGCTGCCGGCGGGGGACAGGAGGATCTGCGAGTGACTGCTACAGGGGGCTGGTAGAAGCCCAAGGTAAGTAAAACGATTTTTTGTTAGGCTTAAGGATCCCTTTAACTCCTCCCACGCCCTCCTCAGTGTCTTTATTGAAAATGTGTGCACGTCTCAAAACCCTGCTCTTCCTGCAATAAGAAAACTCACTATTTTAAATGTACCTTTTCATAATCACACAGGTGAGGATGTGAGAAGAGTAAATGCCTTACTACATACAGTATGTAGGAACCAGTCACAAATTGATTATGAAACAGAGCTGTAGGGACAGTGCTGGTCAGCCAGATAGGAAGGAAGGGCATATGGTCAGGTGATCTCTGAGTTCCCAGTAACAACTAGCTGGGGCCACAATATTCACACAGGAAGTCAACAACTCACCAAACCAGGAAATAATAATAATAAAAAAATAATGCCAACATGGTTTATGTGAAATGCAAATGCAATTTTTTGGATTATATAGTTAGTATGATGTATTCCACTACAATAGGCAATAGGAACCCCGAACTAGAGCTCAATAAATCTGACAGTTCCTACTATTATACTGTTGTTTTGCTCATTGCATCACTTCTATACACAAACATTTATATGAAAGAAGGCTAATGCTCTTTCTCTTCTGTATCTCCTCCTGCCAGAGACCCCTCCCTGGTTATTTGTCACAGGGCCGAGGCATCTGGAAGCAGTTATTGTATTTGCAATCTTCATCAGCCTGATGTGACAGCATTGTTCATCATATTTATTACCATATCTAATGAATATTAGACAAGAGGGAATGCAGGGAATTTCCTTTCACTTATCAGCTGTCAAAACTGGCTCACTTTTGATGTAAAACGTTTTTCTTGAAAATAGAAAATAACTGTGACAAGTAAAACGCCATCAGGGAACACAGGAAGTACTCCTGCCCCAGGCTCAGGAAAAACCAGGGCCACCAAAGTCCAGTTTTTTAATGCGCTAAAGTAGCTGAGGCCTGAGCGCACAGTTGCTAATTTACACCTGCTCCTTCATATATCCCCTCAGCTATAAATACATTCTATCATGTTTTATGTCCCCTGCCATTGGGGGCACAGCTAAAAGTCACTGGCCCCCATAGCAAAATTTTAGGTTGGAGCCCCAGATATCAGCATTAGGTAGCCATATGTCCCCCCCCCCCCCAGTATAAGGCAGCAATACCCCCCCCCCCCCAACACATACACACATGCAGAGATGTTATGGTAAATAAAATATATATTATATTATGTAATAAGACAATGTACAAGAGGCATTATTGTGGAAAAAAAAAGTCTGTTGTGAAATCCAAAGTTCTATACTATTCCAAATAGTCCAAGCAGTTCTAAAGCATCCTAATTACCCTTATTAATTAGGAACAGCTGTTTTAATCAACTCAACAGGTGAAAAATATCAGCTCTCTGCATTTAGTATGTGGACAGTCATGGCTAAGACAAAGGAGCTCAGTAAGGACCTGTGGCTGCGCATTGCGGCTACTCAGGAAAGGGCTACGAGGTCATTTCTAAATGTTTTCAAGTTCCAGTTGCTACAGTATAAAGGCTTAAGTATTATTAAAAAATACAAAATGTTCCGCACTGTGGAAAATCTCAGAGGATGTGGTCGGAAGCCAAAAGTGACACCTGTGCTCGCCAGGAGGATAGTGAGAGAGGTGAAAACGAATCCAAGGATCACCACCAAGGCCATCCTGGTGAATCTTGGCTCTGCTGGTGGCAATGTCTCAAGGCAGACAATTCAATGGACACTGTACAATGCTAGGTTGCACGGATGCAGACTAAGGAGGATGCCACTTCTCCAGATAATACGCACAAAACCTCGCTTGGCCTTTGCAAATGCTCCTCTGGACAAAGAAGAAGACTTCTGGCCGCTGTGTTATGGTTAGATTAAAGGGACTCCGAGCTGTAAATAGAATCAAAATCTGAACGTACCTGGGGCTTTCTCCAGCCCACCGTAGCTCGGGAGGTCCCTCGGCGTCCCGCTGGCTCTTCTCCCAGGCCTTCGCTCAGAAATGGCTCCCGGCGACACTGGGCCAGATTGTTGGGCTCCTTCTTCCTGAAAGGTGACGTCAGTCGTCACCACGCCAGCTGCCTCGCGTCATCACTGCAGCCGGCGTGACAGTACAGCACATGCGTGGTTTATTCACGCATGCACCGTACTGTCACGCTGGCCGCCGTGATGACGCGAGGCGGCCGGCGTG
This sequence comes from Hyperolius riggenbachi, assembly GCF_040937935.1. Taxonomy (NCBI): domain Eukaryota; kingdom Metazoa; phylum Chordata; class Amphibia; order Anura; family Hyperoliidae; genus Hyperolius; species Hyperolius riggenbachi. The sequence goes on from NC_090647.1 coordinate 94,460,551, forward strand.
GTGAAGACTGACATCACCTTTCAGGAAGAAGGAGCCCGATACTCGGGCCCAGTGTCTCCGGAAGCCGCCGGGAGCCATTTCTGAGCGAAGGCCTGGGAGAAGAGCCAGAGGGACGCCGAGGGATCTCCCAACCTACTGTGGCCTGGAGAAAGCCCCACGTAAGTTCAGATTTTGCTTCTATTTACAGCTTGGAGTCCCTTTAAATAAAAATTTAATTGTTTGGTCACAATGATGTTTCCTTCATTTTGCGTAAAAAAGGAGAAGCCTTCAACCCAAAGAACACCATCCCCACTGTCAAACATGGTGGTGGGAACCTAATGCTTTGGAGTTGTTTTTCAGCCAATGGACCAGGGAACCTAATCACAGTAAATGGCACTATGAAAAAAGAGCAATACATGAAGATTATCAACAACAACATCAGGCAGTCTGCAGAGAAACTTGGCCTTGGGTACCAGTGGACAGCATGACAATGACCCAAAACACAAAGCAAAAGTGGTGAAGAAATTCCTGACTTGAATCCAATTGAGAATTTGTGGAGGGAGCTAAAGATCAGGGTGATGGCAAGAAGACCCTCCAACCTGAAAGATTTGGAGCTCATTGCTAAAGATGAATGGGCAAAAATACCTGTGAAGACATGCAAAAAGCTGGTCTGCATGCAAAAGCTGGTTTTTGCTCAAATGTAAATAAAAGCTGAGAAATGTTTTTCTCCCACAATAATGCCTCTTGTACATCGTCTTATTACCTTTTGGGAGACACTTATGTTATTTCTCATCAAAAAATTACTTGCTGGTTAAATAAAAGTAACCTTAAAGAAAACCTGTACTGAAAAAAGTTCCCCTGGGGGTACTCACCTCAGTAGGGGGAAGCCTCTGGACCCTATCGAGGCTTCCCCCATCCTCCTCTGTCCCACGGCGTTCTCGCTGCAGCCCCCGGAACGCACAGGGGACAATTCCGACAGCCGGTTCAATATTTACCTTTCCAGGCTCCAGCGGGGGCACTGTTGCGGCTCTTCTGACGTAGATAGGCGAAAATAGCCGATCTCCATTGGGTCCGCTCTACTGTGCAGACGACTTGCGCTTGTGCAGTAGAGCAGCCCGATGCAGATCGGCTATTTTCGTCTATCTCCGCGCAGAGAGTGGATACTGCGCCTGCGCTGGAGCCCGGGAGGTAAATATTTACATTGCCGCCGCTCTGGGAGGATTATCGCCGTTGCCGTGGGACAGAGGAGGACGGGGGAAGCCCCGATAGGATCCAGAGGCTTCCCCCACCCGAGGTGAGTGCCCCCCAGGGGAGTTTCTTTCATTACAGATTCTCTTTAAGTCAAAATTTGCCAGGGGTATGAATAATTATGGGCAGCGGGATATAAAATCTCCTTCATTCAGCTTGCAAACAAACAGAGATAATGGTTGTTTGAACCTTTTAGCCCTGTCTTGGTATCAGGATTGTTTCCTCAGCTAAATAGAAGGGTTTTGGCATCTCCTTATTATCCAGGAGAGTTGGGGCTCCATTCCACCGCTGTTCAAAAGCTTCACTTGGATAGATGAAAGTATTGTTTTTTAACCCTTGCAATGTAAAAAAAAAATAATTAATAGGCCTAGTACTCCTTTATCTCATCATGTCACGTCAGGTCAGGTCCACTTTAAGTGCTTAGACCATAATATAGTGATGGCTGCAGTATCTATGTATGTTTTCAATTTTAATGAAACATAAAAAAGATTCCCTGTGTATTACAGTGACAGTTGTGGACATTGTTACAGGACGCTGTTAATGATTAAATCACCGCTGGCTGAGGTGAGTGGCGTTATTGGCTTGATTAGTGCTTTGTTACAATGGTGAAGATTGCAACACAGCACAATACTAAACCTCTTTATTTAGGATTGTTACATGAAGGTGAAACTGTGCTGTGGCTTATAATAGAGTACTGATTGCAAAGTGGTGAAAGACCCTTATGTGTGTTTTTAATGACTAATTAATACATTGCTGGTTGTAGTGTGTGGGAAGTCCGTTATATGTTTGTAAGTGTTTGTTAAGCTTTATATTTTTTTAAGTATTTGTTATTTATTTTAGTTACACTGCTGGACTTTGCTTAAAGAGGAGCTGTTAGGTATAGGGTCTCAGAGAAAATAAACACATATATCAGTAGCTAAAGATTGGCTGTACTTACATTACATATGCATTTCACTGTCCACGTTTGGATTTCACAGAATTTGTATATAGTATATGCAGAGATAGATGCTCCTGACAGCTCATGGCAGGCTCCATGTTTGTGAAGCCAAATGTGTCGTCATGTCCTGCCTGCTTCTGATCACAGATAAGCTCGTTCTTGAACAACACGGTGTGCAGTGAATATTAATGAGCCATGTGGCTAGGAACAATAGCTGACTCCTGCAGTGTACTCTGCCCCGAGATTTATCAGTGCTTCGCGCTGGACTGATTAGAAGCTCCTGTACCGTCTCATTAGCAGCCGAGGGGAGGGCCCCAGAATGCTTTGCAGTTTAGCTGCGGCTTGCGTCTTTATGGGTCTATAACAGACTTTAAGATAAGCACACATCAAAGGTAACTGAAATGTTTATCTTCACTAATGGCTTTTGAGCTTCCTTCTAATCTGTTTAACACAGGAGAATAGAGGTTTAAATTAGCTTCTGCAGCCTGACAGTTACTCTTTAAAGAGGAACTTTAACCCAGGATTGCACTTCATCCCAATCAGTAGCTGATACCACCTTTCGCATGAGAAATCTTTTCCTATTCTCAAATAAATCATCAAGGGGGGTCTGTATGGCTGATATTGTGGTGAAACCCCTCCCACAGTGTGATGTCATGACCAAGGTCCTGGCAGTCTGTCTGTGAACCTCATTGAATTGTGGGAAATAACAGCTTTTTCCATCTCCCAAGCAAGCAGTAGCTCCCTCTGTGCATAGAACTCTCAGTAACAAACATTCCGTACCGATCAAATGATAGAACTAAATATGTCACCACCAATGATACATATCAAAATGTAAACCAGGGAGAGTAAAGATTTTACTCTGTGAAAATCTCTGTACTACTGTGAAAATCAGCTTTCGGTAAAGCTGGACTGATGATGACTAAGGGTGATTGTAACTTGTTGATTGGACAGTAGTCACATTGCAGAACAGCCTGTTCCATTGATAACAGTGGCAGGAAGCCATCTGCAAAGAAAAGAATTGCCGGTTCAAACGGGCTTCTGCTGGTGTGTCGGTCAAGTGGTTTTCTACAAGCATGCAAAAAAGCATTTGCCAACTTCTGGCAGCTTCTGGCGTTTTTCACCCTCGTGGGGGGACACAAAGGCCCAGCGGTAAGAACCCTGGAAGCAACTGGTTGGCTGAAACAATGTGAAAAATTTAGATCAGAACAAGGCGTACATGCAAACGATGGCGAACAATGGTACATGAGCTTGAATGGGCAGCGCTTTAATGACAAGCAACATGGTTGGCTGTAAACATCCATGAGAACCAGCCCTAAAGTGAAGGCCTGACTCCATCCATGGATATTTCTGGCCAGAAGCATTCATACCTCTGAGAACCTCAAAACTTAAAACTGACCTTCAACCAGCTGATCCAGAGAGATGATCTTCCTGAGTCCATCCGCTGTATAGATTGTTCTCACACCTTGTGGTAAATTCACATTATCAGAAAGAGTTCTGGTCAGATCAGCCAGGAGAGCCTCAAAAGATCGAAAACGATCCGGGGAAATGGCATAGACAATCCCCTTGAAGTATCGGTCACCGTTGCGGTAGAATCGAACCTTCTTAGCTTTCTTCTCTGAACTCAAGGCTTGCAGAGTGCGGGTGCGGTAGAAGCTGCAGTGGGCACTATGAGTTGGGCTCGGCAAACCATTGGCTCGAGATCCTTTGCTGTACCTTTGGGCTTTGTCACGTTCATCGAAATGTTCAAGCTCCATGTCTCTCCCCAAGGACATTGCAGAGGTTCTGTAAGGGAAAAAAATACCGTTTTCACCAGAGCACGCCAAAGTCTTTTCAGCATATAAATAGTTGTGATTGTCATATAATTGTTCTAAAACACTTATCGTGGGCTGCAGAGAACAGCCTTTTCCCTCATTACCAGTGTTACTATTTTGGAAGCACCGAGTGACTAACCGCATTCGCTACATTCATTCGTATCCGTGACTGAATCATTAATGAAATCATTTCTCATTTAAAAGCTAATATAACTAAATTTACATATACGGTTCTTAAAATCAGCTCTTCAGTGTATATTATTAAACAGTCGATAGTTCACACAAAGATACACCGTGTTGTAGAACACCTGCCAACTAAGGCATGTTAGAAGGTGACATTAAACCATTCAAGAAAACACAGCAATTCCGATTCTTCTGCATAATGCATGAAAATCGAGCTATTTAAAGGTAGCATTAACATCAAAAGAAGGATCTCACTGGGGAAACAAATAAATGCACACATATCAGAATGAATTACAATCAGAGCTGGAGGTAAAAATGCAAACTTGTTGTTCTATTCAGAATTTCAAGTGCCAAGACTTTTCTGTATAGCATGTATTGCAGCAGAGCCGTTTCAGTTGGGCCCAGGGATAAGCCGATATGGGTAAAATATCGGCGCACCCGGCACCTTTCTTAACCTTAACCCTCCAGTTAAGGTGCCTAAACTTTACTCCCCGGCAGGGAACTAACCTTAACCCCCCCACACCTAATGCCTAAACTTAACCCCCCTTAAAGGGAACCTTAACTGAGAGGGATATGGTTGTTTCCTTTTAAACAATGCCAGTTGCCTGGCAATCCTGCTGATCTCTTCGGCTGTAGTAGTGGTTGAATCACAGACCTGAAACAAGCATGCAGCTAATCCAGTCTGACTTCAGTCAGAGCACCTGATCTGCATGCTTGTTCAGGGTTTGTGGCTAAAAGTATTAGAGACACGGGATCAGCAGGAGAGTCAGGCAACTAGCATTATTTTAAAAGGAAAAATCCATATCCTTCTCAGTTTAGGTTCCCTTTAAAGTAAACTAGAGACCTGGAAAAGTAAAGATTTGATACTTACCCGGGGTTTCCTCCCGCCCCATAAACACGTCCGAGGCCTACGCTGTCCTCCCGCAGTGTGCCGTTTAGCCGCGATCAGCCCGGTAACACACTCAGTCACGCAGAAGACTCAGAATATCCAGGCTGGACCCGACTGAGCCAGTTACCGGGCTGATCGCGGCTGAACGGCAGGCCGCAGGAGGACGGCGTGGGACTCAGACATGTTTATGGGGCGGGAGGCAGCCCCGGGTAAGTATCAAATCTTTACTTTTCCAGGTCTCTGGTACACTTTAAGGTGCTTAGCCCTGCCTAATGCTAATTACTTTCGGGCCCCCAAATTACCAGCTACTACTCGCATCAGGCACCCAAATGAATGGCTGCGTAGAGTAAATGGTCGGTGCTCCAGTTAGAAATATACAATCTTTATTGCTACATAATCAATGATACAATGGCGTCTCTTTCTCAAGGACAAAATGCCAAGAAGATGTGCACACAGGAGAGTAGAGCTGGATGTGCATTCCTGGGTTTCTGCAGCTATGTATATTGTGTGTACAATATACAGTATAATAACTAGAGACATGTATCTTGTTGTTAGTTAGCTGAGAACAAATGACTTTTCCCCACTTTGAACACCCCTGCCACTGGTTAAAGGATACCTGAGGTGACGTGTGACATGATGAGATAGACATGTGTATGTACAGTGCCTAGCACACTAATAACTATGCTGTGTTCCTTTTTTTTCTTTCTCTGCCTGAAAGAGTTAAATATCAGGTATGTAAGTGGCTGACTCAGTCCTGACTCAGACAGGAAGTGACGACAGTGTGACCCTCACTGATAATAAATTCAAACACTATGAAACACTTTCCTTGCAGAAAATGGCTTCTGAGAACAGGAAAGAGATAAAAGGGAATCTCTTATCAGTGAGGGTCACACTGTAGTCACTTCCTGTCTGAGTCAGGACTGAGTCAGCTACTTACATACCTGATATTTAACTCTTTCAGGCAGAGAAAGAAAAAAAGGAACACAGCATAGTGATTTGTGTGCTAGGCACTGTACATACCCATGTCTATCTCATCATGCTACATGTCACCTCGGGTGTCCTTTAAACAACATGAAATGAGTGACATGGTTATGCAGCCTAAAGCAGCAATTTTCCATAGGCTCCTTTCACCATACCATATTAAATAACAAATGTAACAGAATGGACCTAGTGACAGGTGTGCTTTAATAAAAGATGCACTGATGCTATAGACCACAGCCATCAAAAATGTCACATGGTCATGTAGCAAGAAGGAGGAATCTTCCAAAGGCCCCTCTCAACATACTATGCTATATCTTCCAAAGGCCCCTTCCCCCATCCTATACTATAATTCCGTGTCGTTGTGTCAGCCTGTCCCTGTGTCGTGCGTTTGCGCTACTGCGCATGTGCAGCACGGACAGCCGTTGGGACAAGATGACAGGGCCAGGGGGCCAGGCAGATGGGCGTGTGCGCGCGCGACGGGTGCGAGTGTGCACATATGGGGCGAGCGTGTGAGCATCGCGGGCGCGCCGCGCGCTGACATGTGTCGGTGACAGACTTGGAGCCCGTTTTTAAGCAGGCTTAGGTCTACTAGTACCATATAACAAATAAATGTAACAGAGGGAACCTGGTGACAAGTGTGCTTTCATAAAAGATGAACTGATGCTACAGACCACAGTCAACAAAAATGTCACAGCTGTCATATAGATATAAGAGCGTTAAAGCCTCCATTAGCTATTATGGAGTACAGTGGAGTTGTGTAAATCTCACAATTTTATGAAATATGATGCACTCAAATCAAATGTCACCAAGTGTCACTCATCCCTGCTTACTGTGTGACGGCTGTTTCTTAATACTGAATATATTTCAGAACGCTTCTTCACAGCAGCACTAAGTTATGGCTACAGTTCTTGTGCGGTTTTATTTGACATTTAAAAGCTATTTATAGTCTTAAGAAACTTGTCATGTCTCCCCTCTGTATTCTTTGTCTATGGCCAGTGGCTGGGGATCTTACTGCCACAAAATCAGAGCTAGCCATCCCAATCTTTGCATTTTTGTGTTGGACCTCTTGAGCCCCAGATTTTTATACCGCCCTAGTGACCATCCCATTTTTTACAATGCGGCACTTAAATGGTTTATTGCTCGGTCATACCACTTATTACCCAAATTAATTTTACCTCCTTTTCTTCTAACAAATAGAGCTTTCTTTTGGTGGTGTTTGATTACTGCTGCTATTTGTATTTTTTATTTTTTTTTATCAAAAATTATTGACATTTGTTTTTAAATGCACATACAGATACAGTAAGTAAATTGGCTTCCCTGTTAATTGGCCCTAGACTAAGATACGTAAACTACACTATACATACTGTACATAGACATATAGCTATGGCAGGGATTAGATTGTGAGCGCCTCTGATGGACAGTTAAGTGGCATGACAATGTACAGCTCTGCGGAAGATGTCAACGCTATATAAGTAAATAATCATTGAATACTAAAAAAACCAGCCTGCCAGCTCCTATCACTGGCTGGCAGGCTGATCGCTGGGGCCCCCTGCATGCAATGACGGAAGAGCGTGCTCGTAAGAGAGCAAGCTCCGGTCAAATCTTGCTCCTCGCGAGATGACACCATTTGGTGTCGCTGAGACCTGAGAGAGCTGCTCTCCTGCCACCATCCTGCGTTAGGCAGACGAGAAGCGGTTCAAAAAATGAAAATAATCTAAATATTTGCAGATTGTTTTGAAGACACACTAAACCCATTGCTGTCTCACCCTTTTGTGTCTTGGATTTTGTTGTTCATTTCATAGCTTGCACTCTGTTATACATTTTATTCATCATGTTACATCTGTCATTGGAATCACCAGTTCTGTATTTTGTACCAGTGTCCATATTTGATGTATATTATTGTCTTTATCATTATGTACCCCTTGTTTGTTTTCCTACTTTGTACAGCCCCAATAATAATAATAATGCTTTGCCAAGGTACATACGCAGGGTTTTAGGGGTCTGGGAAGGCTTAACTAATCTTGTTTATTAGGCCCTGTTCACAGTTCTCAATTGCATTGCAATTGCAAAAAGTATGCTTCTATGTACTTGGTAACGCCTGCGTTTAGAGATAGCACACTGCAGAAGTGAGTTACCTTAACGCAGCATTTACAACGCGACTTTAACATCGCACTGTGAATGTCGCATAGGGTTGATATTGCAGTGCGCTAACCTGCGGTATGCGACTTTATTAACGCAGGACAATAACGTCCCACTGGGAACCTGGGCAGCACGGTGGCATAGTGGTTAGCGCTCTCGCCTTGCAACTCTGGGCCCTCGGTTCCAATCCCAGCCAGGTCAACATCTGCAAGGAGTTTGTATGTTCTCCCCGTGTCTGTGTGAGTTTCCTCCCACATCCCAAAAACACAGATAAGTGAATTGGCTTCCCCCTAAAAATTAGCCCTAGACTACAATATATACACTAGTGACTAGATGATACATACATAGACATAAGACTATGGTAGGGATTAGATTGTGAGCCCCTCTGAGGGACAGTTAAATGACAAGACAATATATACCAGGGGTCTCAAACTCAATTTACCTGGGGGCCGCAGGAGGCAAAGTCAGGATGAGGCTGGGCCGCATAAGGGATTTCACGATCGCGGCGCATCGCCGCCTCTGCCCGCCCCTCTCACTCTTCCTTCACAGAGAGGGGCGGGGTGAGGTGGTGATTCGTGTGGCGATTGACGTCAGGAGGGGCAGAGCTGAAGCTGAAAGCTCTGCCCCTTCCAGGAAATGCCGGCAGATTGCCCCCCCGGGCGATTTGGGGGCTCTGCAGCCCTCGTTTAGTGGCGGGGATGCGGCAGATTACTTGGGAGCACTGAAGCGAACTATAAGGAAGCTTTTGCTGGTGAGGGCCACAAAATATTGGATCGAGGGCCGCAAATGGCCCGCGGGCCGCGAGTTTGAGACCCCTGATATATACTCTGTACAGCGCTGCGGAAGATGCCGGCGCTATATAAATAGTAAATAATAATACATAATAATAATAACCTAGCCTGAGGGACAGTTAGTGACAAGACAATATACTCTGTACAGTGCTGCGGAAGATGTTGGCGCTATATATATACTAAATAATAATAATAATAATGGGGACTTTACCCCAACTATAGAGCACTGTAGCAAAAGACTGCAACGATGAGCAATTTGAGCTTTCCGTAAGCTCTGGAAACATTATTTTTAATAAAATAAAATTGCCAAAAACCTGCACAGCACCAATCTATGTTTATAGAACAGTTTATCTATTTTTCCAGAAGAAACATTTGCCAGGAGAATTTTCCTAGGCAAGCTTGTAACAAACATAAAATATTCATTTATTTAGAGAGACACCAACACTGTGCGACTCACACAGCAATGATGCTACCTTCTTTTTTATTTTTATTTTTGCCTTTTTCTTCAGTTGAATATTGCTTTATACTTACATTATATTGTTTTATACGTAAATTCATTTATCATATTATGTACTAGGCCTGAACGATTTTAGAAAAAAATTGAATTGAGCGATTTCTGCCCAAAATTACGATTTCGATTTTATTCACGATTTCCTTCAAATCAAGCTTTGTTCCCCCCCTTTGTGCCTGTCTGTTCCCCCTCTGTTCCCGTCTCTCATTGTGCCCCCTTTGCCTCTTCATGCCTTCTCTGGGTCTCTCTCTTGCCTTCTTTGTGTCTCTGTGCCCACTCTGTTTCTCTCTGTGCCCCCTCTGTGTCTCCTGTGTCTCTCTCTGTGCCCATGCTGTCTCTCTCTGTGCCTCCTCTGTCCCCCAAGTTGCATCAGTTGTGGACATAGCTTCAAGCACGAGTCCAGAGATGCCAGTCTATCCACTTTGCCTCCTGCAGGCTCTAATGCACGGCATACTTCCTGTATATCATGTGACATACAGGAAACCGAAGTTTTGCCAAGCACAAGAGGCAGCAGAGGGCGATAGAGGATGGAAGGTATGTCCAATGCTGCGGGCACTGGGACTTTGGGAAAGTTTGAAGGCGCTTCTTCAAACTTCCTCTTGTGGAAATGACGTGATCGCGATATTCGCCGCTTTGACGATTCTGAAATTGTGATCTTGGTGATCGCGATTTCGATTTAAATTCGATTTATCTTTCAGGCCTATTATGTACATCATCCGGATCATAACTGTGTAGATGCATGATGAGTAATTGGTACCAGGAGAAGGGATCAGATCATGCAGAATGCAGAATATCGAAACAGATTTACACAGAATAGTTTGCTAAAAAAAAAATATATATATATATATATATATTTTTATACCAAATAAAACTGTACAACTATTTGTAAAAGCAAAGGCGAAAGGCTTGTTCACATTAGAGGCGATTTTGTTTTTTTTTAAGCCCTGGCGATCTTAAAAATCTTCCTAAAAGCACTTGTGCAATGTTAGCTTATGTTTGTGTTCTTACTTAAAGGATACCCGAACTGAAATGTGACATAATGAGATAGACATGTGTATGTACCAGGGGAGGACTGGCCAGGGGGGAAGGGGGGAGATTTCCCCCCAGGCTGCCTCTCATTTAATGATTTAGGGCTGGTGCATGGCCTGCTGCATTCAGGTTATTGTATGCTGCTGGGGATACACGGTACGTTTCTGTACTGTGTATCGAGCAGCTGATCCGGCCAGCTGATAATATTCAGCTGGTCCGATCACGCTACTCGACCCCCGCCCACTCGATCCCCGCCGGCGGACAATGGCAGGGAATCGAGCAGCTGATAAGGAGCGCCGGCAGGGACAAGCGGTAATCGATCCGCGCAGACGAGCGGGGACGCGGCGAGAGTCGATCCAGCGGCTGATCGGCTGCCGGATCGACTGGTGTATTCCCACCATTAGGCAATATGAACCACTAGGTTGGCTGAGGGAAATAAAAGCCCAATTAGCAATTAGAGGGCGGGAAAGTAAATATACACAGCATGATGCAGAGCGGAGGCTTGCCTGGAGGGTCTGTGGGAAAAAAACTCAGTCTGCTCTCTTTCCATCATAGCTCCCAACTTTCCCTCTTTTGAAGGGACAGTCCCTCTTTGGATATACAGTAAGTGTGTGTGGGGGGACCATTTGGGCTGAGACTACCATGAACATGGGCCTCTAGTTTGTGTTTTCCCACCAGGCCAAAAGGTTCCAGTCCTCCCCTGGTATGTACAGTGCCTAGCACACAAATAATTATGTTGTGTTCCTTTTTTTCTTTCTCTGTCTGAAGGAGTTAAATATCAGGTATGTAAGTGGCTGACTCAGTTCTGACTCAGACAGGAAGTGACTACAGTGTGACCCTCACTGATAAGAAATTCCAACTATAAAACACTTTCCTAGCACAAAATGGCTTCTGAGAGCAATAAAGAGATAAAAATGGGAAGTTCTTATCAGTGAGGGTCACACTGTAGTCACTTCCTGTCTGAGTCAGAACTGAGTCAGCCACTTACATACCTGATTTTTAACTCTTTCAGGCAGAGAAAGAAAAAAAGGAACACAGCATAGTTATTTGTGTGCTAGGCACTGTACATACACATGTCTATCTCATTATGTCACATTTCAGTTCGGGTATCCTATAAGCGATGAGCTTTCTATTCAATCTCAAACGTGGCTCCTGCACCATTTTCTGAGCATTTGGGATTAAAAGGAAAGGATAGGGAAATCGCTAAGTGCTTGAAAAAGCGCTTTGAAAATGTATTTCCAGAGCGCTTTAATGAATAGACAAGTAGCACGCCTTATCCAAGTTAACACGCCTTATCAGATTAGCATAGTGAGCGCTACGAACTTATGCCTGCTTTTTGGCAATGACGAGAGCTCAACTCGTCCTGCCCTGAACCACTGCGGGTTCGTAGCGCTCGCTATGCTACTCTGATAAGGCGTGTTACCTTTGATAAGACGTTATCTCTGTAAGGCATGCTATTTGTCTTAGTGAATCAAGCCCATTGTATTTATTCATTTCCGTGGAAAAGAGTTCACTTCCTGACTAACGTCAGAAAGTGAAAAAAAAATCTACACAAAAATGCTTAGAGAAGTGCTTTTAAAATCGCTCAAGAAATCGCTGAGCACTTGTGATGGCAATTTATAATGTGGCCTAAATGTTATTTTGACATAAAATGTTACATACATCCTGAACGTGCGCGCATGAACGTGTACATGCGTCCCCGCAGCACGCGCCGGTATATCGCACATCTCTCTCCTGCATTACAGATTGTTTTAAATGGCTGTTTTGCACTGAAAACTGCAGAAAATGGACATCTTGCACGAAGTTGTTTTGCAGAAAGTGGTTAAAATTATTTTATAAAACATTAATATTTATTTGTATCAATATAACCAGGACTTCTACGGTATGTTCACATTGGAGCACATTGGAGCACACCATTGTTTTTCTTGTGAAATTCCCAATAAGTTTGATGTGTCACATGACCCTGTTCCTATTGAAAAAAACTAAAGTTGGATTCAAAATGGCTGACTTCAAAATGGCCGCCATGGTCACCACCCATCTTGAAACGTTTTCCCCCTCACATATACTAATGTGCCACAAACAGGAAGTTAATATCACCAACCATTTCTATTTTATTAAGGTGTATCAATGTACATGGCCCACCCTGTATAAAAAATAAATAAATCTCTGTGCATTTCTATAGTCTAGCTTCAAAAATTAATTTACTGTGTTCTACATATAGTGGAGCTCAGATCTAACATATGGAGATTGAACCTCCTATATATATAAAAATACAACATAGCTTTAGATGGATCCATATCACAAGCTTGTTCAGAACAAAACTAAGGACCTCATTAAGTTAAATGACAGCAGCCTCAGCTTGCCAATTTGTTGGAAGGCCAGAATTCACTAAGTAACAGTACAGAAAGGAGAATGAACTCTGGAGTTTGCCTCGTAAAAGATGACTTGCAGCATAAGTAGGTGAAGAAAGAAGGGAAACTAAGAAAGGGAAGAAAATTAGATGCATCTCTGTGTCAGTCATTCATAGTGACCCACTGACAAGGGGCTCCTATTTACACTTATTATACTAACAAAAACCAAAGTGGACCCCGTTTGTGTTTTAGAAGACATTTCATCATTAGTACACGCAGCATCTTTAGTTGACATGAGGTTAAAGGGACTCCGAGCAGTGCAGAAACTATGGAAAGATGCACATCATTTTAAAGCTCTCTTTCTCCTCTTTCCAATGATATATAAACCACCACCCTACGCCTTTTAGTTTTCGCTATTTTCGCGATTGAAATTGCCGCGGCCGCGATTTGGATCGCGAAAATAGAGAAAACTAAAAGGTGTAGGGCAACGATTTAGGTGTCCTCAGAAAGAGGAGAAAGAGAGCTTTAAAATGATATCCATCAAGCCATAGTTATATTGTATTACACAGGACGACACTTTCCCCAGTGTCAGCAGCTCCATTCTGCTGAATGCAGCTGCTGACTTTGACAAAAAGTCGCCCTGTGTAATACAATATAACTATGGCTTGATGGATATCATTTTAAAGCTCTCTTTCTCCTCTTTCTGACAACACCTAAATCGTTGCCCTACACCTTTTAGTTTTCTCTATTTTCGCGATCCAAATCGCGGCCGCGGCAATTTCAATCGCGAAAATAGCGAAAACTAAAAGGCGTAGGGTGGCGGTTTATATATCATTGGAAAGAGGAGAAAGAGAGCTTTAAAATGATGTGCATCTTTCCATAGTTTCTGCACTGCTCGGAGTCCCTTTAAGGAGAAAGCTACACATTTATATATACAATTTATTCTCTTGCTCTAGTTTAGACAACTAAAGGCAGGTTCACACGGCCGGCTGCCGTCATCTTGTTTCCCGGATGCTAAATGCTTTTCTGCTACCGAGCGAGAAGAAAAACGTTTGGCTTTGGTTCCCGTCATCACGTTGCATTTTGAGGGTATACAAAAGCGCAAATGCAACCGACACTAGAAACTACATGCAGTGGTGTGTATTGTCTTAAATCCAGACACGTGAAGAAAAGAAAAAAACAAATGAACACTGGGAGCTCAATCTGGTGCAATATCGTTAGATTTTTTTTTCTTTTGAAGGACGATTCCAATTTTCTTTACCCTTGGTCATCTTAGGGCCCATTTCCACTATCGCGAATTCGCATGCGTTTTTTGCATGCAAATTCGCATAGCAATACAAGTGAACAACAACAACAACAACAACAAATAACATTTGTAAAGCGCTTTTCTCCCGTGGGACTCAAAGTGCATAAGCATGGCTCCGACCATCGTGGTACAGGGGAAGAATTTTATAAATCTGGAAATGCCAGGCTAAACAGGTGGCTTTTCAGTCTGGATGGGACTGTTTCCACTTGTCAGGATTCTTTTGCGTTTTTCTGTGCAGAAAAAATTCGCATGGCAGAGCCATCAGAATTCGTATATCGCATACCGCTATGCGAATCGCATACAATGTATTTAATGGGAAATTCGCATGAGGTTTGGGTATGCGAATTTTCGTGCGAATTCGCATGAAAATTCGCATAGAAACAATGGAAAAGCACACCAGCACTGCCATGGTTAAATTCGCATACATCGTCATCCATGCGAATTTTCATGCGAATTCGCACGAAAATTCGCATAGACTCGCATGCGAAATTCGCATCCGCATGCGAATTTTTACCACGGCGATTCGCACCACACAAGTGGAAATGCAGCCTTACGGGTTTACTACTCTCCTTTTCCTTACCCTTGGGGTGTGATTTACTCATCTATACAACCAGTTGCTCTGCTTATATTTATTTTTGTCTGTTTAAATTGCGGAACCCAGACCTATCCTGAAACCTGCTTTCCTCACACGATGCCAGGATTCTCTCATGAAAAAGTGAACACCACAGTATAGATGCTTCATGAAATGCGTTGCAATTTATGGATGTCTTCGCTCAAAAACCTTTATGTATAAAATATTTAGATATTGAAACAGGCATCTTTTCTCTACAAGGATCTCTGAGTGTGGAGAACTATTCCCTAAAAAATAGAATTATCCTTTATCAGATCCTATTCTGCAATATGAATGGGACAAATCAGCTATATGTGTACTTTACTTATCCGATTTAAAACAACATTGCAACGTGCTTCTCCTTTATAGTGTACTATTTTTGTACTTTTAAACATGTCTTTGTCATGTGTGATGTTTTTTGATAATTTGTTATATTTGTTAATAAAGCTACGATTTTAACTACCATTGGGTGACCTGTCTTCGGCATCCTCCAATTAATACATTGGTCTTGAAGAGAATTTGTACTGTCTAATTTGTAGAATAAAAAAACATACCAATCGAGTCACTGTGATCTCCTGGATCCCTCTTTGCCGTTTCCGCCGCTTCCCGGCTTCCTGGCTTTTAATCGCCAGTTTTAGGCAGTGTTTACAAACACATTACATTGACAAACACCTGTTTCAAGTCCCACTTAGTCGTATTTAATCACACAAAGGTACATCAGGATGTAGGAATAACCTATAAAAAACTTTTTCCATATCAATATAATACCCTGTTCCACCTTAATACGAGAACATTTACAATGAAAGTAGGCAGTAAAGGTACAAGATACAAGTTGCTGAAAAAAGCGGACAGAAGCGCACTAGTGTGAATGAGGCCTCACACACTCAGGAAAAGTGTATACAATGTTTCAATCTCTTCAGCGTCAGCAAGTGTATACAATGTTTCATTCCCTTCAGCGTCTAAAGGTGGCCACTAATGATCCAATTTGTAGCGAAAAATCGTTTGAGCGATCAGAAATTCTGATCGGAAGTGAAATATTGTAATACATCGTTCACTACACCATCAACGAACCAATCTTTGCTTCCTATCTATCACAACCAACAAGAAAATCCAAATTTTGGTTCGACGAAAATTCATTCGGACGACATTTTTTTTCACTCGATTGTGTCCATCAATGGAGGTTATTTACAACCAATCTGATCAGAATTTCTGATCGCTCGAACGATTTTTCGCTAGAAATTGCACCGTTAGTGGCCACCTTTAGATTACAGCCTGGAATCTCATTCAATGGAGGTGCTGTGGCTGTGCAGAATGAACACTTAATAACATATTACTACATAACAAATTACAGTAGGTAACTAAAGTAACAGGTAAAAATTGGGTTTAGTAAAATTAGTAACCATTAACCTCACCCTCCTTAACCTTAACCCTTCACCTTCCCCCTCCTTAACTTCTAACCTTAACCCTAACCCTTAACTTCCCCCCTAACCCTCCCACCCCCTTCCCCTACTTAACTTCTAATCATAGCCACTAACCTCTGTCCTCCTTAATGTAACCCTTAATCTCCCCTCTTAACCCCTAACATTAACTCCTAACTCTAACCCCCCTCCTTAACCCCTAACTTTAACCCTAACACTTCACCTCCCACCTCAACTCCTAACCTTAACCACCCTCTCCTTATCCCCTAACCTTAGCCTCCCCTTCCTTAACTCCAACCTTTCACCTCCCCCCTCAACTCATAACCTTAACTTTCCCCCTCCTTAACTCCTAATCTTAACCCTAGCCCTTAACCTTCCCCTTCTTAACCCTAATCCTTAACCCCTAACCCCGTTGTCTCCCTCCTTAACACCTAACCCTTAAGACCCCCTCCTTAACTCCTAACCCTTAACCCCCCAGCCTTAACTCCTATCCTTTTTCTTTCTGCCCCCCTCCTTAATTCCTAACCTTAACCCTCAATCCCACCTCCTTAACACCTAACCCTACCCCTTCCCCCAAAGGATTGGAGTTATGGAGGGGGGGGGGGGGGGTTAAGGTTATGAGTTAAGTAGGGAGAGGTTAGTGGTTAAGGAGGGAGGTTAAGGTTTCATGGTTAAGATGGGGGAGTTGCTTAAGGGTTAAGGTTAGGGGTTAAGGAGGAGGAGTTGCTTAAGGATTAAGGTTAGTGGTTAAGGAGGGGAGGGTTATGGTTTAAGTTAGGAGTTGAGTAGGGAGGTTAAGGTTAAGAGTTAAAGAAAAACTCAGACCAAGTATTGAACTTTATCCCAATAAGATACCCCCTTTTACATGAAAAATCTATTCCATTTCACAAACAGACCATCAGGGGGCGCTGTATGACTGATATTGTGGTGAAACCCCTCCCACAAGAAAATCTGAGGGCCGTGGTACTCCTGGCAGTTTCTTGTCTGTGAACCTTGCTGCATTGTGGGAAATAGCTGTTTACAGCTGTTTCCAACTGCCAAAAAAGCATGCAGCAGCTACATCACCTGCCAACAGTAAAAATGTCACCATGTAATAAACGTCAGAATGTAAGGGATCAGGGATTTAAAAGATTTTACAATGGGCAAACACTGACTAAATAATTTATACATAATTATTGTAAAAATTAAGTACTTTTTTTTATTACATTAGTTTTACTGGAGTTCCTCTTTAAGGAGGGGGGGTTAGGGCTAAGGTTAGGAAGTAATGGGGGGGTTAAGGGTTCGGAGTTAAGGTGTTAGGTTAAGGAGGAGGGAAGTTAAGGTTAGGAGTTAAGGAGGGGAAGGGGGTGGTTAAGGTTAGGTCGTTAAGGAGGGGGAGTTAAAGGTTAGGGTTAAGGTTAGGTTTTAAAGAAAACCTGAATTGAAAATTAAAAGTCAAAATAACCTTACACAAGTCATACTCAACTCCTGTGTAGTCTACTCCTCAATCTCTTTCTCCTTTCCTGCGTCCTGTTTGTCCACTGTGATCAATGGAATTCTCCGTCCTCCATTTTGAAAATGGCCATTACCCTATAACAGCTTCCTGGTCAGCACACTGTTAAACTGTAGTATCACCCACTTGAGCCATAAGGAAACATGGACACATCAGTTCTCCTCTCAGCTGTAACTGACAGCAACTGATATATATAACTGACAGCAACTGGTATATTTCAGTTCTGACAAAATGTTGTCAGAACTGGAATGGATCATTGTCAGAAGAAAATGGTGAGCTTCTGAGAGGAACTGATGACAAGGTAACTATGTAATGTTCATTTGGAGTTACCTCGTGTTTATTTTCAATAATTTTACTCAGTACAGGTTCCCTTTAAGGATGGTTAAGATGAAGGGTTAGAATTAAGGTTAAGGGTTAAGAAGTGGGGTTAAGGGTTACTAATTTTACTAAACTATTTTTTCCTGTTTTTTTGGTTATGCACTGTAATAATTTATTATAATTTATTATGCAGCTTCCAGCCACAGCACCTCTATTGAAAGAGATTTCAGGTTGTAATCTGAGACACTGATGCGGAAGGGATTGAAACATTGCATACACTTGCTGAAGCTGAAGGGATTGAAACATTGTAACGTTTCCTGAGTGTGTAACTGACTTGATCATATGCAAGTACCAATGTTCTTATTCAGGAACACTTTTTACAAAAAAAATATGCTTTAATATTTTCCACTGCACAGCTGAATCGCAAATCGCTGGTGATTTTTAAATCGATAGGGCTGCTACTTTATCATAGAAATCATGAGAAGTATTTTCCACCATAGTGATTCGATTTGTAAATCGCAAATCACAATCGCTTTCTGGAGCGATTTTAAGAGGGATAATGCAATGCAAATGAAAAATCGCAATCGCACAACAAAATTAATGAAAAATCTCAATTGCTAGCGCTTGCGATTTGTGATTGAGATTGCTAGCGGAAAAGGGCATTAAGAAGCTAAAGTTGAGGCTGCAAGCAGTGGCAGCAATGAGAGCATCTGCACCGGAAGACTGCTGCTTCCTTAGATTATCCCTGACACCTCCTGCTCTTGCACAGTTAGCCTAGCCTAGGCTAAGCATCACTGGGAGGGGGTGGTTAGGGTCTTTTTCCACTACACTTGCAAAATCACAAATCGCTAGTGATTTTTAAATCACTAGGGTTGCTACTTTATCATAGAAATCACAACAGGGGAAGGAAGATCCGCAAACCACAGTGAGGTAGGTAAAAGTTGGTATATTTTTATTGAAAAAAACACATACAGCAACTAGTTGTTCCTGTGGCCTTTCGTGTTGCTGTATGTGCTTTTTTCAATAAAAATATAGCAACTTTTACCTACCTCACTGTGGTTTGCGGATCTTCCTTCTCCTGCTGATCCTGCACCAGTGGGTAGGTTCTATGGGGGTTTTAGAGCGTTTAGCTTCTTACCAACATAGAAATCACAAATCGCAATCACTTTCTGGAGAGATTTTAAGAGTGATAATGCAATGCAAATGAAAAATCGCAATCACATACCAATTTCAATGAAAAATTGCAATTGCTGGCTTTTGTGATTTGGGATTGCGACTGCTAGTGGAAAAGGGCCCTGACATACCAATATTCAGCAATATATAGATATAGGAAGTGTTTCTGATGCTGAAACCGGTATAATTAACGTAAAAGTGAATCTCCTGAATGAACGTACTGCATTCTACTATTTGTCACATACAGTGCCTCTTTAATGACATCTGTCTCAGAAGAACAAATTGTTATAAATTTAATTAGGGTAAATCTTAAAAAGCTATAAAAAAAGACAACACACAACTAAAGTCTGAATTCACTGGCATCATCACTGCCAATGCAAGGCCTAGGGGCTGCCATATTGCTTGAACATTGCTATGCCCGTGTGTACAGTGTACAGTCAGCTATGATCTGAGCTGGGAGAGACTATTGTGTACTCCCTTCTGAGACATATTATTGCCTCTTACTGGTTGGGCAAGTATTGGAGATTTCAGGTAGAATTGTCCCCTCACATGGAAATGGTGGAAGGGGCTTGCTCTGACTGCTAAGAGCAAACTCTTCTGTATAAACTGTTGACTGCAATCCCTGCTTTAAAGGTGCTGATGCTATATGACTGTAAGGATGCAAAGCAGCCCCAGCAATGTGTCTTGCAGCTTCACAGATGAAGGTTATACAACAGAAAAGAATTAAAATTAAATGGGGCCCTAGGCAAATAGTAGTTATTGCCCACCGCTGAAGATCATCTGGCATTTTTAGTACAATTTGGTGGGGTCTAGCCTCCTCCAGGCCCCTAGACTCTCTCTAAACCCTAGGAAACTGCCTAGATTTGCCTCATGGATGATCCAGCTCTGCTATACAACCACCTGTATACCAAGGATTAATGTCTGATAAGACTACAATGGAGGCATGAAAAATGTAATATATTGAAGGATGTAAAATATAAATGTAAAGCTGTAAAGAATTGCTCCCAGGATAAAGTTATACATTTACTGAGTAGTGGTAAAATATAATTAAGAGACAAAGAAACAAACCTATGCTGAGGATCTAAGGCAGGCATGGGCAAACTCTGCCCTCCAGCTGTTACTGGAACTACAAGTCCCACAATGCATTTGCCTTTATGAGTCATGACTGTGGCTGTCAGACTCCTGCAATGCATTGTGGGACCTGTAGTTCCTTAACTGCTGGAGGGCCAAGTTTGCCCATGCCTGATCTAAGGAAAGAACAACTGCACTGCTGTAAAGTAACAATAAACATCCAGTATATCAAAATAGATTAGAGCAGCCTGGTCCATCAATCATTTGGCTGCATAGAAAAATCAGTACTAATAACCACAATGTGACAGCAGCTGTGGACATTATTATGCAAAGTAAAAGCAATACGGAGCTATTGAATCTCCACTAACACCAAAAGCAAGGTGGAGATGGATCAATCATATGTTAGACACAGGTCAGATAACTGGTCTATAATCAAGGGCGTAACTATAAATCCTGGGGCCCCCCAGCCAAACTTTCATGGGGCCCCCAATGTTAACACCCTTTCCCTTGCCATAGCCCCTAGTGACCCTCACAGCCCGGAGGGTCTTGCAAGGGTCATAAAACAAGTGTGGACATCATAATCTTCTCACCCATAACAAGTGTAGCCATAAAAACACCTGATCTGAAGGATGGACCCCTTTGTCGGAGTGTGAAGTAGTAGTTGGGACCCCTTACAGCTCTGGGCACCTGAGATCACAGGGGCTGCTCCCTTGTTGTTATGCCCCTGTCTATAATCCAAATAGTAGATCAGTCTGCCTAAACCAACATAACATCCAGCTGATGATCTGCTGTAGATCTGAATCTACTGTACCAACAAAGTCAGTAATGCCCAGTCGCAAGACCAGCAACAATTGTCTACTTCAATTCTTCTACTATCATAGAATTTAACTTGTGCCCAATTGTGTGAACACTGTTCTGAAAGCCCAGTTCCCCCAATCCAGGTAAGGTCATGATAAAGGGAAACACCAAGACACGGTTCCTAGCCAGGGTTAGATGGAGGTGAGCGTAAGACAAGGATAGGAGCATGAACATTGGAATTCTTATAAAGTTGGGCATCAGCATCCATGTTCGATGTGTACACCCTTAACTGGTTCGAGTAAGTAGAATCCACGCTGCATCTGTGGCTCTCTAACTCTGATGTGATGTAGATTCTACGCCATGGCTTACCGTGGTCCCGAGCCAATCGCTGCTCCAGGAGGAAGTGACCTTGGCTGTGACGTGACAGCTGAGCTTCTTCCTATTGGTCAGGAGCCGTTTTCACTGGCTCCTGACCACTGTCAGCCAATCACAATGATCAGGAAATAAAAAAATTAAAAAAGAGGCGCCCGTCCCAAATAGGTTAAGGTGGCCACACGCATTACAATTATTTTTATTAAGATTTGATTCAACCAATTTGATCCAGATTTTCAGTTAATCAGAAGTTTTGAAGAAAGTGTTCTTTTTAACACACTTCAACGTCCAAATCATTGCCTACTGCCCCCCCATGCTCTCCTAACCCCTGCAATTCCATAAAATCAGATTATAATCCGGGACGGATTTACAACCCAGGAGCCTGTAGGCACAGGCATTCTGGTTCCCTAAATTTCACCCCTTAACACAGGCCCCACATCATTTATTAAAGAGACTTATTTCTTCTATCCTATAAGTTCCTATACCTGTTCTAATGTGGTCTGGCTTACTGCAGCCTTTTCTAGTTACACTGTCTCTGTAGTATATCTAATCTCCTTTCATTTGTCAAGCCTTGTCGAGCCAAAGAGGAATGCACTGTCTCTGCTGTGATAGGGAGAAGTTATGCACACTCCCTGCAGGCTCTCCTGTGTTTGTATGAGTCACAGGCAATGTATCTGCTCACAGCTAGCATCTCTGCAAGGCTTGTGGAGCTGAGACATTCCAAACCGCTGTGAGTGCAGAGAGATCCGTGCAGAGCTCAGACAAGCAGCTAAGGCAACACTTGGAGTAAGATTCCAGCAATCAGTGATTTTATAACTGGAAAGCAATCACTGGAAAGCAGCGGGGAGTGGCGAAAATGTCACAGATGGGGCTAAGAGAAGACAACAAACAGGCTGGTACGTTTATTTATGTAAGCTTTTCACAGTACAGATTCTCTTTAAATTGTCCTGGTCAAGATAGGATGCGGGTGGAGCTAACTAAAATAACAGTGTAACTCAAAGAAAGTGGGCCCGAGTTTCCCCACAAAACACAGTTAGGCAAGGTGACCCACACACATAATAAGGCAGTATATCCCCTTCTCCCAAAGAAACCCACACACATAAGAAAGCAGAGTTTCCTCCATTGATGTGGTGGTATGGGAGACAAATCAGGGAGGGGAGCTGCCTTTCTCACATAAGGCGCTTGTAGGCACTAGAGATGTCGCGAACCTCAGCGGAAAGTTCGGTTCGCGAAAAAGTTCGCGAACCACAATAGACTTCAATGGGGAGGCGAACTTCAAAATGTATAAAATATTCTACTAGCTGGAAAAATGATAGAAAACATGTTTCAAGGGTTCTAACACCTGGTCCTCCCTCCTCCCGGAGGAGGGTCTCATTTGCCAGGGAATTCCAGTATTTCAAAAGTCAGCTTACATACCGTGGCTGGGAACTGAACCCAGGTCTCAGTGTATGGTAGGTAACTAACATATCCATTATACCACCAACACTACTAGCTGAAACTAGCCTAGCATGTACCATTTATGCTCAATCCAAGAGAAAAATTAGACAAGACAAATAACATTTATATCACACTTTTCTCCTGGCGGACTCAAAGCACCAGAGCTGCAGCCACTAGGGCGCGCTCTATAAGCAGTAGCAGTGTTAGGAAGACTTGCCTAAGGTCTCCTACTGAATAGGCTTCAGGAGCGCCCTCTAGTGGGCTTTCACTTTCAGTTGGCTGCATGGAATAGTTTTTTTTTTATTTAAAAAAAACCCTCCCGCAGCCGCCCTGGCGATCTTAATAGAACGCCAGGGTGGTTAAGCAGTGGCTGGATGGTGTAATGGTTAAGGGCTCTGCCTCTGACACAGGAGACCAGGGTTCGAATCTCGGCTCTGTCTGTTCAGTAAGCCAGCACCTATTCAGTAGGAGACCTTAGGCAAGTCTTCCTAACACTGCTACTGCCTATAGAGCATGCCCTAGTGGCTGCAGCTCTGGCGCTTTGAGTCCGCCAGGAGAAAAGCGTGATATAAATGTTATTTGTCTTGTCTTGTCTAATTTTTCTCTTGGATTGAGCATATGCTAGGCTAGTTTCAGCTAGTAGTGTTGGTGGTATAATGGATATGTTAGTTACCTACCATACACTGAGACCTGGGTTCAATTCCCAGCCACGGTATGTAAGTTGGCTTTTGAAATACTGGAATTCCCTGGCAGATGAGACCCTCCTCCCTCTGGTAGGAGATAGAAGGGAGGTGGGAGGAGAAGCCTACAAGAGGCTAATTAAACTCTCCCTTGGCAGAGTGTGTGTAGCAGCTGTCTCTTAACTAATTAGTATAGGCAGACAAGTGAGTCAAATGGCTCAAAGGCCTTATTTAAGGGGGGGGGGGGGCTCCACCAGTGAGTGCAGTCTGATTGGCAACAATGTGCCTGCTGACTGTGATGGAGAGGGTCAAAGTTTTGCTCAATAAAGCATTATGGGGTGAATTGAACTTCCGGTAGAGTTCGCCTTAGGCAGGCGAACGAGAACCACCGAAGTTCGCCGGGAACCGTTCGCCGGCGAACCGTTCGGGACATCTCTAGTAGGCACATGCCTTCAGTGCCTTATGATAAATCCAGATCTGATTATAATTCTTTTTTATTAAACTTTATTTATAAAGCGCTAACCATTTACACATCACTGCACAATAGATAGGAGCGATATTACAACATTAAACAATGTAAATCAGACTACCTCGCCCATTAGGGGGTAACTTCTTGCTTACGTGAAGTTACTGTAAATATTTGCAAACATCTTCCATTTTAGGGAGACAAAGTTATCCTTAGCACAGCTTTTTCAGTAGGGGTTTTTAAAGAGAACCCGAGGTGGGTTCTAAGAATCCTATTAGCACACAGAGGCTGGGTCTGCATATAATGCCCAGCCTCTGTTGCTATACTGTTTCCCCCCAGGCCTCCCCACGCTCTGCTATCCCCCATAAATCACACAGCCTTGCTAGCTCCCCGCCTGCGTCCTTTCCCTCTCCGGTGATTGGAGGAAGGGACGCATGCGGGGAGCGGAGATATAGAGGAGGTGGGGGAGCGGCAAGAGTGACAAGTGCAGAGGTAAACAGCCGGCTATCGACATGCTGCGTGTCGCTAGCACAGCGTTTAATTTATGGGGGACAGCAGAGCGCAGGGGGGCCTGAGGGGAAAAAGTATAGCAACAGAGGCTGGGCATTATATGCAGACTAATAGGATTCTTAGAACCCACCTCGGGTTCTCTTTAAAGTTCCTTTTGGCCCTTTTTAAAACATAAAGTGAATCTGATTCTCCACAACTTAACTATAGATATACAGTATCATTTGTAAAGAATAATCCTTATCAAAGGGATCAGATAAGTATGTGTGCAGCCAACATTACAGCACTTTTATATATCCCATTTCCATAGCCTTGCAGAACTACACCAATAAACCGTCTTTACCCACAAAACAAAAAAGAGCCCGATCCAATTCACTTTTTCTCCTACGTTTTTTACTAGGAGAGCTTTTTCATCTTATGCTAGAACTTTTCATTTAAGTGCAATTGAAAAAGTTCTAAAAAGTAGGTGAAAAGGTACTGGCAAAATTATGTTTACTGTTTTCTTGCTTGCTGGTGGTTTGACAGGCATTTTATTGATACAATGTGAAAATATCACCAAGGAGAAAACTTAGGAGAAAGGGTAAATTTGATCAGGCAAAAAGAGAGAAAGAAAAATACAGGGGACCGTATGCAATTCACATTTTCTCCTAAGTTTTCTCCTAGGTATGTTTATACATTGTAAAAAATGCATTTTAAGCCACCAGCAAGCAAGAAAATACTCAAAATAATTTCGATAGTACTTTTTTTTTTTAACCTACTATTTGGTAGCCTTCCAATTGCAAAGTGCTGAAAAGTTATGTTAAAGAGAAGATGGAAAATTATCTCGTAGGAGAAAACTCAGGATAAAAAGTGAATTGCATATGGGTCATTATCTCCTAGGAGATAATTTTCCATCTTCTGTGCAAACTTGTCAGCACTACCAAAAAGTAGGTGGAAAAGTACTATCAAGTATTTTCTTTGCTTGCTGGTGGCTTAAAGACACACTGAAGGCACTTTAAAAACATGATTTTACCTGTTATTTAGCTTAAAGAGAGTCTGAAACCTTAAAAAATATCTCCTTTTACTTACAATTCCTCTTTAGTATTATGTCACTAGCTGAAACGCTGCATTCCTGCGGCTGAACGATGCTTCTTTACCCCCCAATCCCGGGGCAAAAATCTGCTTTCCGCTGTAGCTCTGCCTCCAGGCAGAAAGAAGACTGAGAGGGGCGGGGAGAGGCGACGATCGGAGCAGATCGACGCGTCTGGAGGCAGAGCTACAGCGGGAAGCTCTGCCTCTTACAGGAAGTGATCCTCGGATTTTGCCCCGGGGATTTGGGGGGCAAAGAGGCAGCTGCAGGAAATGCTGCGTTTCAGCTAGTGGCATAATACTATAGAGGAATTGTAAGTAAAAATAAATATTTTTTAAGGCTTCAGACTCTTTAAGGAATATGGCCAGTGCTAAAACGCCGTATTCCCGTGGCACAACAAGGGTTTTATAACCCCCAAATCCTGGGACAAAAATCCACGAATTTCAAAGTTGTGGATTTTGCTGCCCAGGGAGGCAGAGCTTAGCGCTGTAGCTCTGCCTCCATTTGCGTCAATCCTGCGCCGATCGCCGTCTCTCCCCATCCCTCTCAGTGAAAGAAGACTGAGAGGGGCGGAGAGAGGCGGTGATCAGCAGGGATTGGCGTGAGTAGAGGCAGAGCTACAGCGCTAAGCTCTGCCTCTACAAGGAAGCGCTCCCCGGTTTTTGCCCCGGGGATTTAGGGGTTATAAAACCCTCGTTCTGCCGCGGGAATGGAGCGTTTTAGCACTGGCCATATTCCGTAAGCTAAATAACAGGTAAAATCAAGTTTTTAAAGTGACTTCAGTGTCTCTTTAAAAGGCATTTATTGATAAGGCATGAAAATATCACCTAAGAGAAAACTTAAGAGAAAAGGTGAATTGAATAAGGGCCATTGGCCTATATGCAATTAACTTTTTCCTGAATTTTCTCCCAGAAGATACTTTTTCAACTTCTTTTTAAAATATCTCTTCAGCAACTGAAAAAGTACCCTTAAGGCTACTTTCCCACCAAGACGTTGCGTTTTAGGGGACGTTATGGTCGCATAACGTGCCCCTAACGCAACGTATGGTGGTGTTGAAGTTGGATGTCAGATTGAGCTGCGTTATGCAGCTCTCAAAGCAGCCGCTCCAGGTTAGTGATGGGAAGTCCGGATCTTTTTAAAGATTCAGATAATTTGAATCGGATCATTGAAAAGATCCGGATCTTTGAACCGAATCATTTGAATCATTTTACTAGGGAAGCAGACTAGGGGTGAAATGACTAGCAGGACAGGACTTTCCCTGCACTGTACATTCTGTATGTTCCTTTTTCTTCCAGATAGACATCCACTGTGAATTGAATCTTTCATTGTGATGATCCGGATGATTCGACTCACAAAAAAGATCCGGATCAAATGATCCGGACAACACTACAGTCCTACCACGAGTCTCTGCAGTGCAGTGAATATTAATTAGCCATGTGGCTGGCCGCGGAGGAGGAGGGGAGACCTCCTCCTCCAACATTACTGAGCATGTGCACACAGTCTAACGTGGCTTAGCCCAGTATAACGTACAGCATGCAGCACTTTGTTTAAACATAGTTACTTTGGTTGAAAAAAGACATACGTCCATCGAGTTCAACCAGTATAAAGTACAACACCAGCCTGCTCCCTCACATATCCCTGTTGATCCAGAGGAAGGCGAAAAAACCCTTACAAGGCATGGTCCAATTAGCCCCTAAAGGGAAAAATTCCTTCCCGACTCCAGATGGCAATCAGATAAATTCCCTGGATCAACATCATTAGGCATTACCTAGTAATTGTAGCCATGGATGTCTTTCAACGCAAGGAAAACATCTAAGCCCCCTTTAAATGCAGGTATAGAGTTTGCCATAACGACTTCCTGTGGCAATGCATTCCACATCTTAATCACTCTTACTGTAAAGAACCCTTTCCTAAATAAATGGCTAAAACGTTTTTCCTCCATGCGCAGATCATGTCCTCTAGTCCTTTGAGAAGGCCTAGGGACAAAAAGCTCATCCGCCAAGCTATTATATTGCCCTCTGATGTATTTATACATGTTAATTAGATCCCCTCTAAGGTTTCTTTTCTCTAGACTAAATAAACACAGTTTATCTAACCTTTCTTGATAAGTGAGACCCTCCATCCCACGTATCAATTTTGTTGCTTGTCTCTGCACCTGCTCTAAAACTGCAATATCTTTTTTGTAATGTGGTGCCCAGAACTGAATTCCATATTCCAGATGTGGCCTTACTAGTGAGTTAAACAGGGGCAATATTATGCTAGCATCTCAAGTTTTTATTTCCCTTTTAATGCATCCCAAAATTTTGTTAGCTTTAGCTGCAGCTGCTTGGCATTGAGTACGATTATTTAACTTGTTGTCAATGAGTACTCCTAAGTCCTTCTCCAAGTTTGATGTCCCCAACTGCAGGGGTGTTTCTAGCCACTTTGTCACTCCAGGCAAGAAAACCTGTGGCGCCCCCCCCCCCACATAGCGCCAACCGTTATTCCACCCCCACCCCCGCGCCCCCACCACAAGCAAGCACACACACAAAAAAATGAGCGCATGGGCGTGATGTCACTCATGACGTCACGCACATGCGCAGAGAGTGCCCAGCAACAGGAGCGCGATACTAGGACGCGCACCACCGGACTACGCAAGCGTACTACTCCGGGTCATAGCGACCCGGAAGTAGCATAGGCCCAGATGTTCGCCAATCGCCAGCATCTCTGCTCAGCCGCCCCCGCGCCCCCCCCCCCACACACACACACACACTCAAATCTCAGGGCCAGCCAGGGGACAGTGGGGCATATAATATCAAGAGGGGGCACGCCACTCACTATGAGGGTCTCCCCTCTGCTGCTCTGCACACTGTGCAGCATGTGTGTCTCCCTCCGAGTCCTGCCCACTGTGCCCAGACCCACACAGCAGCAGGCATGATGCTATATGCTAATGCCCCTGTATTATTTAATATCCATTGCCAGAAGCAACATGGGCGAGCGGAGAGGGGGGGGGGGGGGGGGGCGGAATCAGGGCCAGCCAGGATGCATATAGAAAAATTAGCAGTCAGATCTGCAGAGATGGCACTCACTGTATGTGATGTGTGTGTGTCGTCGTCTCTGCTAGTTTGTGCGCACTGCGCACACTGCTCAGTCAGGTCAGCCAGGTGTCAGCCGGCGCCGCGGTAGCACTGGTCCCTCCGTCCTGCCTGCGTCACACACGGTGCCTCAAGCACGTGTTGACAGGCGGGGGCGGAGTTAGGGGCGGCGCCGGCGCGGCGTGTAAACAACCTAGCGTGCGGCGGCCGCACGCTGTACACAGCGAGAGTGAGAGAGGGGGCGGGGAGAGGGGGCGGACCAGTAGGCGGCGGCATCGCACTCGCACATAAACTAATGTGCGTGCTGCTGCTGCTCGCTCGGAGAGGAGGAGAGGATGGGGGCGGACCAGTAGGCGGCGCCGGGCACAGGCTGAGCTGCCTGTCACGGCCGGCGCCGACCTGGCTGGAAAAAAATAAATAAAATAAACACGCACAGAGCGGCAACTTGGCGAGAGGGCGCCCACTTCCACCCACGGCGCCATAGGCAAAAATTTAGAGTTGCCTAATGACTCAGACGCCCCTGCCCAACTGTATCCCATTTATTTTGTATGGTGCTAGACCATTAGTACGTCCAAAATGCATGACTTTACATTTGTCAACATTGAATTTCATCTGCCATGTATGTGCCCATATAGCCATCATATCCAGATCCTGTTGCAAAATGACACTATCTTCCTGAGAGTTGATGATTCTGCACAATTTTGTATCATCTGCAAAAATAGCAACATTGTTCACTACTGCATCTACTAGGTCATTAATAAATAAATTGAAGAGCACTGGACCCAGAACAGACCCCTGTGGGACCGCACTGCTAACAGTCTCCCATTTTGAGTACGATCCATTGACCACAACTCTTTGTTTTCTGTCCATTAGCCAGTTCCCTATCCAAGCACACAGACTCTTCCCCAGTCCTTGCATCCTCAACTTTTGCACCAGACCTTTGTGGGGAACAGTGTCGAAGGCCTTTGCAAAGTCCAAGTATATCACATCTACAGCATTCCCAATATCCATATTAGCATTCACTACCTCATAAAAGCTGAGCATGTTAGTCAAACAGGACCTGTCTTTAGTAAACCCATGTTGATGCTGAGAAATAAGATTATTTTCTACTATAAAGTCATGTATAGTATCTCTTAGTAACCCCTCAAATAGTTTGCATACAACTGATGTTAAGCTTACAGGTCTATAATTTCCTGGATCTGATTTTTTGCCCTTCTTAAATAATGGGAAAACGTGGGCTGTATGCCAATCCACTGGGACTCTGCCAGTTGCAAGAGAGTCACAAAAGATAAGATAAAGGGGTTTATCTATAACTGAACTTAATTCCCTTAGGACCCGAGGATGCATGCCATCCGGGCCAGGTGCCTTGTCTATTTTTAATTTATTCAGTCTTGCCTTCACTTCTTCCTGCGTTAAGTATTAAATATTACAGTTAGAAGATTGAGACTCTTCCGCCTCTGTAGTTTGCAACAGTGCTGTTTCTTTTGTGAAGACAGAAGCAAAGAAAGCATTTAATAACTCTGCCTTACCTTGGTCATCCACCATCGAGTTCCCACCCTCATCCTTTAGGAGTCCTATACAGTCAACCTTTTTTTTTTAGAGTTGATGTACTTGTAAAACTTTTTTTGGGTTAGATTTGATATCCTTAGCCATTTGTTTTTCAGCTTCAATCTTTGCCTGCCTTATTTCTTTTTTACAATTTTTATTGCACTCCTTATAATTGCTTAGTGCAGCCTCGGTCCTGTTTTAAGACCTTATAGGCATTCTTTTTCCTCTTCATTTTATCTTTAACCTTTCTATTCATCCATAGAGGCCTTTTTTTATTCCTAGATATTTTGTTTCCATATGGGCTATACATACTACAATATTGATTGAGTATAAGTTTAAAAGCTTGCCATTTCCCTTCAGTGTCTTCCCCTTGTAGTACATTATCCCAGTTCACCAAACTTAGTGCCTGCCTAATTTGATTGAACTTTGGTTTTCTAAAATTCATAGTTTTAGTGGTCCCGCTGCCCCATGGCCTATCAGTCACCAGATCAAACGTTATCATGTTGTGATCACTATTTCCCAAATGTTCTTGAACCTGCACATTTGATACATTATCTGGTCTATTAGAAATGATCAGATCCAGTAACGCATTCCCCCTAGTTGGTTCAGTTACCATTTGAGTCAAGTAATTGTCCTGTAGTGCTGCCAGAAATCTGCTGCTTTTACCAGAATGGGTAGCCTCAATACTCCAGTCAATGTCTAGAAAGTTGAAGTCACCCATAATTATGACCTCATTTTTACTTGCAGCTTTTTCAATCTGCTGTAGTAATCGCAGTTCTGCAGCTTCATTAATAAGAGGTGGCCTGTAGCATACCCCAATAAGCAATTGGCAACTTTTATTTCAACCATGAATATTTACCCAAACGGACTCCACATCTTCGCAATCTTCCTCCATCTCATCGTTGAGGACAGCTGTAAGAGAATTCTTAATAAAGAGACAAACCCCTCCACCTTTTTTCCCTGTTCTATCCCTCCTAAACACATTGTATCCTTTTAAATTAGCTATCCAGCCATGGCTTTCATCCATCCATGTCTCGATTATTCCCACAATGTCATAGCCTTTGTCATTCAGAATGAACTCTAGTTCGTCTATTTTATTTGCAAGGCTCCGAGCATTGGTTACCATGCACTTTATATTTTTACCACCACATTTACCAATTTTGTTTACATGAAATGGGCTACTTGAATTTTTACCAACCTCCTTAATCTTTACACTGTCCCCACCCCCCTCTCCACCCCCAATGTTAGGTTCCCACTGTCTTTTTACCTCATCTTGTCTACGTATTGAGACTTTATCCTCCCGCCTCCCCCCAGATCCTAGTTTAAAATCTCCTCCAACCGTTTAGCCATCTTCTCCCCCAATGCAGCTGCACCCTCCCCATTAAGGTGCAGCCCATCCCTGCTGTAGAACCTGTAGCCGACTGTAAAGTCTGCCCAGTTCTGCAGGAACCCAAACCCTTCCTTCCTACACGAATTTCTCAGCCACTTATTTAACTCCCTAAACTCCCTCTGTCTCTCAGATGTAGCACGTGGAACTGGCAGTATTTCAGAAAACACCACCTTGGAGGTCCTTGCTTTAAGTTTATCTCCAAGTACCTGAAAATCATTTTTGAGGACCTTCCATCTCCCACTAACTTTGTCATTGGTGCCAATGTGTACCATGACAGCCGGCTCTTCCCCAGCCCCACCCAGTAATCCGTCAATTCTTTCCGCTACATGCCGAACCCGAGCACCCGGGAGGCAACAGACTGTACGGCATTCAAGGTTTCTTCGACAGATTACCCTATCTGTGCGCCTGTGTAACACAATGTAACGCAACGTGGGCACTGTGAACAGCACATTGATTTTTCATTACAGTGAGTTGGGCTGCGTTACTGGCTGCTGTAACGTGGGACTTTAACGTCCCACTGTGAAACCAGCCTAAGTAGGTAAAAAAGTACCGTACTTTAAAATCATTTTGAGTCTTTTCTTGCTTGCTGGTAGTTTCATTGCCCTTTATACTACAGGGCAATTTAATGAGACTTGTGTCTACGTACAGGAGATGAAGACAAGGTGGACCAGATTGGACAAGATCAGTCTGGTCAATAAAGCTGAAACACTTGCAGGTGATGATGAATCTGCAGTGTAGTCATGCAGGTTGTACTCTGGAGCTACTGCATTGACATTGAATCATTCCTCTTATCCACAGCAAGCCTAAAGTATTTCAATCATGTAAAATCACGGGGTGTAAACTAGGCCAATGAGCCTGCAGAGACTACAAACAGGTGTTCCTGTTTCCAAAACAAATGACATGCAGTTGGTTCAAGACCTGGCATACTGGGAGAGATCAAACCATCCATTTATATGACACTCATTCCCTGATATGAATAACCGTGATGTCAAACAGGTGCTCTGAGCATTGCATGTGAATTAGATGCAGGAGCAGTGATTAATGTGTCAGGTTATGATGACTACGTGGGCACTGACACAGCGCCTGTGCCTCTTCCGCTTTGTGGAGGGCAGGAGACTGCGAGCCACATGCTGCTATTAGGGCTGGCTCACACTAGTCTTCATTTCAGTTGCCATTAAAGCAAAAATAAACTTATGAGATAATTAACTGTATGTGCAGTACAGCTAAGGAATAGAACATTAGTAGCAAAGAATAGAGTTTCATATTGTTTCATGTACAGGAAGAGTTAAACAACTTCAGTTGTTATCTATGAAAAAGAGCTTCTATTCCACCCACTGGGTCGAATACAGTCCTGTTTTCTGGAGCACTTAAACAGCCAAGAAACAGTGAGAGGCAGCTTGAGATAAGGTTTTACCGCAGGAAAGTTCAAAGGGCCATTACCACTGCTTTGTTTTATAGCTTAAAAGACAGAGTGTGGTTTCTAAACTGCAAATATGACAGAATTATGCAATGTTATAAAAAAAACTACGTTCTATTCCTTAGCTGTACTACACATACAATTCATTATCTCATACGTTTTTTTATCGATTTGGGTTTGCATTTGTGTTTGGCATTTGAAAAATACTAGGGAAAAGCATTTGAGGTTTTATAAGTTCTGGGCAGTAGTTTCTGTGGAAGGCTACACTGTTAACAATTTTTAGCCAGTATGAGAGGAATTAGTTATAATAAAACATAATTTTTAATAACTATCTATAAAATAGAGCTTCTAGCTTGAGCACAATCTACACAGTTTTTGTGATTTGTAAAATAATAAATAAGAAAGTGCAGTAGTGGCAAGGTGCTAACATAAAAGTGCATACAACATTGGCCTTAATTCACTAAGATCATGCTGGAGATAATAAGACAAGAGAAAACTTACCTCCACACAGTGAGAGAGTTATCTTATCTCTTCATTCCTTACGTTACCTCCTCTGTACTTAATTTACCTCCTCTGTAGTTAATTTACCTCCTCTGTAGTTATTTTCGCACACAGTTAACTAACAGCCTGTCTTTAACTCTGGAGTTATTTTAAGGATTGGAGAGTTAACTTCGAGACAGAAGAGTTAACTTTAGGTTTGCCTGAGGTAAAATGTTGCCTGAATACTACATGCCTTATCACCATGGTAACAACTCTAGAAATGTTATTAAAGACAGGAGATAAGCTTAGTGAATTGAGGCCAAAATCATTAAATCACAGCCAATTATAGCTTTTTGGCAAAAAGAGCTGCTAGTCTGAAATCCCATTTTACCTGGGTCTAGAACTGGGCATGCAGTTGCTTCCACGCTCATCATATGGCTTTACGGTTCTAAAGAGGATCAGGGCAGCTAATGATTACCTTCCCCTATTACATGTGATATTGCTGTGGCATACATTGCCAGGTTTTGCTAGCAACATGAATATCAAATCACCTCCTTTAGGAGTCCTCATAGCTCCTTTAGGAGGTGATAGGAACTTGTAACTACTGTACATTCTTCTTAACCCTGACAAAGCCCCTAATTTAGAGTGTGAAACGTGTTGGATTGTCTTGTAGGGTGATGATGCGTGCTATGTAATATACTTAGGTGGAGGTTAGGAGATGAAGGATTAGCAGCTATAACAGTACCAACTACATTGATGCTGTACATAGGCTAAACTCATATAGCAAGTCCCCAATGCTTATTTGTTCTTTTGCAAATCTTTGTAGATTGTGTTTTAGCTAATACCTCTCATACTTGCTAAGACATTGTGAAAACCGTAATTTATGAATCAGATATTTGCATTTTTTCTGAAAGCTACACTGACTGTAAGCAGTAGACTTATGTTTTTTTCCCCCTGCTCTGCTTTCTGCCTGAACTAGATATGACTTACAATGCAAGATGGTTGCTTGACATTACATTGGGAATAAGGCAGGGAAGGATACCTTTCTTGGTAATTGTTACTTGTATGTTATGCCAGAATGTTCACTGTAATATGTATAACATAACAAAAATCAATAGAGTCTCGCTTATCCGGCACTGACGGGGATCGGCTGATGCCCGATAAGTGTGCTTTTTGGTTGCTTGAGACTCAAGGTTAAAAATAGGTCTAGCCAATACAGAACTATACCTCACTCTATATAAATGCTGTATGAACCTTGGGGGAGCCATAGAAGCCAGCCTCTAAGCACAACAGAGACCACAAACAGCCTAAGAAGTTGGCCTTCAGCACTGTGAGTACTGCTGGTGATTTGTGCTGGTTGGTTGAGACTTCCGGTTAGTTAAGTTTCAGATAACCAGGACTCTACTGTATTCAGCCATCACAGGGAGATGGCAGAAGCAGTTTATAGAATAAATAGTGCTGCAAATTTCTAATAACTCAGGAAGGTAAAGAAATTCTGCCAGTCTAAGACCACAGCTGATGTTTAATCAGCTGGCAGCTGGTTAATTATCCATCAGCTAGAGGCTGAATAAATGTACAGTAACTACCTCCTTGGATCAGTAACCTTCTATATCGATTTTTTATATTTCTCATCAGAATGAAATCAATGAAACTGGATGACTCAGGCCTAGGAACCATTACATCGCGGGCATTTTCCAGCGATTCTAAAAATTGCTTTGCCAATGAAAGTGGAGGGAGGTGAGCCCACTGGAGCAATTGCAATTTGGCCAAATAGAGATCATGCTCCCAGTGCCATTTCTCTAGCGATTACAATTCAATGTTAAGTATAGGATCTCCACAATAACTCTTTTCAATTGCTATATATGGTCACTGATGGGCTACTACCCAGAAACCACCATCTTATCCAAAATCTCTAACAGAACTTGCAAACTTGAAGTGTATCTGAGATAAAGAAAAAAAAAACCTATATATATATATATATATATATATATATATATATATATACACATAACTGGGGCTTCTTCCAGTCCCCTTCAGGTTAATCCACCGCTACAGGTCCTGGTACTGGGGGGCGTAGTGTGCAGGCCCAGTCCGATCATGCGCGCTCCCAAAGGGGGCGCACATGGGACTGATCGACCTGAAGGGGGCTGGAAGAAGCCCCAGGTATGTATAATTTTTTATTTTTTCTTTATCTCAGGTTTACTTTAAAGAGGAACTTTAACCCAGGATTAAACTTCATCTCAATCAGTAGCCAATACCTCCTTTCCCACAAGAAATCTTTTTTTAACTAGCCAACCCTGCCATCGCCACATAACACAAACCCATTGCTCACTCCACTGGCTACCGATAAAATGGAAAATTCTGTTTAAGATTGGCTTATTGAACTCAAATCCTTGCACAATCTGGGCCCTGGATACCTGAAAGACTTGTTGCAGCGGCATCACCTCCCCCCATCTTAGGTCAAAAGGATGGAATACCTTGGTTACCCCCAGAGTCCACCTCAAAACCTTTAGAGACAGAGCCTTCTGCCATGCTGCCCCTACACTTTGGAACTCCCTGCCACACTCAATCAGGACAGCTCCATCCATTGAAGCATTTAAGTCCAAAGTGAAAACCCAGCTCTTTAGTCTGGTATCTAAAAACACATGACTCTTTCCTATGTAACACAGTCCAACCTTCAAACTTGTCTTGATCTGAGACATAACCCACATATGCGCTTTGAGTCGTATGAGAGAAAAACACTTTACAAATGTTATTGTATAATTTATGAGGATCTTTCCACCTTCCACCAGTCTATGCTCTATTGGGGCAGCACATAGGGATAATATATGAGGACCTTTCCACTTTCACAGTCTATAATTCATAGGAGCAGCACACAGGGTCTAATATATGAGGACCTTTCCACCTTCACAGTCTATGCTCCATTGTTTGCAGGTCTTCCTGTGGTCTGTCTGTCAGTGTCTATCTTCTACCCCTGAGCTCTGGTGAAGATTACCTCTGCTGTCACCACACCATTTGTCTCAGGAGGGAACATCTATTGGCTGCATACATGTTCCCAGCTAATAGATTATTGATTGCCCTAAGAAAGAACTCGCACTGGAAGTGACTGTTGACTTTCATTCGTTTAATACAAAAATGAAGCTTGCCGTCTGATACCTACAGCAAGCATTACATTTAAATTTAAAAAGAAGTTCATAAACTTACTTTTACATCAACAGATGCTAACTGGATAGGTAAGATGTGACAAGGATATGATCCTTAGAAATGGTAAGAAAATCTCTTAATGAAGGGTCTATGGCAACACAGACACACTATTCATCTGAGAAGATCCCTTTCAGTGGTCAGCAGCCTTGTGTTCTGCCAATGTGACCTTTCTGCCATCTGCTCTTAAACAATACCCCATTCCTCCTGAATGCTAGCTGTGAATGGGCATTGTTTTTATTGGGCTGCACACATCTGTTAGAGCTACATATGTCCCATTCACCAGTTTTACTGGTTGACTGTTAATCATTTTCTTTTACTTAAATGGACAACAAGGACATTTTCTTGTTTTAATTTGTGATCTGCAATAAAGGGAATTCAGTTTATTAGTTTATACCTACAGATATCAAATGGCAGCCAGATAGGCAGGCATAATGAGACTGGATTCAGGACAATGAAGAGCCAGTTAAAGAGGAAAGGTGCCCATACATCTAGCGATTTTGCTGTACGATCGACCATTCGATTCAATCATTTTATCGAATCGAAAGAGAATCGAGAGGGGATCGAGTGTGTTCCAGTATGCTCAATACATGAAAAGTGGCTGATATCATGTCGAATGGACCAGCTTAGTCGATCGAGCAGGATGCAAGATATCGCTTGGACCAGCTTAGTCGATCGAGCAGGATGCAAGATATCGCTTGGCGTTATTGTGACATATCACTGTAAAATACTCCTTTGTTTATTGCCTGATGAAGAAGGACTATACCCCTGAAACGCGTTGCAACACTGTTTAAGAGTATGTTAATAAATCTATGCTTTTTTGAAAACTGTTTAATTTCTGCTTCGGGGAAGTAAGTCCACCAGTGCCTCTGTAGCAATTTTAAAGTGTTTAGTATATTTTATCCTGTTGGCGCCTCTGTTCACTTCTTACAATACCTGCGTCCACCCCCTGGTAGAGGGGTGATATTAAACCCCCTTCTTTCCGATCTACAGAGAGCGACTTCTTAATCCTGAGTGGGGACAGGTCTTAATCTCCCCACCTGCCTTTACAGGGGTTGCCTAGAGGGTAACCCTGGTTTGTGAGTATTATTTTACTTACCTACACTGTCCATCTTAATCCAATAATTACTACACTATATTGGGCTCTCATTGTCTCTTTCTTTTTTAATAATACAGTTTGGACTTTTTGACTATATAAGTTTTAATAATTGTTGTGACGCTTATGTACTAATTCTCTAAATGTAGCATTATACAAGTACATACAGGCCCATATTCAATTCATTTTTTCTCTTGAGTTTTCTCCTAGGAAATATTTTTTAACCTCTTTAAAATACATTTTCAGCTCTTCGCAATCGAAAAGGTACCAAAAAGTCACATCTGAGTACCAAAAAGTAGAAGAAAAAGTACTATCGAAATTATTTGGGGTATTTTCTTGCGTGCTGGTGGCTTAAAAGACATTTTATTGGGAAGATGTAAAAATATCAGGTAGGAGAAAACGCAGCAGAAGAAAATGTTAATAATACAGGGGCCATAGTTTGTTGACTGACTCTAGAATCTGAGACTGGTTATGCTCTGAGACAGACAATATTATTATATGTCCACAGGTTGTCATACTATATTTACTGTATTTATGAAAACATACTATAAGGAAATATTGTTATTGAGAAAGTCCACATCAAAAGTCTTCTCTGTGTCCCTGACAATTTTTTTTAGACTATCACCAGAGGAAGATGTCTACAGATGTCTGATGAAAAACTCAGAATAGTTAATGGTTATATTTGAATTAGTTATGTTATACGATTTTTAAAGTGTATCCAAGGCCTCACAGGGAGGGCAGATGGGACACAAAGGCAAGTTTCTTGGTCCAAGACATGCATCTGTGTCCCTTATGCGCCAATCTCTGACCCCCCACACCCCACGCTGTCACCCCCTGAAATTGCCGACGTGCAGCTTGTCGGCAATCTGGAAGGGAAGGGGCGTCCCTTGCAGGAGAGCCACTCCTGCTAAACAGGGGTGTTCCTAACGCCCCGCTCCCCAGCTCTCATTGGGCAGCTCTGCCTCTTCCCCACCTCCCTGCTCTGTGCTATGTGTTGAGACACACAGAGCACAGAGCTGCAGCATCGTGACAGCAAGAGTAGATGATTTCTGGCCACAGGAGTGGCAGTATTAGAGGCTACCTGATCCAGCTGTGCACCCCCCCCCCCCTCCACCCCCGAATCAATTTTTTTATTTATTTACAAAAATGCCCACCTTGGATTCATTTTAAGACACATGCATGTCACCTGTAGTGTGTATAACCTGTATAAGTGAAGACAATCTGCATGTACTGGTAGCAAATAAGCTGCTGTCTGTGATGATTTATGTTTGAATATTGTGCTTTAAAATCATCCTATCTTCAGACATTCTAAACTCATTAGTCTAGCTTCCTGACATCAGGGGCTTTGCTAGCCCCAAAGATCAGTGGCACGTGCCCCTGATCTATTCTGGAGTGCCCCGGATGTCCCCCAGGCAGAGTAGAGGCAACACAGCACCCAGCATGGCTTCACACAGTACCCTGCATTTCCACAGAGGCACCACAGCACCCAGCATGGCACTACACAGCACCCACTGCCCACGGTGTCACTGCCCACGTATGTAATGTGCTACTATGTGATGCATTTTTTGTATTAATTAAGAGGGGGGCAACATTTTGCTGGGCAGACCGCTGTTGATTTCATGTAAATTTGGCTCCACCCATGACCACACCCACATTCCACTGTATGGCCACACCCATTTTTTGGCTGGAGTACCCAAAAGTGCCCCGGATCTCTTTGGTTGCTAGCAACGTCCCTGGCTGACATGCTGACAACATTTGCACATGATGCGTACACTTGTGCAGCTGCTCCAGGATTATTTTCACTGCAAACCCTGACAAAGATAAGGATGCCTTCTAGGATAGAAGCAAAATAAAATCCATAATACAAGTGCATTGCAATATCGATTACAGTCTCATTTCAGAATACCTTGAGCACACACTTAACTTAAGCATGCATGCACTTTCTCCTAATCCGTGCAGTGATGGTGCGGCTGATTGCACCAGCTCGGACACAGCAGTGCAAATCTGGCAGTAATGAGGAGTCATTCTACAGGGACTTCAGCGCATTAAAGAAATACTACTGGCTATGAAGTGCAGGGCTGCTGAAGTGGAGAGGAGATTTGTAGAGTCCATTGACAAAATGAAAGCTCTCAAACATTTGTGTGTCTCTATCAGCAGCAGTCTATTGCATTAGGCCTGTTTCAGATGGGAGGCTCTGCTGTGCGCTTGTTGGGCAGTTCAGCGTCCCATTTGCCGCCCACAAACGCCATTCGGGATCCAATAAAATGCAGCCAAAAGTCAGCGGTTGGTGTTACCTGCTGACAGAGAACCACTACCAGGGCTGCTACCATGGCTGCTCTCAGATGTGAATCCATGGGGGGGGGCACCTGTCCAGCGCCAGTACCAAATGATAACAAGTGCCCAGCCAATGCAGGAGAGCAACTGACAGACCATGAATTCACCGCCTGACAGCTGAAGTAGCTCTTATCAGCTTGTATCCTGTCTCAGGTCAAGGACAACCTGTCTTCCCATGAATGCCACAAAACTCCATGGAGGAATTAAAGCGATAAATCACTTTCCTGGCAGAGGATCAGGGTTTTTATTCGCTCTCTAAAACATCAATCAGAATTTAAAAAGTGCGCTCCAATGGATTTTGCACAATGTTCAGGGGATCGCAGCAAAACAAGAGTCACTTCACTCTGAAACACAATATCCACAATAAGCCACGTCTCTTTTTACTCTTCACCACAGAGGTTAATAGGAATACCCTGAAATACTCCACCATTCCAGGAAGGAGGTGAACCCGTGTGGATGTACTACCCTATGTTCTGATAGTATAATATATTAGCTCTCTGACACAAGGGACAGACTGTGTAATTGAACTGACACAAAAAAATGAATCTAATTTTTTTAAGTTTTCAAACATAACAAAACGGTGGGATATCTATTTTCACATAAAGCAGACCTGAACTCTCTGCTCTAAAAGATACGTTACAGAATAATAACCTTTAAAGAAAAACATTTATTTGTTACAGTTGATACAAATCCTGAAATAAAATCTGCAGTGTGTCTACTTCCTGCTTTCATGGAAGCAGACATATTGTTAACATCCTGTGCTTTCAAATGAGCTTATCTGCCTTGTCTGCCGTGGCAGTCGGGTGACACAGGGAAGAGCTCAAATTACAACTTGTGATTAGGCACAAATGAGGGGGGATTAGATAGGCTGAACTCTCTAAAAACACACAGGGTGCATTTCTCTATGTTCTCCTTCTGTCCTTTGCAAGAGTTCAGGTCCACTTTAAGGTTCACTATTAAGTTTGCAGTATGTTGTAATGTTTATAGTTAGGTTGGCAGTATATTGAAGCCGCATGCCCTAAGAGACACCAGATTGTGTCAGTTACCCGCAGCTCATCATCAGCAGGTAGACCTTTTCTCTAGTTTGTTTAAGGTAAATAGCTGATATTAAATTGCATACCGGGACATGGTATGCTGAACAGAGCCAAAGCTAAGCAGCACTGCCGGAGGGATATCAGTATGAATAGGTTTAGTTACAAATATACCATATGGGCAATTAGCAGGTTTAATGGCAACTATAAACTGTGATGGGTTTTCTGGTGATACAGACAGAGACGGCACATGGCAGAGACATACGAGGGATGAAATGAAACAAACATAACACAGAAACATCTAAAAGATATTTACACTGCTGAGGGTAAAACTGCATTATTTTCTTCTGATGCTTTTTACAGCCTCCAAGGTAAATGTTTGTGGCAGATGGCGTCCCTGCAAATGCTCTTCATTCTACAAGAATTTATATACCGGTACATGTCATACTGAGGAGCAGCAAGTTATCTGAGGTGAGCAGATTGCAAATAAAGGATCTAAATGAGGGACCTGGGAACTCTATATAGTGGGAAAGTGAATAGTGGCTCTTTAAAGGGTCACTCCACTAAATACTGAAACTACAAAGAAAGTATAATGGACTAAAAGAGATAATTTGCATATTCAGTAGTGATGCTTTGTGGGTAACCAGAGTTGTTCACTTAAAGCTGAATTATCACAAATACCTTCTGTTTTAAGAAGGCAGAAGAAGCATTGCTTTTTAGTAGGAGGGCTTTTTCAGTCATTTTTAGTACCCTAAACTTACTTAGTAGATTAGGGTCACCCCGAGCTGCTTGGCTATCCTGTTGTATTGGTTCAAGCCCTATCCCATAGAGCCACATCAATCCCTGCCAGACTGTCGGCATAGTGGCTTGATGTGGCCCTATACACAGTGGCGTAGCTAAGGAGCTGTGGGCCCCAGTGCAAGTTTTACATTGGGGCCCCCAAGCACTCTATACATAACAATTGATACGGCGCACCAAAACCTGCCAAGGACAACACAGTAATTGGAAAAATTGGGAGATCAAAAACCATATCCTCAATGGTGTGCCAGAACACCAATAATATAACCATATAAGTACAAGGATATATAGTAAAAAATATTTTTGAAGAGACAAAAAAGTTTAAAGATGATCTTAAATTTTAATGTATCAGAAAGTTATTTTATAAAAACAGAGTTCACAATTCTTCAAACAAATTCATCTTTGTAAACAGGACAACATAGTGTCAGCGGTGCAAGGTGATGGGGGACACTTTGTTAACGATTACCACTATTCAACGCATCTATAGAAGTGATTATTATGAGCACAGGACCAATAGAGAGCAAATATTGCAGTTGAGGGAGGGCCCCTCGGGGCCCATCTGGCCCAAGGGCCCCGATGCAGTCGCAACCTCTGCACCCCCTATTGCTACGTCCCTGCCCACAGGTTCACTATACATTAATGGTTCTGGATGTAAACCAGGGGCATAAAGAGATAATCTGCACATTTACGAGTGATGCATTGTGGGTAATCACAGTTGCTCACTTAAAGCTGAATTGTTGCAAAATACCTTCTGTTTTAAGAAG
Source organism: Hyperolius riggenbachi (assembly GCF_040937935.1). NCBI lineage: Eukaryota > Metazoa > Chordata > Amphibia > Anura > Hyperoliidae > Hyperolius > Hyperolius riggenbachi. Next base: position 94,503,250 of record NC_090647.1, read on the forward strand.
GCAAATTACAGTTCATTAAATACTGTGTATATAAAAGACAGCTGGCTCACCAACTCACTGCTCTACTTCTTATATGCCTTAAATATCACTGTTATGAGATTCCATTACTGTGCTTCAAATTCTGCTTAATAAATGCAGAGGCGTTAGCCATACCACTGCACTTTATAGAGAATGGCTTCACGATGGATGGGTGCTATGTGGAGAAGAACTTCACAGGGCAGCTCTAGCTGTTGGGAGTCCTGAAGAAGATGCCAGTGAAAGTAAAAAGCTGGATCACAGACAAACATGAAATCAAGCAGCGTATCCAGTTATATGACCAAACTAAAGAGAAAATGTTTGGTCATAATGCACAGCGCTATGTTTGGTGAAAACCGAACACGCCTATCAGCACAAACACCTCATACCAACCATATGCTAGGGAGTGATGATTTTTGGCCTTGTCTTGCAGCCACAGGTACTGGACCTTGCAGTCATGGACTTGACCAAAAACTTCTCTGTATGCCAAAGTATCCCCACATGTGGGACCATCTGTGCAACAGCTAAAGCATGGTTTAAAATGAGTCATGCAACAGCACTATGAACCCAGTACCTCAGCAATGTACAACAGAATGGCTAAAAGAAGAAAGAAATGAAGGCCTTGCAATAGCTATTTCAAAGTCCAGACCTCAACTTAGTCAAAACACTTTTGATTTTTTTCAGCTACAGTATGGCGCATTGCTCATTTTAATACCTGCACTAATTTGTGACTTGACTAACAGCACAACCTGACACTATCATCTGCCCAGTCTCTTTCAGGGAACAATATGGAATGGCCCTTTTTTTATTTGAGCCTGATGCTCGTCAGTTTGATCCTGTGAATGTTGATGTCTTTATGTGTGGATTGTTTCAAATAAAGAACACCGGATTGTACCTGCGGGTCCTCCTTTTTCCTGTACATCTATGGCTTGACTTACCTGATCCTGCACCAGTGGGTATGTGCTTAGGGGGGTTTAAGAGCGTTTGGATTTCCCTAGTGCTCCATTTTTTTAATTAGCACACAGAAAATAACCCAACGTAAACATGCTAATACAATAGTTGGTACGAATTCATGTAATCTACAGAATTGCTTCTTTTTCCACCTTTAAGTGTGCTTAAAATTAGAAACTTATTTATGGACTATACTGAATTTAAGAAAGCAAAAGGTCATGAAGGGAAAATAGCACTAGGACTGTCATGGACACCTGCAGTAATTCAGAAGGAGAAACATAGATTTAAGTGTTATCTACATATAAGTGATTATGGGAGCCAAATTAGATGATATGCTGATTTAAACCCTAGCTGTAGATGGAAAAATAGAAGAGGTCTAAGAACTGAGCCTTCTGGTATTCCAATAGAATGGGGTAAGGGAAAGATACAGCGTTGGAGTGGGCAGCACTAGATGACCTTACACCATGCTAAAAGGAAAACAAAGAGAAGAGAATGAGAATACCCTATGTGTTGTGCAGTGGAAAAAGGCTGTGGTGAGATCATTTAAACTAATTTCCTAAAACAATGAAGCTGAAGGCTACATGAATTTGAAGTTTGTTGAAAGACGAATCTAAATTCAATTCAAATCAGTCCTGGAGAGATTTTATTAGGTGCTGCATATTTGGTAAAAGACCATATTTATGATGATTATGTGAGCACAGCACCCAATAAATTCCCAGGCACAAAGTAACAAAAAATGAACTGTACGAAATACAAGTTATTTGGCTACAAGAAGGCTTGTAGAATTTAGTTTAGCAAATTGTATTGTTTTCTTCTTCTAATCAGAAACATTTGCATAGCAGGAGAAATATATAAAGTAAAATTACGACTTGTTTTGCACTGCATGTACGTTTAGATAAGCTGGTAAAAATATCAGATTCTATGTATTTGTAGGCTTTATATATCACTTTCACATCAGAAAAGGTGGAAGAGGGAATGTATACAGAACATTAAGCATACAGCTGTGACTTTCAATATGGTTGTCATAGATGCCACCAGTCCAAATCAATTTGTCTAATTTCTGCATTGCTAGACTTGCCCCAGTCGATGCAAAGATGCCAAGACAATGCTATCAGCCAGCCTACACAGTGCCAGTTTCAACTTTTATAGATTTCAATATCTGTATGTACTTCCAGGGCTGTGGAGTCAGGAGCCGAGGAGTGGGAGCAATTTTGGGTACCTGGAGTTGGAATCATTGATTTTAATAAAGTGAGGAGTCGGAGTCAGATGATTTTTGTACCAACTCCACAGTCCTGGTAAGTATTGGACTAAAGAGTTGGAGTTGGAGCAATTTTGGGTACCTGGAGTCGGTGGTTTCATAAACTGAGGAGTTAAAGTCAGAGTTGGAGTCAGATGATTTTGTACGGACTCCACAGCCCTGTGTACTTCCTAGGGCAAACATAATACATAACCCCTGTATAAAGCACCTAGTATAATAATATGCAAAACCCATTTCTTTTCTAAGAGCCAACAGGAAAAAGCTCCTTCTATCTTCTTATATTGCCCTGGTCACAAATAGTTCCTTTTCTTCCTGATATCATGGGTACTCCTATACGATTTTACCCTAAATTATGTCTATTATTGCCCAAAATGCCTGGTGTTGGAGCTAATTCAAATAGCAAGAGAGTTCCTTGCCAGACATTGGATTCAATTATTCCAACCCACAGAGGAAGAATGGATAGTAGTTGTTAACAAAGTGATCCCATACCGTAGAATCATATATTTGCAGAGAAACACGCTGAATAATTGACATTTTGTCCAAATGGTATAGCCATCCTCCTCGCACCATTTAAGTGGATCTCTCTACTGTATGCATTAGTTTGCTGTACTAAAATAGACCAGGTTCCTCTGCATAATACGACCATAGTCACATATCAAGCAAGGTCAACCAAGCACCTACTCAAGGACATAGCATTATAATTATTATACGTGGGGAATGGCTGGACGGAAAGCAGTGTGGTAGGTAGAGAAATACAGTAATAGTCATTGTTGGCCGATTTTCTCGTATTCTATTACCTTTTTTACTGCTGTTACTATGTTTATTATGCTTATACATTCACATTTATCTTGCAAATACAGCAGGTAACTAACGTGTTGACATCAGTAAAACGATTTAGGTGTCCCTGATTCATCCTGTATAAAAAAACAGAAACCTAAAATCCCTCTACAGTGAACCTGAACCAAGTAAATGTATTTAAAATAAGCACATGATGTACCTGCAAATTAATATTACATACTTACTTCACTGTCAGAAGCTCACCATTTTTTTCTAACAACAATTCCTTCCAACTCTGACAAGATTTTGTCAGAACTGAAATATATCAGTAGCTGTCAGTTATAACTGAAAAGCCAACTGATGTGCAAGGTAATGTTCATGTTTCCCTATGGCTCAAGTGGCTGATATTACAGTTTAACAGTATGTGGACCAGGAAGCTTTTACAAGGTCATTGCATCTGTAACCAGCTCCCGACCGCCTAATGCCGGGTGGCAGGGGGAGCATGGCTGCTGGGGGACCGCCTAATGCCGATTGGCATCAAGTGTGGCAGGCGGGATTAGCTGGGAACGTGCACTCGAGTATCGTCCTCCGCTGTAAATAGATGCAGCGATCAACCTGCCAGCTGCGATTGGAGCTGGCAGGCTGTAATATACAAAAAAAGGCCTATTTACATTTGTACAGTGCTGTGATCTAACATTTGTCACTTAACTGTCCCCAGAAGTGACTCACAATGTAATCCCTCTCATAGGCTGATGCCAATGAGAGGGTAGTGTATGGATCGCAGTCAGGGCCAATCGGGGGAGGGAGGGGGGGAAATTAGAAAAAAATGATTTTTTATTTTAAAAAATCTTTTAAATTACTAAAAAAAAAAAAAAAAAAAAAAAAAAAATCGCAACAGCAATCAGAGAGACCACCAAAAAAATGTACCATTAGTGGCAAGAAAAGGAGGTAAAATTCATTTGGGTGGTAAGATGTATGGCCGAGAAATAAATCTTTAAAGTGGCGAAGTGTTGAATTGTAAAAAATTGCTTGGTCACTGTGAGGTTTAAACCTGTGGTCCTCAAGAGGTTAAAATAGAGGGTGGAGAATTCCATAGATCACAGTCAAGCTTGTTGGTTGTCGAAGAATGGTCTGTGGCTATTTTTCATGATTTGGACTGGGACTCTTAATTCCAATGCAGGGTAAACTTTAAAGGACCACTACTGCAAAAATTTAAACATTTTAAATGCAGTACAAACATATAAAATGTAAAATTCTTCCACAGTAAGATGGACTGTATATTACCTTTTTCCTATGTTGCTGTCAGTAGATAATGAAAAGCTGGCCGATTTCATTATCAGGGATTCTCAGTATTACCTGTAACATTCCCTGAAAAGGATCTATTCAAAGATGTAATCTCAGAGATGGATGAAGATGTAATGAGGCCCTAGGCAAGGTAGTAGATTTTGGGCTCCCTTGTGGTCATTTTGGTAAGCTAAAGTGGAGAGAAATCAAATAAGGTGGTAGGTGGGCTCCTTGACACCCACTAGGCCCCAGGCACTTCCCTAGGTTGCTTGGTTTATGATCTTGCTCTGAGCCCACTTCCCTACTCGATTGCACACTACTCTGGCAGTTGGGCGGTGCAACAGCTGTTCAGAGAGTGCTTCTGTAAATAAAGAAACCCCTGAGACTCCCCCATGAGCAGATCTGTCAGATTTTCACTACCTACTGTAAGTGGCAGTGACATAGGAAAAAAGTAATACATGGTTCATTTTACTCTTGGATAAATGTACATTTATAAGTATTTAATTTGCGATAGTTATGCTCTAATGCATAAGATAGGGCACGGAAGGCTAAACGAGAGAATTTGGTCCCTCAAACATTGTAACAAAGGTGTCAAGAGATCCTTTTAAAGCGGAATATAACCCTGCATTTCAACTTTGCTCTAAAACATTATTTACAGTATATTATATGCAACCAGCATTTTTTTTTACTAGACCAGCATTGGAAGGGTTACACAGGGCTTTAAAGTCCCTGGAGATTTTTGCAGACCCATCTGAAGGTGAGTTAGATACTTTTTGTTTACACAAATGTATTTAAGTGTTTATTGTGACTCATCTCTCTCACTGAGAAGGAGTTGGAGGACAGTCAAAGAGTGTGTAACATTTATCAATATATACATATAACTAAATAGAATGTAACTATCTGAACGTCTGCACGGAACTTAAAACCTCTGTGTTTAACCCTTCCAATGCTGGTCTAGTAAAAAAAATATGCTTTTTGCATATAATATGCTGTAAATAATGTTTTAGAGCAAAGTTGAAATGCAGGGTTATATTCCGCTTTAAGTTTCAGCACTCTTCCAAAGTGGAAGAGCGAGATTGGTCTACACAAAACCGAGACAAAAAACACACAGAGAACCATTAGGGTGAACTGATGCAGAGGAACTTCACTGCATAACCTAATGAATAAAATTTCTTATTGTGTACAATATTGGTTAAGACATTATTTAACCAGTGTTTTCCCACTGTAAAATCTATCCTTACCCTGATTTACATTCCTAAATTTATCACAGGTGGCGACAGCTTTACTGCTGGCAAGGTGCATCACTGCGGAATGTTTGTTGTGTGTTCCAAAGTGAGCAGAAACAACACCTGGGCCCGTATTCAATTCATCTTTTCTCCTAAGTTTTCCCCCACGTGATAGCTTCACACCATATTAATAAAATTCCTTTTATGCCCCCAGCAAGTCAGAAAATACCTGGAATAATTTTGGCAGTACTTTTTTCACCTATTTTTTGGTACTTTTTCAACTGCAGAGTGCTGAACAGTTTTAAACAGAAGATTAAAACATTATTTCCTGTAAAAACATAGGAGAAAAAATGAATTGAATAAGGGCCCTGGGCCCGTATGCAATTCCCTTATACTCCTGAGTTCTCTCCTAGGACAGTGATGGGCAAACTTGGCTCTCCAGCTGTTAAGGAACTACAAGTCCCACAATGCATTTGCCTTTATGAACCCTGACTGTGGCTGTCAGACTCCTGCAATGCATTGTGGGTCTTGTAGTTCTTTAACAGCTGAGGAGCCAAGTTGGCCTATCACTGTCCTAGGAGATATTTTCACACCTTGTCATAAAAGGCCTTTTAAACCACCATCAAGCAAGAAAATGCTCAAAATGATTTTGATAGTGCTTTTTCACCAGCTTTTGGGAGCTTTTTCAATTGTAAAATGCTTACAAGTTATTTTAAAAAGAAAATGAAAACTCTCTCCTAAGCGATAACTCAGGGGAAAAAGTGAATTCCTTATGGGCCCTGGTCTCCTAGATTGCACTGGGGCAGATGACTGCATACCTAAACAGCCTAGGCTAAACATCACGGGGAGGGGGCGGGGTTACATACCAATATTCAGCAATATTTAGATATAGGAAGTGCTTCTGACGCTGAAATCAGGATAATCAATATTAAATAGTATATTACATTATTTTATATGCTGTCACAGTGCCTCTTTAACTGAAGGCCACAACCCCAGTTCCCAATATCCAGGCCAATTCTCCGCAATCATTTTACAAACGCTGGTGGACACAAACATTGCTGCATAGGTGACACAGTTCCATATTAACTCCTTTCACTTTGATATTTACTGGTTAAAAACAACTACAGCCATGTTGTTCACATTACTCCAAATACCGCTGGCAATATCGTCTATCATCCAGGCCTGGTTTAAGCCGCACAGGGGCCCCTGGGCAAAGAGACCCCACTAAAGTTAGCCCCTGGGGCCCCTCGATCTGGCCTGCTGCACGTCCACTCCAACTAAGTAAGTGCCACTAGTTGTGTACGGCATTGCAGCGATGCATAGGATCTGCAGAGGCCACACACATAGAGATGAGCGTAATGACGTAATTACGATTTCGCGAAATTTCGCGTAATTAGTGTAATTACGATTATGGCCGTAAGTACATAATCGTAATGAAGAAGGATTTCGCGAAATTTCGCGTAAGCGTAATTTTCGCGTAATTTTCGCATTACAGTGGGTATTACGAAATTAATGCGAATGGCCATGCTCCCAAGCGGAAAAGTTGACGCATGGATCAATGTTAGGTAGCCGCCGACTTTAAGGGTTAATAGCAAAGTCCCCTTAAATGCTAAGAGCCTCAAATTTAGAGAATATATTAAGGAGATCAGGAGGAATAAGAGGAAAAAATTTTTTTGCAAAAAGACCTTATAGTTTTTGAGAAAATCGATGTTAAAGTTTCAAAGTAAAAATGTATACATTTAAAAACCCGCCGACTTTAACGGTTAATAGCAAAGCCTGCTTAAAGTTTAGGAACACCAAATTCCTAGGGTATATTAAGGGGATCAGTGGGAATAAGAGGAAAAAAAAAATTTCAAAAAGACCTTATAGTTTTTGAGAAAATCGATTTTTAAGTTTCAAGGGCAAAAATGTCTTTTAACCTTCCTGGCGGTAAGCCCGAGCTGAGCTCGGGCTATGCCGCCGGAAGGCACCGCTCAGGCCCCGCTGGGCCGATTTGCATAATTTTCTTTTCCTGCACGCAGCTAGCACTTTGCTAGCTGCGTGCAGTGCCCGATCGCCGCCGCTACCCGCCGATCCGCCGCTATCCGTCTCGCCGCAGCCGCCCCACCCCCCCCAGGCCCCGTGCGCTGCCTGGCCAATCAGTGCCAGGCAGCTCTATGGGGTGGATCGGAATCCCCTATGACGTTACGACGTCGCTGACGTCGGTGACGTCATCCCGCCCCGTCGCCATGGCGACGGGGGAAGCCCTCCAGGAGATCCCGTTCTTTGAACGGGATCTCCTGATCGCCGATCGGAGGGGCTGGGGGGATGCCGCTGAGCAAAAAAAAAAATTAAAAAAAAAAAGATTTGCTGCCCCCTGGCGATTTTTTAGCAAACCGCCAGGAGGGTTAAATGCGGAAAATGTCAGGTTTTTTTGCACAGGTAACAATAGTGTATTATTTTCATAGATTCCCCCAAGTGGGAAGAGTTTTACTTACTTCGTTCTGAGTGTGGGAAATATACAAAAAAAACGACGTGGGGTCCCCCCTCCCAGACCTCTTTAACCCCTTGTCCCCCATGCAGGCTGGGATAGCCAGAATGCGGAGCACCGGCCGCGTGGGGCTCCGCACCCTGACTATACCAGCCCGCATGGTCCATGGATTGGGGGGTCTCGGAAGGGGAGGGGCAGCCAAGCTTTCCCCTCCCCTTCCGAGCCCTTGTCCAATCCAAGGACAAGGGGCTCTTCTCCACCTCCGATGGGCGGTGGAGGTGGAGGCCGCGATTTCCTGGGGGGTGGGGGGGTTCATGGTGGAATCTGGGAGTCCCCTTTAAAAAGGGGTCCCCCAGATGCCCACCCCCCCTCCCAGGAGAAATGAGTATAGAGGTACTTGTACCCCTTACCCATTTCCTTTAAGAGTTAAAAGTAAATAAACACACAAACACTTAGAAAAAGTATTTTAATTGAACAAAAAACATAACCACGAAAAAAAGTCCTTTAATATTCTTAATTAACCATTAATACTTACCTGTCCCTTTAAATAAATGATCCCACGCAATATCCTCGGAAATGTTCTATCAGTTACAATGTAACAAAGTTATTACAATGTAACAACTTTGTTACATTGTAACTACGCCGCACCCGACGCCACTCGCCGCTCAGCCGCCGCATACGCGTCCGTGCTGCACGGACCCGACAGAGCTCTGAGCTATATAGCTCAGAGCTCTCTAAGCATCTTTGTATTTGGGCTCCAAGGAGCCCCATTGGTCCTTAGCAGACCAATGGGGTTCCTTCTGATTTGAAGGAACCCCATTGGTCTGCTAAGGACCAATGGGGCTCCTTGGAGCCCAAATACAAAGATGCTTAGAGAGCTCTGAGCTATATAGCTCAGAGCTCTGTCGGGTCCGTGAAGGACGCTAAGTCCCCGCCAGCTCCGCTGCCCTCCCCGCCTCTCCCACATGTCACCCACATGTCACCCACATGTGGGTGACAGATGTGGGCGGGGTGGACAGCGGGGGCCAGCGGGGACTTAGTGTCCTGCACGGACGCGTATGCGGCGGCTGAGCGGCGAGTGGCGTCGGGTGCGGCGTAGTTACAATGTAACAAAGTTGTTACATTGTAATAACTTTGTTACATTGTAACTGATAGAACATTTCCGAGGATATTGCGTGGGATCATTTATTTAAAGGGACAGGTAAGTATTAATGGTTAATTAAGAATATGAACCTCCTTGCCGGTTTTCCCGACCTGAGCTCGGGGTAGAAAAAACAAGCTATTAGCCGTGATCCCGAGCTCAGGTCGGGGTATGCATTGCAGAGCCTTACTTGTGGTTGTGGAGTCCCGCGCGCAATCTCGCTGCACAGCGGGACTCCAGCCTCTCTCCCCGGCAGTGTGGGGTCTTTCCCTGGCCGCCGGGATCCCCCATGTCCCCGCTATTCTTCCGGGGACCCGGCAGCCAGTTGGAGCAGCGCAGCCGTGGTGGTGGCAGCAGAGCGGTGGTGGCAGCGTGACGTCATCGGGGGCGGGGCTAATATTGAAAACGAACTTCTCTATATTAGAGAAATATAGAGAAGTTTGTTTATATGTATATTAGCGCCATCTTGTGGACAAAGAGAAAACTGCAGCACAGGAACCCAGGAAGGTACATTTTTTTTTATTTTGCTGCAGATCTCACTGCCAGAATGATTTTTTTCAGGTTTTAGGGTCTGAAAGAGTGAAAAAAATTGCACCGCTTTTAGACCCTAAAATCTGGAAAGAATCAGACCGCCATGGAGGTTAAAGGACTTTTTTCGTGGTTATGTTTTTTGTTCAATTAAAATACTTTTTCTAAGTGTTTGTGTGTTTATTTACTTTTAACTCTTAAAGAGGAGCTGTTAGGTATAAGGTCTCAGAGAAAATAAACACATATATCAGTAGCTAAAGATTGGCTGTACTTACATTACATATGCATTTCACTGTCCACGTTTGGATTTCACAGAATTTGTATATAGTATATGCAGAGATAGATGCTCCTGACAGCTCATGGCAGGCTCCATGTTTTTCTGTCAAATGTGTCGTCATGTCCTGCCTGCTTCCTGATCACAGATAAGCTTGTACTTGAACAACACAGTGTGCAGTGAATATTAATGAGCCATGTGGCTAGGAACAATAGCTGACTCCTGCAGTGTACTCTGCCCGAGATTTATCAGTGCTACGCGATTACAAGCTGCTGTAACGTCTCATTAGCAGCCGAGGGGAGAGCCCCAGAATGCTTTGCAGTATGGTATGCGGCTTGCGTCTTCTTAAGAATAACAGACTTGCTGATAAGCACACATCAAAGGTAACTGAGATTTTTATCTTCACTAATTGCTTTTGGGCTTCCTTCTAACCTGTTTAACACACGAGAATAGAGGTTTAAATTAGCTTCTGCAGCCTGACAGTTACTCTTTAAAGGAAATGGGTAAGGGGTACAAGTACCTCTATACTCATTTCTCCTGGGAGGGGGGGGTGGGCATCTGGGGGACCCCTTTTTAAAGGGGACTCCCAGATTCCACCATGAACCCCCACCCCCAGGAAATCGCGGCCTCCACCTCCACCGCCCATCGGAGGTGGAGAAGAGCCCCTTGTCCTTGGATTGGACAAGGGCTCGGAGGGGGAGGGGAAAGCTTGGCTGCCCCTCCCCTTCCGAGACCCCCCAATCCATGGACCATGCGGGCTGGTATAGTCAGGGTGCGGAGCCCCACGCGGCCGGTGCTCCGCATTCTGGCTATCCCAGCTTGCATGGGGGACAAGGGGTTAAAGAGGTCTGGGAGGGGGGACCCCACGTCGTTTTTTTTTTATATTTCCCACACTCAGAATGAAGTAAGTAAAACTCTTCCCACTTGGGGGAATCTATGAAAATAATACACTATTGTTACCTGTGCAAAAAAAACTGACATTTTCCGCATTTAAAAGACATTTTTGCCCTTGAAACTTAAAAATCGATTTTCTCAAAAACTATAAGATCTTTTTGAAAAAAAAAATTTTCCTCTTATTCCCACTGATCCCCTTAATATACCCTAGGAATTTGGTGTTCCTAAATTTTAAGCAGGCTTTGCTATTAACCGTTAAAGTCGGCAGGTTTTTAAATGTATACATTTTTACTTTGAAACTTTAACATCGATTTTCTCAAAAACTTTTTACAAAAAATGTTTTCCTCTTATTCCTCCTGATCTCCTTAATATATTCTCCAAATTTGAGGCTCTTAGCATTTAAGGGGGCTTTGCTATTAACCCTTAAAGTCGGCGGGTTTTTTATATTATACGGAGCGTTACGGTTTAACGCGAAATTACGGTAGCGTTTAATGCGAACTTACGGCATGAACGAAACGCGAAATTACGCGTTGAAAATTACGCTTACGGTATTTTCAATTACGATTTTAATGGCAATTACGCTACCGTAATTTCGCATCGTAATCGCAAATTTCGCATGCGTAATTATAGTAATGCGAAATTACGAAAATTTCGGCTCAACTCTACACACACATTCACACTACAGCCCCCACAATCCCTTGTATCACTTATTGTTTGTACCAGGTGACTGCTCCTACCCAATGAGCCGTCACCTGGTACGAGCAGTAGGCGATGCAAGGGATTGTAGGGGCTGTAGTGTGGATATGTGTGGCCAACGCATCCCCTATGCATGCCATGCAGCCAGCCACACATATTGCAGGGACACCTGGGAGCAGTTGGGAAGGAGAGGGGCGGAGACCTACCTGAAGTTCTGGCACAGGGGGGCCCAGCCGCTGTCTGGTGCCTTGGGGAAATTGCCCCCATTTGTCTTAATGGCAGCACCAGCCCTGTATCTGTCAAACACAAATCTTATTTCACTGCAAGCTCGCCCCTACAGATAAATCTACAGATTAAGCGTGTTATCCTTTTACAGTTAGATAATTCTTACACACTGTATGTACTGTATTTCTTCAGACTACTCTCAGGAGGATGCGGTATTTAATAAATGTTCTTTATTGTATTACTTTATGAAATTACAGCATATGTGTCCTTTTTTCCCCTAGAGAGGTGTTCTCTGTAAACACGGAAGGTTACACTTTCCTCCCCGTCAGACCTCTGTATCTACACAGCAATGTTCAGTTCAGACAGAAAAATCACCCCCAAGGGAATAACGGGTCAGACACAATCACAACCCTCAGCTATTATATTGGAGCAAATCCTTTATATATGCCAAAGAACCATAACCCTATTTGCTGCAGTGTTTACATGTGAAATAGAAAAGTGTCGGCCACATTAACAAATGTAAATATGTCCAAGGAGCAATTGCTTCCAAAGATGTAAATGAAAATCCCGCAGGCAAAGTTCAATCAAAATTGATATTCCAGTTCTGTGGGCTGAATATCTAAGAGGCACAGGCTTGTTCAAGGGTAGCCGTATGTTTTACTACATTTCCCTCATGCTAAAGGTAGCAATGCTAAATGTAGCTTATACAGTATAGTGGTATAGATGTAGCCACACATACAGTAAAATCCCTTTATAGCAAACTCCAAGGGACCAGGGAAAGTAGTTTACTATATCAGAAGTTTACTAAATCAGAATGGGTCATACATTGTATATTTATACAGACGAATTTGCTGGGACCTGAGGACTGAGTTTACTATATCCAGAGGTTTACTATATCATAGCTACATAGTTACATACTGTAGTTATTTCGGTTGAAAAAAGATATTAGTCCATCCAATTCAATCAGAAAATAAACACCAGTGTCAGGCTTGTCTGGTCAATGACTATAGGTCAGGCTGTATGCCCATATGACTGACCTTTAGCCCTAACTATACTACCTAACACAATACTACAATACAATATACAGTAGATGTAGAATACAGACTGACAGATAGTAATCCACCAACATCCTGTGTCTGGAAGGCTGCCAACTCTTCCGTGCTGATCTGTTATGCACACCCCTCTCCAGGCCCCCTCTATGCACACTCCAGTGTGTGTTTTATTTACATAAGCCAGCAGCGTCTCTGCTCTCTTATCAGTGAGAGAAGAAAGCTGGATAAAAATCCTCCTCTGTTAGGCTGTGAAAGGAGCTGGCTGACACATACTGAGGAATTACAGACAGGGCAGAGCTGTTTGCAGGAAGAAACGATCAGCCTGTCACTAGTATTCAGTGGATGAGAGCTGCAGGGGGACAGAAGGTAAACACACAAATGATCTCTTGAGATTCAAAAGGAAGGCTGTATACAGCCTGCTTGTGTATGGATGTATTTTCTATGTGTGGACATACTGTACATCAGCCTACTTCCTGTTTTGGTGGCCATTTTGTTTGTTTATAAACAAACTTTTTAAAACGGTTTTTGACTACTTTTAATGCGGCGGGGAGCGGCGAAATTGTGACAGAGGGTAATAGGAGATGTCCCCTAACGCACTGGTATGTTTACTTTTGTGCGATTTTAACAATACAGATTCTCTTTAAATATAAGAACTAACCAATCAGAAACTAACCTCCTTCAACATCTTCAAGAAAGCCCACAAAACTCACCTTTTCACTCTGGCCTACTACCCCTCACAAACGCTCTAAACCTACAGCTGAACTCTGGTCCCCTACCGTTCGTGTCCTTACCTCTCCCTCTAGATTGTAAGCCTTTGGGCAGGGTCCTCCTCCTTTTGTGTCCTACCTGATCTTGCACCTCCATTACTGTAAACCCATGCTATGCATCTGAGTGAACCTAACTTGCCTAATCTCCATGCTCCATCCAGTGACTGACTAAGCATTACCTGGTACTCATACTATGGTGTGTGATCTGGTTTTCTTGTTCTCCTGTATTGTCATATTGCTGTATGTCACCCCTAAATATTGTCTGTAACCTAAATTAATGTTCAGCGCTGCGTAATATGTTGGCGCTTTATAAATACAATAAATAATAATAATAATAATAATCAGAACACAAGCAGAATTGAAATTAACCAATAACAGCCCAGTGTGTCAGCTGATCAGCTGACATGCAAACACACACGTGGCTACTGTTTACATCGGCGGAGCGCATACTGAGAGCGCATCCTCTGCCTGTCCAATGAGAGCTGAGCGCCACCCTGCGCTCCAGTGAGGTCAGCGGCTCGGCCAGACCCGGAAATCCGAGCTGCAGCTCGGGTCTCGGCGTTCTGCCACTGTGAGGGCACAGATGATCTTACAACCAGCCTGCACTCTCACATATCACTGTTGATCCAAGGGAAGGTGAAAAACCCTTACAAGGCATGGTCCAATTAGCCTCAAAGGGAAAAAAAATCCTTCCTGACTCCAGATTGCAATCAGATAAAATCCCTGGATCATTATCACATGGAATGACCTAGTAATTATAGCCAAGGATGTATTTCAACGCAAGGAAAGTATCTAAGCCTCCCTTAAAATTTCAGAGTTTACTATAATGAGATTCTGCTGTATAAGCATGCCATGCAGACCACTATAGAAACAGTGTAGACCACTATACAAGCATGCCGTGTGCACTACTTTATAAGCATGATGTGTTCACCACTATTCAAGCATGCCATGTTGTCCACTATACAAGCATACCATGTTGATTACTATATGACCATGCCATGCTGACCACTATATAAGCATGCTATGTTGATCACTATATAAGCATGCCGTGTTGGCCACTATACAAGCATGCCATGTTGATATGACCATGCCATGCTGACCACTATATAAGCATGCTATGTTGATGACTATTCAAGCATGCCATGTTGGCCACTATACAAGCATACCATGTTGATTACTATATGACCATGCCGTGTTGGCCACTATATAAGCATGCCGTGTTGGCCACTATATAAGCATGCCATGTTGGCCACTATACAAGCATGCCATGCTGACGTGTCTGCAGTGGGTAGAGTTATATTGCTTGTTACCATTGATCGGTTTGCTGAGTACAGTTCCATCTTCAGTAAATAAAGGAGACAATCAACACCACAATCAATAATCTTTGTTTTGTCAGGTCTCTAGCTGTGTATTTCATGAACAAAGCTTCTCACACCACAGGTAAGCAACAGATGTAACAATGAGGGAGCAGCTTGCATCTTCTGATATTTGAATAAAAACTTCCCCATCTCTCTGTGTAACAGACATGCAAGAAAAGAATCCCTAGAAGGTTCCAACAACCAGGCCAATAATGCACTATTTGGTGGACAGATCAGACCCATATCCACGTGCTAACAATTCTACTTCTTGGCTACATTGCAGTGAATATTTTATTTATATAAGTAGGATATACAAATCTGGAGTGAGATCAGAATTCTACGTTTCTGTTCACAGCACTGGGTTCAGCATCAGCAGACACATCAAGTTACCACTTTCTCTAAATACCAGTCCAGTTACTGATGTTATCAGCTGAGGCACAGTAAAGGTATGTACACCCGTCTGATAGTTCTGAACGACTTGTCAACAGTTTGGCGTGTGTACGAACGATCGTTAGACTGATAGCAGCAGTTTTGACTGATCCACTTGGCGGATCCGTGGACTAACTGTCATTCAAATAACAGTTAGGTCCGTACATGTGTACAAACAACTTGTTGTTTGAAAGTCTGTTAGTTTGACACTAAAAGACATTCAAATTGATCAGTCATTTGATCTGGTCTATGGTTCTATCCTGTCCATTGACCAGTCAAATGACATCTAAATTAGCTGTAATTAGCATTTCAAACATTTTGTCGTCTGTGTGTACAAGGAGTCTGAACAACTTTTTGTTTAAATGGCAAGTCGTTCAAACGTCCAGTTTGAACGACAATCGGGCATAAAATCAGGCCTGTGTACGCACCTTAAGAGGAGTACATAGTAAAGTTTCTATAGAGTTGCCATCCAGTGGTGATACAGTGGTGACAGACAAGCACTGGGGGACACTGGAGACACAGTGAGGTACATACTTACATACAAACTACAACAGTCCCTATCTCATTCGTTAACTGGGGACTAACCGTATTGCAGACCAGTTAGGAAAACTGAAAAGCAAGGCTGGATTTATACTTTTTGTGCCCCTAGGCCAAGTGTGTTGTGGCTCACCATCCATGTGCAGTAGTGCCCTACCATTCTATGTGCAGCTCCTCTATGTGTATCATCCATATACTGTAGCCCCTCCCTTCACAAAGAGCTCATTGGGCATCAGTTTCCCCTTTTCATATGTTGCTCCCCATTTACAACCTTCTCGTTCATTTGTAACAACTCATCTTGCACGTTCAGGTGCCTCCTGGGGCTGAAGCCGCCCAAGGCCCGGGCCTATGTGGTCTTCCCAGAAATCCGGCCCTGATCAGAAGATTCAGAATAGGAGCAGGTGCAAAAACTGGCACTACAGGAGGCAGGTGAGTGTAACCTTTACTCCCCACTGATTTGTTGTTTTTTGGCCATAGCAACAATTTAGCAGTTGGGACATTATTGTTTCCATGGTTTGTGGACTGTGTTGGTGGGTGGAAGAGAATCCCCACTGTCATTCTGCAACTGCTCATAGACCTGCTCTCAAATAGTGGTAATCAAGCTGGAAACACCATGATAACAAACAGCTGTGGCACAAAGTATCTCACCCTATCTGTTTTATTCTCTTTCCACTCATTGTAGGCTGTTCAATCTCCCTTCCCCTGGTGTCTGGTCTGCTGTATATCTCCTGTATGCAATACTTCCTGTAGTAATTTCCTTCTGAAAGCTCAGATCACGGCTGACTCCAGTACCTTTAGTTGCATATTGCTGTGGAGCTGTGTACCATTATAGTGAGTCTTCTAGCAAGCAGGAATGTGGGACCTGGATAAACACTGCTGAATGAGTAAGTGTGATCTGGAAAGTGCTGCCTGACCTGCACTTGCAGAATTATTTATGTAAAGAAATACGTAGCCGAGTCTCTGCTGAGAAGCTTAAAGTGTGGTTTAGCTGTCTGCAGTTGTGCCAGATGTATATACAAAAAGGCAGGTGAAGAATGGGAATGAGAATTCCAGTCTGAGCGATATGCAAATTCTTCCCTATAATAGAGGTCTGGCTATAGAGGAAGCTCAAACGCCTCATCAGCACTGAGGTATGGGAGGAAGATAAGGGCACAAGCGAAGGCAGATAAGGAACAAGCTGGGAAAGGATATTACATTTCCATACATATGCAGCTTATACCATATCCATACAGTAAGAATTTACCCAGACTCCTTCTATAAAACACAGTGCTGCAAGCACATGCACGTTCATGAAATATCCCTCAACTGCTCACTGGTGTTTGTTGTGTACAGATTATCTATGGTGGCCCATGAGGTCAAAAGAAGTGCTTGACGACAAACAAAGGGCAATATAAGACTAAATATGAAAAGTTAACATACAGAATCCAGGCTCATCTCCTCAAGTGAAGACGCCTAAAGGGAACTAAGCGCCCTTTCGTTCACTAGAATGTCTCCTGGCTTGTAATAGCTATAGGAGCTGCCATATTCCCCCTCCCCTTCTCACCTTCCCTATTTACAGAAGACATAGATGCTATCTTCACACATTCCCTCTAGATAAGCTCTTTGAAGAAAATGTCCTAATTACCCACCCCCTCTACTGATGAAAAGGTATTGTTTACTTCTCGCTAATACGTACAGTAATACAATTACTTAAGTCCTTAGCTGCCTGAATTCTTTGCGGACCAGCTGGACCAAAGGCCTACTGAAGTAGGCTAATAAAACTTAAAGGACTTACGAGCCCAAATAGTAAAAAAAAGTTAAGTACCTTAATCATTTTTAAATGCACGGAGGACGCCGTCCGCGCCCTCCGTGCTGTTCCGCCGGGTCCCCGCAGTCTGATCGCCCCCCGTGCCGCTCCCGACCCCACGGACGGGGTCGGGCTCCCCTTCCTCTCCCAAGATGGCCGCCGGAGCCGGCCGCGGCTGCGCAGACCGCATACGCGTTAGTGCGGCTGCGCAGCTCTAGGGCCTCCCCCCCGATCCACGCACAGTAGCGTGGATCGAGGGGGGAGGCCCTAGAGCTGCGCAGCCGCACTAATGCGTATGCGGACTGCGCAGCCGCGGCCAGCTCCGGCGGCCATCTTGGGAGAGGAAGGGGAGCCCGACCCCGTCCGTGGGGTCGGGAGTGGCACGGGGGGCGATCAGACTGCGGGGACCCGGCGGAACAGCACGGAGGGCGCGGACGGCGTCCTCCGTGCATTTAAAAATGATTAAGGTACTTAACTTTTTTTTACTATTTGGGCTCGTAAGTCCTTTAAGTAGAATTTTATTTTAATAATGAGACGTATTGCTGGCATGCACTTTTCATGTGCTATTAAGATGACCTGTGTGGTGAAAATGGTGCTTTGTTCACTTTAAAGTGTACGCGAGGTGAACCTCAGGTTAAAACATACTTACCTAAGAAGAGGGAATGCCGCTAGATCCTATAGAGGCTTCCCATGCTGTCCTCTGGTCCCTCGTTGCCAAGCGCGGACCCCCTAAAGAGTTTTGAAAACAGCTTGTTGGAAAGAAGATCAGGGCAGCGTTCCTCTTTAAGCACCAGCACAGCTGCACTGTACCTCCGCTGTAAGCAAGAGAGTGGGACTGTACTCATTTATGAGTGTAGCGTGGCCGTGCTCATGCATGCAAGAGCATGGCCTGGATCTTCCAGAGGGTCCATGCAACGGCAGCAGCGAGAAGGGCACAGGAGGCCTCTACAGCTTCCAAAGGCTTCTGTCTTCTTTGGTAAGAACCAGTTCAAACCGGGGACCCAGCACTACAAGCAAGAGTACTAACCACTACGCTACCGGGCTGCCCAGCCCGAACACTGCCATTCCAGCGCAAGAGACTTGGGTGCAGCAACGAGCAACTTCAGCGCCGTCAGAAGACGGAGCTGAAATTACTTATACAACACTATAAGTCGGCCTCCAGCAATTGCTGGAGAGCAAAATTATTTCATTCCCTACCATCCATGGAGTCCTGGAGGGGGAATAGTATTTAAAATAAATGGGAATTTGTGCAGGAACAGGATAAGCCATACCGACTGTATCCTGCGCCAAGTCTCCTGCGCCAATTCCTCTTGTACTCGGCCCAGCCGGTCTATTACTCTGGACTAGAGATTAACTTGAATTCCTACTTCACATGAAAAGTAGTCCTGACTTGAAACTGAGCCCAACAAACCCAGCAGCTGTTGGCTGATTACCCAGCTGTTCACAGGCAGCTACCGGGCCTGCCTGGCTCAGTTTCAGCCCACAAGAAAGTTGCAAGGAAAGTCATAATTCAAACTCATCTCTTCTACATCAGTCCGGCATTACAAACAAATGCTTGATAAACTGAAAGATAGTCAACTGTGAATAATAAGGAGAATATGATCCCTACTATGTCCAACTGACCAACGTCAGTCCTGTATAGCAACAGCATCATAAAAACATTGCAATAAACAACATAATGTAACATTAAAAAAAATAAGAATTTGCAAATCCATTTGCATTAATTCACCTGAAAAAAAGACATTGTTCAATAGAGAAGGCCATACACAACACAATCTTTCTTTGATCTTGTAAACATCCAGTCTAACAATTTAAACACAGTGAATGCAAGTTAAACAAACAGACAACTGTTGCGTGTATGACCGCATAAGTGATTTGTAGTTGTAGTATAGCACACGTGGTAGACCATTGATTGATTACCATTTAATGCAAATCAATAAAAGTGTTGAATCAATTGTCACACAGACGTTCATCATCTGCGACTGTTGATTGCAGTTCTCAAACACTGCATGCAACCTCTATCACACGACTCCGCTACTGAACCATTGTAACAGACTTGCATTGGGATGTCGAGCTACGGCAGACTGAACGCTGTACAATCGCTGCTGCATCTGCTTATGAGAGTCAACAGACACTTGTACAAAAGAGAACACAGGCTACACTCACACCTTACCCCCACAGCCAGTGTCCTGAGATAAAACCTTCTTACCGCACAAAAGTGATTGCAGAGTTTGGTGTCTGATCTGAGCAAGCTGGAGAGATGGAGAGAGGTATCCGCTCCGCTCACCAACCATATGTGTGAACTAACCCTCAGAGAGATGGAATATCTTCTGTAACACAAGCAGGTGCCTAGCTAAAGCTATATCCTTTATTTATTTGGATTATTCTCAGTTCAGTCACTTTGTTTCTAAGCTACTGGTAGTTCTCTGCTAAATGTCCACACACCAAAATGTATCAGCCTTTGCAGCACCTGCTGATGAGGCAACTGGAGCAAGTAATTTGAGTGCGATCTTTGACTCAGAAATTGGGTGCCGCCATTGGTGCCAATGTAAATATTTATAATTAGAAACTACAGAGGGTAGTTTAAGTGGCAAAGTCTTATTGCTGGAAATCGGCTACTACTGTAGCAATGGTGACTTCATCAATAGCGCCAGGGGAGTCCGTCTTGTAGTAGTGGCAATGGTTAGTGGCAGCAATGCCTGGGATTGGCTAGCGGTGACTGCAGGAATAGTGGCAGTGAAGTGTGGCTCCACTACATTGCTATGTAAGGGGGAGGGACAAAGACCTTATACTGCAAGTTTACTAAGCCAGGCCATGAAAAGGTGAATTCTGAGTACCTGTTCCAATCATAGCTGCCAACTGTCCCTCTTTTGGAGGAGGAACCCAAACCCTCTGCCCCTATTTCTCCCTCATTTGTCCCCCTTTCAGGACTGATGTAAAGGTGTGTGTAAATATATGTATTTCTCTACTGAAAAATGTGTTTAATTAACTCTAATCTTTATTCCCATACTTTAAATTGATATATTTCTTATTTTCACAATTATTAATATGAAGGAAAATGAACCAGTATAGAAAGGACCAGTGTGGTCTGAATTATAAAATAAAATATTTTTCCTATGAAGTCTTTATGGTATGCGTGACTAGAGGCGTGCCAAGGGTGTGATTAGGGGTGTGGCATGGACGCCCCTAGTGTTCCTCTTAGTGGCTTAAATGTCCCTCTTTCTTACCTCAAAAAGTTGGGAGGAATGCAAACCTGATCTTTGCTTTCACAAAATATAGCGATAATGAGAGGTACTATGTCCACACAGACCTAGAATATATCACCTATTATCAATACTACTTCAGTAAGCCTGGCCAGTTTCCCATGCATTGCTCCTGGATAAGCTCTGTACTGTAGACGCAGGCCTGGACGACACTGAATCACTTCTCCAGTGCAGCTGTAATTCATACACTAGATGATGTGCTCTACTTACAGACCAGATCCTCAGCTTAGTGCCACAATTCACACATGTGCTCTAACCTTTGGATTGATTTCCAATAAACAACAC
The DNA here is from genome assembly GCF_040937935.1 of Hyperolius riggenbachi. Lineage (NCBI taxonomy): Eukaryota > Metazoa > Chordata > Amphibia > Anura > Hyperoliidae > Hyperolius > Hyperolius riggenbachi. The sequence goes on from NC_090647.1 coordinate 94,524,466, forward strand.
TTATTCATCGATAGCCCTGAATTCTGATTAACTTTAACCCTTCTTTACCCAAAATAAAGAAACAATGTCAGCTGCAGTCAGGAGTATCATATGATTCAGAGGATTCGTCAACCAAACCGAACATTGTGCTGATCCTATAAAAGCCGACCTGCGCAGATCTCTGTCTATGGCTTATCTTCTCCAACAGAAGCATCTCTGCACCTGAGTCCACAGCTCTTCCCGCCTTCCTCAGCCGCAAATGACTGACAGGACTTCATTAGAAGCATGGCATTTACAATTTACCACTTGTTACATTTTAAATGCCACGAGAGAGATGGCGGATTATATGGAAGAAAACTCATGCAGCTCCTCATTAGAGCATTGGTCATGCTTGGGAAAACTGCTGCGCTGTGAGTTTCGATTGTAAGCTCTGTGGTCCCAGCATTCTGCCAGAAACAGGACCTACACATTTATATGTGCCTGGACCACAAGGCTTACACAAGTAATATGCTGTAATATGCTGCAACACTCTCCTGACAGGTTCTCCAAAGGAAACTCCATTTCTGTAGAGGGAAAAATAACGCTTTCAGTTCTATATATGGCAAGGATTATTGGTAAAATTTACTTCAGTTTACTTACTTTCTCTTTACTTGAACTTAAAGAGAGCCCGAGGTGGACTCATATAATTAAAAAAAAAACCTAGGCTACCTGCTCCAGGGGGCTGGGGGATCAGGTAGCCGCTATTCATGCCACTCCTGAGGCCTGCTAGCCTGCTAGGGCCCACTTTCACTTTTCGTGACTTCTGGGTCACGGCACTGGAAGGAGAGAGATCTCTCTCTCCCAACGTGCAGGGAGGCAGGGGAGCGACAGGGGGCGCGGTCAGGGAGAGAGCTGTCCAATGGAAGCTCTGGAAAGCCTGCATGAACTCCCCTAGTGGGCGTTTGAGCAGGGAAAGCCTCTCCTCCCATTACCCTCAGAGTTAACGACAAATATTGTCGCTAAGTGCGGGTGGGGGGGGGGGGCCTATAGCCCGGTGGTGGTGGGGGGGGGGGTTGAATCCAACCTTGCAGCCATAGTGTTTCTAAAGCTGTTTGCACACACATTAAAACTTAGCTAAAGCAGCTGATAATGGCGGCCTCTGCTAAGAATCTAGCGGCCCCTTGTCACCTCAGGGAGCGATCAGCCTGCCTGGAGGATCTACCTGGCTGTGTGTTGGCTGAGAGCATTGTTCTCCAAATACACTCCACCCACCACATGACGTAACTCCATTGCACCTCAACCACCTCCCTCCCCCCCCCCATTGCATAGTAACAGAACAGGCTAGCGATGCATCTGTACGGTCTCAGCCCTGCCATGTCGCCCGAGTCCCGATCCCTGCTGGGTGACATGCCACATACATGTGTATGGGGCATGAAGCTTCACTTGCCTCCAGTCAATTGGTAAGTGCAGGTGCTAAAAATGAGTGTCAATGAAGCAAGAAAAAAAACTATTCAGCAAGCTTTTGTCAAGTAAGTTTAGAGGGACCCTGCGCTGGAACGGTGAGCCATAGGAGTATCCAGGAGGCCTCTGGATCATCCACACGCTATCCACTACGGAAGTAAGTATGTCCATTTGATTTGATTTTTCACTTATGGATTGCTTTAACTGGATGAAAAATAAAATGGAAATATCACTTTAAGGACATAACATTGAAAAAGCCTGAGTAGCATATGAGGAATTACCCTTAAAATGATCAATAAACTTGTAAATATGGTAAACTTCTATCTGATGCTTATTGGTAATGAAATTATAGTGTATTAGGGCTTGTTCACACTAAAAGAGTTTTCCTAATGCTTTGTGATTTTAAAAGCTCCTGCTAATGTTATCCTATGTGTAGTGTTCACACTGGAGCGATGAGATTTTGTAAAAATTCCCCTATAGCATTGCAGGATAACATTAGCAGGAGCTTTTAAAATCAAAAGCGCTCGGAAAAGCTCTACTGAATATTTTCCCAATGAGTTCTGAGAACCAAGTAAAGGTAGCCTCTAGCCTCAAATGTATCTCTAATCTCTAATCCAATTTGATTAGAGATAAATTTGTCTCTTTTTCGAATCAACCCATAATCGTCAGGTCTATGGCTACCTTTACTTGTAATTCATTCTTTCCTGTCTGTGAACAGATCATTGATCATCTGATCCAACATGCATATAAAAGATTACAGATCATGTTGGCTATCCTGTAACACGTAGCTATGGTGGCAGCGGGGGTTTTTGAAGGGAGAGCTAGCGATGAAGAGAGATCAGTTCAGCAGGCAGAGCCGCAGCAGGGCTGATGCACGCTGGAGTACAGGTATAGACTGCTGTGAATGGGGAAGTGCATGCAAACAACGGGTAGTGTTTCAGGTCAAATTAGTAATAGATTACAGCTGCATTATTGATCAGTATCAATTTAGGACTGATCTGGTATATTTAGGTTATGAGACCACTTAGGGCTAATTGACATGGATGATCGTCAGTCACCTTATGTCAGTGTGTGAGCCGCAACTGCCAACCACCACGAATTATCACACAGCAGCTGCTCAAGTATTAAGATGGCTTTGAGACTGGAGAAAGGGCCACTTCCTAGTGGAGGTACACCAAACAACAGGTGAGCAGGAAATGCTTTGTTGAGAAGCATTTAGAAGCAAGGCCAAATGTATACTCCTTTTGCCCCAGGCCAACTTTCTTGAGGCATTTCTACTAAGTGCAGCAGCCCTTTCCCATTCCAAGTGCAGCCTTTTCTACCACATGTACAGCAGTCCCTCTCTCTTTCGTACAGTTCCCTGGGTAAAAGAACCCCTCTTCCATGTGTTGTTCCCAATTTACAGTTTTTTTTCCCTATATCAAACAACCCATTTTCGCTGTCCAGCCAACGCTTTTTGGCAGCAGCCAACCAAGACCCTGGTCTTTGTGGCCCTCCCAGATATCCAGCCCTGTAAAAGTCACGTCTATGTATGTGTATTATTATGATCATTAGCAGTTTGGTTACTGCAATGCTGAACAAATGCAGAAGCTGAGCACCCGGTTGTAATATGGGAGGCATTTGTGCATTTTCTAGTGCACTCAGCCCAGGTAGAGACTGTTATTAGCATACAGACATGTACATACACTCACATGCACACACATACATATACACGTACATACACTATTTTGCACACAAATACATGGACAAACACACACGTACATACCCTTACATGCATACACACAGACACACACACAAACGCAGACACGCTCTCATACAAAGTCACACATGCACAAAGAGATGCACACACATACACACACACACACACACACACACACACACTCACAGACACACTCATACAGGGCCACACATGCACAAAGAGATGCACACATATACACACACTCCGAGCCACACACATGCACACACACACAAACTCACATCTCATGCACACACATAAACGGACACACACGCATACACACACACAAACTTCCATACACATACATGGACACACTTGTACACACAGAGACACAATGAAAAATACACATGGGACACACAACAATTCCCCAAAGCATATATGAAGTTAGCCCAAATGAGGATTCACCAACTATCTATTTACAGTATACATGAAATGCCGGATATAGTTCCCTCTACCTGTAAAGGCTACATAGGTTTCTATACACTGCCTCACACTAATGGGTGCAATAATGGGAGAGGAGGGGGGGGGGGGAGAAGCGGGTACAATAATGGGGTAGGATACAGTAATGGAAGAGGGTGCAATATTGGGAGAGGGAGCAGTAATGGAAGAGGGTGCAATATTGGGAGAGGGTGCAGTAATGGGAGAGAGTGCAATATTGGGAGAGGGTGCAGCAATAGGAGAGGGTGCAGTGATGGGAGAGGGAGCAGTAATAGGAGAGGGTGCAGCAATGGGAGAGGGTGCAATATTGGGAGAGGGTGCAGCAATAGGAGAGGGTGCAATATTGGGAGAGGGAGCAGTAATGGAAGATGGTGCAATATTGGGAGAGGGAGCAGTAATGGAAGAGGGTGCAATATTGGGAGAGGGGGCAGTAATGGAAGAGGGTGCAATATTGGGAGAGGGTGCATTAATGGGAGAGAGTGCAATATTGGGAGAGGGTGCAGCAATAGGAGAGGGTGCAATATTGGGAGAGGGAGCAGCAATGGGAGAGGGTGCAATATTGGGAGAGGGTGCAGCAATAGGAGAGGGTGCAATATTGGGAGAGGGAGCAGTAATGGAAGAGGGTACAATATTGGGAGAGGGAGCAGTAATGGAAGAGGGTGCAATATTGGGAGAGGGTGCAGTAATGGGAGAGGGAGCAGTAATGGAAGAGGGTGCAATATTGGGAGAGGGTGCAGTAATGGGAGAGGGAGCAGTAATGGAAGAGGGTACAGTACTGGGAGAGGGTATAATATTAGGAGAGGGTGCAATATTGGGAGAGGGAGCAGTAATGGAAGAGGGTACAGTAATGGGAGAGGATATAATATTGGGAGAGGGTGCAATATTGGGAGAGGAAACAGTAATTGGAGAGGGTGCAGTAATTGGAGGGTGCAATATTGGGAGAGGGTGCAATAATGGGATAGGGTGCAGAAATAGGGGAGGGTGCAGTAATGGGAGAGGGTGCAATATTGGGAGAGGGTGCAATATTGGGAGAGGGAGCAGTAATAGGAGAGGGTGCAATATTGGGAGAGGGTGCAATATTGGGAGAGGGTGCAGTAATGGCAGAGGGTGCAGTGATGGGAGAGGGCGCAGTAATAGGAAAGGGTGCAGTAATTGGAGAGGGTGCAATATTGGGAGAGGGTGCAATATTGGCAGAGGGTACAGTAATGGGAAAGGGTGCAGTAATGGGAGGGGGTATAATATTGGTAGAGGGTGCAGTAATGGGAGAGGGTGCAATATTGGGGGAGGGTGCAATATTAGTAGAGGGAACAGTAATGGGAAAGGGTATAATATTAGTAGAGGGAACAGTAATGGGAAAGGGTGCAGTAATGGGAGAGGGTGAAATATTAGAAGAGGGTGCAGCACCTGCCTATGCCTATTCTCCCAATACAATGTGCTGATCATGCAGTGGCTGGGCACAATACAGACACAAGGATGGTGGGCTGGGGAAGGCTGTAATAAACACAATACTGTTTAACAATCACACCACTCACTATTCACCAATATGCATCCCGTCCTCTCTACCCCAGTGCTGTCAATCAGTCCAGCAGACAAGGTGCTGATAAAAAAAGGACAGCAGGCGAAGGGGAGACAACTCCCTTCTCCCCATCACTTGTGCAGGTACCAGCATCTGATCTACTGCAGTCCAGGAAGTAAGACATTCTGCCCTGTGCTATTTTGGATGCAGCAATATTTTACAAATCAATATACGGCACATGCAGAAGTCTCCCATTAACACGTCAGATGCAGAGTAATATAATGGTGATCTCACCCCCCTTGGGGGGCGCCCAGCAGCAGCTGATGATTGAATGCCACTTGAAGAGGTTTTTTAGGATGAGTGTCTGAACTGTATTTCTTTGTCTAATCAGTATTCCACTATTCCTTCCCACATTCTTAACCCCTGACATCCTGAAACTACCTTCTGGAATCCAAAACTGTTCTCCAGACTGCAAATGGGAGCCAAGAAGAGGAACCCTCCAATCTGTTCTGGGGGGCTTGTCGTGGAAACGGTACAGATTCCCTGCACAAGTTTTGCAGCATAGAGTTGTTTCCTCCCCCCCCCCCTCCTTCATGCCCCAAAGGGTGCCTATAAAGCTGCCAGTCATGAGAACTATTGTCTGTCCAGTCTTTCCTCACACACCATCACTAAACCATCAGAGTCAATTACCTCATAGAGGAATCATCAGAGGGGGGCCTGTACATAAAGAGAGCCAGAGCATCCTATATGCATTGTCACTGTGCTGGGATCTATGCAACCTATACTGTCAGCACCGGCCAATCAGAACCGTGGAATACATGTTTCTAATGCTTCATAAGTCATCACTGACTGCATTAACAGCAAGCAGGCATGATATATATATATATATATATAAATATATACTCAACACAGATCAAATGCTAATGGAATAATGGAACATACTCTTTTTAAATCTGCAATACATTGCTTATATGATAGATAGATAGATAGATAGATAGATAGATAGATAGATAGATAGATAGATAGATGATAGATAGATTTGCACAACACAGAACAATTGCTAATGGATTATTCTCTTTTTTTAAGCTGCAGAAAATTATATATATGGTATATATGATACAGATATATTTACACAACACAGATCAGATGCTGATGGGGTCTTTTCTGCAGTAAATGGGTAGCCTTTGCAGGTTTTGTGTGTGAGAATAGCTGCACAGCTCACTGACTGTGCAAATGTAATGAAACGTGATGAGACCAGCTCTGCCCACCTCCTCTGCGCTCATCTATACCGGCTGCCCGCAGGGCACACATGGGCATCACCAGCCTGAATCCTGCACACACCAACCATCGTGCCATTCATACCAGCAGCAGCAGCAGCAATGCCCAGTGCGGAGCATTGACAAGCATCATATCAGTTCACCAGACTTACCTGATCTGCTTATTGCTGTCCCTCTGCTCTCAGGCTGTACAGGGAAGGAGAAGAGACGGGCAGTCTCCTTTCTGCTGGATGGTATTATGCCGGGCACACAGGCAGAGAGGCTCTTTGTTGTATATCTATCTCCTCCTGGCCTCCCGACTGGATGAGCTGCTGCTGATCTGCTGAGTCTGGGTTGCAGCTGCTTTCCTTCTGCTGCTATTGCAGTGATTTGCATTAGCCCGGCCCTCATTGAGATGCTGCTCTCCTCCTCATAGCAGCAGTACCATCCACCCTGTACAGGGGGAGAGCCAGCCCACCCTTTATCATCAGCTCCCTCCTGCATCACATATGTGTTGCTGGGGGCTGATCTGCCTGCAGACGTGCCCCAAGGGGGGTCAGGGCCCAGGCACTGCAGCTATAGGATGCACAGCACCAGTCCCATCCAGACTGATGACATCTGGGTGAAAACCTGTCTTCTTTACAGCTGGACCAGTATTATTATGCAGGAAGTTATTACTTGTATACAGATATGGATAAATAACTTAAAGGTCATGTTTCTATTCATAAAAAGTAACAGGTTTATGTAGTAAAAGAGTGCAAATGGAGACATAAGCTGATTCAAGGTGCAGAAAAGTTGTCAAATGCCAGCCAATGAAAAATCAACCCGGTACCACACACTTAAACCTTGAATGCTGGGTCTTCTTGTAATACACGTTTAAAGATGTGATAATATTTTATACGGATAGTATAGAGCACCTGGCTTCCTTAAAGGGAACCTAAAGCGATAAAAAAAAAAACGTTTACCTTCAGGGCCGGGCCGAGGCATAGGCTGGAGAGGCTCCAGCCTCAGGGCGCAGTGTAGGAGGGGGCGCAGAATTCATTCAGCTGTCATTCCTGATTGTGTTTGAAGCAGAAAGAAATAAGAAAAGGGGATACATGGCAGTGACTGCAAGCCAGATAACTAGATGTTGGGGAGGTTGTGGGCCCTGTGGCGCCTTTTAGTCTAATAGCAATTAGTGTTGATGGCTGGGGTGGCAGGGATGGGGGGCGCACTTTGGTGTCTCAACCTTGGGTGCTGGAGGACCTTGTCCCGCCTCTGTTTACCTTACCTGGGGCTTCTACCGGCACCCTGCACCCACACCAGGACAAACCGATCCTCCGGTACCACGCAGAGACTCAGTTTTGTTTCTGATGATTGAGCCAGTTGATGGCCACTGCGCCTGCGCAGCCCTGAGCATGCGCATTCTCGATCACGCTCCCGTCAAAAGCAGCATCCTGCGCATGCGCAGCACGAGATTTTATCATACTGCGCATGTGCAAGACGCTCACGCAGCGGGAGCCTGATCAAGGACTGGCTCAGTGGTCAGAAAAGAAACTGAGTCGCTGCAGGGGACTGAAGGATCAGTTTGTCCCGGTGCGGGCACAGGGCGGCTGCAGGGGGCCATTAGGAGCCCAAGGTACGGTAAACTTTTTTTTTCTTTGAATCAATTTAGGTTCCCTTTAAAGTGGAACTAAAGTCAGAACTTCCTCTCTGCTCTAAAAGACTAGCCATAGCATGATAACATGAATGGACGAAAAAAATCTTCATCACAATTTCTGGAAATCTTAAAACCTGAAGTTTTACTAGGAGCACTGAAAGGGTTAGGCCCGGGTCACATCTGCTAAATGAGCCAAAAGGATCTGGTGAGCGGATCCGGTCTCCGCTTCACCGGATCCGGATGGCGTAGTCCGTGGCCTGGTTCACATATGAAAACGGATCTGATCGATCGGATCTGTTTTCACTTAGCAAATACATGCCTAATCTTCCGTAGCAGCCGGCGGTAGGGGCTTCCTCCTCTTCCGCTGTGACTACACAGCACGTCATGTGACTAGTCACATGACGCGTCATGTAGTCACATGACGCGGAAGAAGACGGAAGCCTCTACCACCGGCTACTATGGAAGATTAGGTATGTATAAACCCTCCCTAGCCCACCCGCCCGGCTGCTGCACCCTCCCGTCGCTAGATTCGCGTTAGCCCATGCCCCCATCCCCCGAGGAATGGTTCGTTTCTTCACTAGTGTGAAGAAACGTTCCGTTTTACATTGCCCCAATGCTGCTGCATTTTTGTCCGGATCCGTTCCGCTAAGCAGAACGGTCTGGAAAATTAGGGCCTGCAGTAATTTTTAGGTCCGGGGGCTGGAACGTACGGAACGTATCCGTACCAACGGACGCATGTGAATGGATCTATAGGTTAACATTGGATCCATTCACATCTGTTCCGTTTGTACAGTATACGTTCCAGTTACGTTCCGGAAAAAAACGCTAATGTGAACCGGGCCTTAAAGGTTATCTGGAACCAAGTATATGGAAGAATTTATACTTACCTGGGGCTTCCTCCACCCCCTGCGTATGCGCGACCTGGGCGCATGTGGCCCCTTATTACTAACCCTAGTACTGCGCAGGCCCAGAACCTTCCCAGCTGTGGGAGCGTGATGAGGGCCCGGGTTCTGCATGCTCAGGGCTGCCCAATTGACGTGACTGAAGCCTTCCTAACGAGAAGGATTGTGGACAAACAGATCGGGAGGATGGCGAGGGAGCCCATGGAGTTCATGGGGCAGGAGGAAGCCCCATGTAAGTATAAATTCTTCTTTATACTTTGTCTCAGGTTTCCTTTAAGTTGCACATTTGCTTGCCACAAGCACCTTTTGGCATCAATTTCATGCAGCCGAATAGCAGTGTATTTAGCAGCAGGCGTGTCATCGTTTGCCTTGCTGTGGTGTTACCCGGCAACAAAAAATGGAAACTTTTGCATCTGAACTTGGCTGCAGCCACGCTCAGATGTGACTCCAAAGGGTGGCCACCTTTCCAACGCCTGGGTTGAGCGCTATCAAATGCCAGGCTGGTGCATGGGAGGAGCTGACAAGCGGTGAACTTACCACCTTCAACCTCCCATGGAAAAGGACCCTTAGGCCCAGTTCACACTTGCGTTCCAGGTCCAGTTTCCCCGGACCCGGAACGCACCGTATACTGTACAAACGGACCCGGATGTGAATGGATACATTGTTATTCAATGTATCCATTCACACCCGTCCGTCTGTCAGGATCCGGATCCGGTCTGCGGTCCGGGCTGCGTTCAGGATTTTTCCAACATGCAGCATTTTTCATGAACGCAGGCTCCGGCCGCCGCACCTGACCCGGAACCTGACCATTTTCCCTGCACCATAGGAAGTGATGAGAAACAGAAGTTTCTCATCACACTGGCAATAGGAACGGGTTCTTACGGCTCCCGTCCTTTGCCACATGGGGGGTCCAGGCATGGACACATGGGGGGGGGGAGACGGCAGTGCTGACAGGACAACAGCCCAGGTATGTTTATTATTGTATTGTGGGCTGTTGTCCTGTACTGTGTGCGCTGTGTGCGCTGTGTCCCCCGACTCCCCAATGCCTGTCTGTGCTGCCGCGCCTGTTTAAAGTACAGTATCGGCAATCCGGAAGTGTTACTTTCCGGATGCCGAACTGATACTTTTTTGACCGCAATCTGACCGGATCCTGAGGGATCCGTACGGCCCCAGTACGGGACCCGGACCCACCCGGACGTACGCTGCGGTTTCACACAAACACAAGTGTGAACCGGGCCTTACTGAGATAAAGACTGGGTCGTGAAGCATTTAGTTTCCATTATAATACATTTAAAGCAATCTCCAAGACACTTGAAATGAACTTGTCTTCAGTGTTATTCCAGGTGTTATTTTGTAAGGTTACATGAATCGTCTGCCTCATCCAAAAGGAGGGTTGCCCTGGCTTGTGGCTCCAGCCAAGCCTTGTAAGCAAAACATTCAATAAGCAAGTAGAAGCACAGGAGAAAGTTTGAGTTCTTTATTGTGTTGACTTAAAGGAAACCTGAACTGAGTAAAATTATTTAAAATAAACACATGAAGTAGCTGCAAATTAATATTACATACTTACCTCACCGTCAGTTCCTCTCAGAAGCTCACCATTTTCTTCTTACAGTGATCCCTTCCCGTTCTGACAAAATTTTGTCAGAACTGAAATATACTAGTTGTTGTCAGTTATATATCAGCAGCTGTCAGTTACAACTGAATATGTAAGGTAATGTCCATGTTTCCCTATGGCTCAAGTGGGGGATATTACAGTTTAACAGTGTGCTGACCAGGAAGCTGTTATGGGGTAATGGCCATTTTTAAAATGGAGGACAGAGAATTCCATTGATCACAGTGGACAAATAGGATGCAGGAGAGGAGAAAGAGATTGATGATTAGACTACACAGGAGGTAAGTATGACATGTGTATGTTTATTTTGACTTTTAAATTTCAGTTCAGGTTCTCTTTAAGAACATTTAATTAAGACCAGAAAGAGAGGTAAAGTCAAGCGAAGTCTATATTTTGATTAGAGAACCAGACTTCAGATGAAGACCAACCCATGATCCAAGGAAGTCTTCTGCCCAATGTCATTACTTCTGGTTACCCATGCACAGGGCTGGGCCGAAGCAGAGGCAGGAGAGGCTGCAGCCTCAGGGCGCAGAGTAGAAGGAGGCGCGCAACTCACTCAGCTATCATTCCCCTATTGTGTTTGAAGTAGAGAGAAATAAGAAAAGGGGATACATGGCAGTGACTGCAGGCCAGGTAACTAGAGATTAAGGTATTGGGGGGCCTGGGGTGCCTCTTACTCCAATAGTAATCAGTTTGTGATAGTTGGGGTGGGAGGGTTGGAGGGGTGCACTTTGGTGTCTCAGCCTTGGGTGCTGGAGGACCTTGTCCTGGCTCTGTCCATGCATGTACGGTGAGTCTGAAAGATGGAGGGAGGCAACCATGTTCAAGAACACCCTTTTGCCCATTGATATTGTGATGGACAGTCGGAAGTACTTTATCAACAGAAGATTGTATGGCCAACAAGGAAGGTATTCCTCTATCTTTGTGTAGGATGATTTGTGCTGAAGGGTGTCAATGAAGTGCATAAAACTGAGTAGCTAAGGCATCTACCGTAGACGCAGTATGTATTAGTGCTAAGTGCTCATAGAGTCCATAAATCAGGAGCCTGGTCTCAGCATTGCTGCAGGGTTATGACAGTCCCCCCTTTAATACCCGATTCACCAAATCCCAGTATGCTGTGATCTGTAGTTCTACATACCTCTGTATGTACAGTATGCTGGGATCTGTAGTTCTATATACCTCTGTATGTACAGGATGCTGGGGTCTGCAGTTCTTTATACCTCTGTATGTACAGTATGCTGGGATCTGCAGTTCTTTATACCTCTGTGTGTACAGTATGCTGGGATCTTTACTTCTGTAGGCCTCTATATGTATAGTATGCTGGGATCTATAGTTCTATATACCTCTGTATGTACAGTAAACTGGGATCTTTAGTTCTGTATGCCTCTGTGTGTACTGTACAGTATGCTGGGATCTGTAGTTCTGTATGCCTCTATATGTACAGTATGCTTGGATCTGTAGTTCTGTATACTTCAGTATGTATAGTATGCTTGGATCTGTAGTTCTGTATACATCTGTATGTACAGTATGCTTGGATCTGTAGTTCTGTATACTTCTGTATGTACAGTATGCTGGGATCTGTAGGCCTCGGTATGTACAGTATGCTGGGATCTGTAGTTTTATATGCGTACGTTAAAAAAGGGCGCCGGGAAAAAAGGGCACATGGTTTTAAACGATAAGTATGAATAACGTTTAAAAAAAATTGTGCTATATTTCGTTTAAAAATAATGTTTTATAAAGTTATAAATCATTAAATAATGTTTATGAAATCGGCAATTGTAAAAACGTTAATCTTCCCTGTTTAAAAAGTGATATTTATAATAACGTTTTATAAAACATTAATAAGAATGTTACTAAAGCTATACCTAACCCTACTCTCACACAGAACCCTCCCTGTACCTATCCCTAACCCCCCCTGGTGGTGCCTAAACCTAAGACCCCACTGGTGGTGCATAAACCTAAGACTCCCCTGGTGTTGCCTAAACCTAAGACCCCCCTGTTGGTGCCTAAACCTAAGACACCCCTGGTGGTGCCTAAACCTAAGACCCCCCTGTTGGTGCCTAAACCTAAGACCCCCCTGGTGGTGCCTAAACCTAAGACCCCCCTGGTGGTGCCTAAACCTAAGACCCCCCTGGTGGTGCCTAAACCTAAGACCCTCCTGGTGGTGCCTAAACCTAAGACCCTCCTGGTGGTGCCTAAACCTAAGACCCCCTGTGATAAGCATTAATAACGTTTTAAAAAATATTGTATAGTTTTTCGTTTAAAAATAATGTTTTGAGGTTAAAAAATAATGTTTTAAAAAATATTGTACAGTTATTCGTTTAAAAATAATGTGTAAAAAATTATAAATCATTAAATAATGTGTAATCATGAGAAGCAGTTATAAAACATTAAAAGTCTCCGGGCGCCGCTTTTAAAACGTTATTTTTCTCCGGCGCCCTTTTTTCCTGTTGGGCGCCAATTAAACGATATTTATTATGGGAGTGAATGGCGGCGCCCTTTTTGTCCACCTGCCTCATGCGCCCAAATTTCCTGCTTCCGTTCTATATACCTCTGTATGTACAGTATGCTGGGATCTTTTCTATCCAGCGGTGGCTGGATAGTGTAATGGTTAAGGGCTCAGCCTCTGACACAAGAGACCTGGGTTCGAACCTCGGCTCTGCCTGTCCAGTAAGCCAGCACCTATTCAGTAGGAGACCTTTGGCAAGTCTCCCTAACACTGCTACTGCCTATAGAGCGCGTCCTAGTGGCTGCAGCTCTGGCGCTTTGAGTCTGCCAGGAGAAAAGCGCAATATAAATGTTTGTGTTTGTTATTTACCAGACTGTTTGTACAGGATGCTGTGATCTGTAGTTCTGTATGAATAGTATGCTTTTATCTGTAGTTCTGTATGCCTCTGTATGTACTATGCATGGGATCTGTAGTTCTGTATACTTCTGTATGTACAGTATGCTGGGATATGTAGTTCTATATACCTCTGTATGTACAGGATGCTGGGCAGTGGCGTAGCTAAGGTGTTACAAGTGTTACATTGGGGCCCCCCAAGCTCTCTATACATAACAATTGATACGGTGCACCAAAACCTGCCAATGGCAACTACAGTGTCAGAGGTACAAGAAGGGGATGGGGAACAGCTTGTTTATGATGATCACTATTTAAAGTATCTATAGAAGTGATTATTATGAGCGCAGGACCAATAGAGAGCTAATACTGCAGTTGAGGGAGGGCCCTTCGGGGCCCCTCTGGCCCAAGGGCCCCGATGCGGTCGCTACCTCTGCAACCCCTATTGCTACGCCCCTGATGCTGGGATCTGTAGTTCTGTAGGCCTCTGTATGTATAGTATGCTGGGATCTGTAGTTCTATATACCTCTGTATGTACAGGATTCTGGGATCTGTAGCAGGGCAGTTTCTAGGCTAAAATGCACCCCCCCCCCCCCCCCATCCGCAGAGCCAGTGATAGGTGCCCGCAGCATAGGTTAGCCAGGTCTAGTTGCACTCAGTATAGGTCCTCCCAGTATAGGTAGCCAGGAATAGGTACCCCAGTACAGGTAGCCAGCTATATGTCCCTGCAGTATAGGTAGCCAGGCATAGGTGCCTCGGTATAGTTGCCCCCAGTATAGGTTAGCCAGGTAGGTGCCTCCAGTATAGGTAGCCAGTATAGTTGCCCCCAGTATAGATTAGTTAGGTTAGGTAGGTGCCTCCAATATATGTAGCCAGTATAGTTGCCACCAGTATAGGCTAGCTAGGTAGGTATGTGCCCCCAGTACAGGTTAGATAAGTAGGTGCCCCCAGTATAGGTTAGATAGGTAGCTGCCCCCCAGTATAGGTTAGATTAGGTAGCTGCCCCCCAGTATAGGTTAGATAGGTAGCTGCCCCCCAGTATAGGTTAGATTAGGTAGGTGCCCCCCAGTATAGGTGAGATAGGTAGGTGCCCCCCAGTATAGGTTAGATTAGGTAGCTGCCCCCCCCCCCCCACCCAGTATAGGTTAGAAAGGTAGCTGCCCCCCAGTATAGGTTAGGTAGGTGGTTAGGTAGGTAGGTAGCAGGAAGCAGCGTGTGTATACCCGGCTATGCAGAGGAGACCAGCGGCTAGTGAGTGATCGGCAATTGGAACCAGGGAGGTGAGTAGCTATTTACAGCGCTTCCCTGCTGCAATCACTCTGCATCTGAGGGGGAAGCACGGAGGGTGGCCCGGGGAGAGGAAGGGAGGGAGAGGTCGGGGCTGCCCTCCCCACGGCTGAGCTCCCCCCTCCATTACAGCGCCCCCCTCCCAATAGCGCTCAGGGCGGCTGCACGTCCCCTAGAAACTGGCCTGATCTGTAATTCTGTAGGCCTCTGTATGAATACTATGTTTTGATCTGTAGTTCTGTATACCTCTGTATGTACAGGATGCTGGGATCTGTAGTTCTGTATACTTCTGTATGTACAGTATGCTGGGATCTGTAGTTCTATATACCTCTGTATGTACAGTATGCTGGGATCTGTAGTTCTGTAGGCCTCTGTATGAATAGTATGCTTTGATCTGTAGTTCTGTATACCTCTGTATGTACAGGATGCTGGGATCTGTAGTTCTGCATACTCATGTATGTACAGGAAGCTGGGATCTGTAGTTCTGTAGGCCTCTGTATGTATAGTATGCTAGGATCTGTAGTTTTGTATACTTCTGTATGTACAGTATGCTGGTATTTGTAGTTCTGTATGCACAGGATGCTGGGATCTGTAGTTTTTTGTACCTCTGTATGTACAGTAGAGATGGCCCGAGCGGTTCGCCGGTGAACTTCCGGTGGTTCGCGATCGCGGAGAACCACAAACTTTTCCGGAAAATCGGTTCGCCCCCATAATGCACCATTAGGGTCAACTTTGACCCTCTACATTACAGTCAGCAGGCACATTGTAGCCAATCAGGTTACACTCCCTCCTGGAGCCCCACCCTCTTATAAAAGGCAGGCACCGCCAGCCATTATACTCACTCGTGTGCCTGCAGTAAATAGAGAAGGGACAGCTGCTGGCAGACTCTCATAGGGAAAGATTAGTTAGGCTCTTGTAGGCTTGTTAGCTTGCTCCTTGCTGATTCTTATTGATAAAATAGCACCCCACAACAGCTCTTTTGAGAGCTAATCTTGTGATCTATTTTTTTTTCTGTGTGTCCCACTGACACTTGTGTTGCATAGACAGCCTTGATAATTCATATGGTGTGTGTGCCACTGCCAGGCCCAGCACATTCAGTGACTACCTGTGTGTGTGACAGGTGCACATTGTAATACCCATTACTGCATATACCTACCTACCTGTTGGTCACAGTGCACCCACCTACCTACGTGAGCTGAGCGCACGCAGTGTCACTGTGCCTGTCTGCTACCTATCTGTGTGTGACAGGTGCACATTGTAATACCCATTACTGCATATACCTACCTACCTGTTGTTCATAGTGCACCCACCTACCTACGTGAGCTGAGTGCACGCAGTGTTACTGTGCCTGTCCGCTACCTGTCTGTGTGTTACAGGTGCACATTGTAATACCCATCACTGCATATATCTACCTGTTGTGTTCAGTGCACCCACCTACATACATGAGTGCACGCATTGTGATATTCCACTCCATGCATACCTGTTAACTGCACCTGTTTGACTGCACATTGTATTAGTCAAGTCAGTGCATACCTTTCACTTCATCCCCCCCAATATGGACAAAACAAAAGGCAGAGGCAGGCCACCTGGCAGGTCTGTTCGAGGTCGCGCTGTTGTGATTTTGAGCGGCCCTCGACCAAAGTACAGTGTTCAGAAGAAGGCACGTGCCATCAGCCCCCAATATTGTCAGGACGTAGTTGACTATTTAACACAGAGCTTTCTCAGCTTCCGCACAGAAGTGTGACATAACTTCCTCCTCCTGCTCTGATTCTGGCACCCCACTTAACACTCAGTCGCCCACCACCACCAAAGTGCCATCACCCCAGGGCTCAGTGGTGTGGAAATTTTTTTGTGTGTCTGCCTCAGATGAGAGCAATGCCATCTGTACTCTCTGCCACCGAAAATTGAGCCGTGGAAAGACCAAGACCCGCGTAGGGACAACTACCTTGCGAAGGCACATGATTACAAAGCACAAACTGCAATGGGATGACCACCTGAGGAAAAGCAGCACACAAAAGCAAAGCCACACACCGCAGTGGAAGATACCAGGCCGCAATTTTTCCTCAAAAAAGGCGATACCTAAACTGTACCGTGATGTTGAAAGGCAAGTGGTGACATCTCTGGCACACAGCGTTGGGTCAAGGGTCCAGCTGACCACGGATGCCTGGTCTGCAAAGCACGCTCAGGCCTGCCCGAAGAAGCCCCCACACACAGCATCTATGCCTGCACGCCGTGTGACTGCCTGCCCCAAGACTAAGTCGCTCCCCACACAGCATCTCTGCCCACAGGCCGCTTGGCTACCTTCTCCGCCACCACCAACAGGGTCCAGGACACCAGGCGGATTCCTGAATTTTTAAGGCCGCAGCTAGCAGCGGCCGCTATACTATTTTTTTTGCTGCGTGTATATGCCTGCCTAATTTTTCTGGCTGCACTGCGGCTGCAACAACAAAACAAAAGGCATGTACATGTGCCCATTCCCCTTCGTGATCATTACCTTGCCGCGGTGAAGGGGCTTGCGTATCACAATGAAGCAATGACCGCCAGCTATATGAGTGTCTCAGGGGGTGGCACACCAAAGATAATAAGGTTGTTGCTTCATTGTGGACAGACCAAATTTGATCAGCTGGACAGTCACTGTTGTTCTATCATAGAGCTACCACAGCCCGGCGACCATATGGGCTTGAAAACCTCCACGGCCTGCACTCTGGCCATGGTGCGCACCAGTCCAGCACGGCCGTCACTACGCAAACAGATGTTTGCGGTGCGTTACACAGTGAGTTTGGTGTGTCAGTGTGAAGCAGTACTCTAATTACACTCCCTGATTGATGTATACACATGCAAGATGTTTTAAAGCTAATGTAACCCCGTTTAAAAAAAAAAAAAAAAGGCAGATACTCACCAGAGACACTGAAGTGAGAAAAAATCGGAGGTTCGGGCCATCTCTAATGTACAGTATGCTGGGATCTGTAGTTCTGTAGGCTTCTGTATGTACAGTATGCTGGTATTTGTAGTTCTGTATGTACAGTAAGCTGGGATCTGTAGTTCTTTATACCTCTGTATGTACAGGATGATGGGATCTGTAGTTCTTTATGCCTCTGTATGTACAGGATGCTGGGATCTGTAGTTCTTTATGCCTCTGTATGTACAGGATGCTGGGATCTGTAGTTCTTTATACCTCTGTATGTACAGGATGCTGGGATCTGTAGTTCTTTATACCTCTGTATGTACAGGATGCTGGGATCTGTAGTTCTATATACCTCTGTATGTACAGGATGCTGGGATCTGTAGTTCTTTATACCTCTGTATGTACAGTATGCTAAGATCTGTAGTTCTGTGGATAAAAAATCAATGGGCCAACATGTTTTACTTTCCTAGAGACCTGTTAATAATATGGTAGGTCATTACACTATGACTATGGTAGGATTAGATTGTAAGCTGCTCTGAGGACAGTCGGTGGCATAACTATTTACGCTGAAAAGTGCTACAGAAGATGTCAGTGGTGCTATATAAATACATAATAATAATAATAATAATAATGATAATAATAATAATAATAATATGGTAAGACATTAGACTATGCCTATGACTATGGTATGGATTAGGGATTAGATTGTGAGCTGTTTACTCTGAAAGGTGATGCAGAAGATGTAAGTGGTGCTATTTAAATACATAATAACAATATGGTAGGAACATGGCCTATGGCTAAGGTAGGACTAGATTGTGAGAACAGTCAGTGACATGACTATGTACTCTGTATGTTTCTGGCTATTTTGGGGACATAGGCAAGGCATCTATGGTTGACACCCTCTCCCCAGCATACGAGATGAATTGGCACCAGGAGACTTAGGCACAGTATACAGCCGGTATATGGCTGATCCTGCTGCCGCACAACTCCCGGCCGTGCTAATTACTACTCCCCCTTTAGGCCGCCATGGATAATGGGGAATTACTGTATGTAATTCATCTTCCAGGTATTACAGTGTTTTAAATGTAACTTCAGCGCCGAAGTTATACTCTGTGTGCTGCTATAGCGTAATTCCTTTTACGGCCTATGGTGGTGCCATCTGCGCCCAAATCTCCTGCGCTGGAGACTTAGTGTTCGCTCTCCCCATGTATAACATAGCAGCTGTTCACTGTCCAGTTTGCAGAATGGAGAATGGACAAAAAAATGTCCGTTTTCTGCTATAGTGGGAACAGAGCTTTATTCTCTAGGTAAGATCCTTTCCTTGGGTTTGAACAGGTGGACCCCAAACACAAAGAGAATTATCCTGTTATGCTTCTACACTACTTTAGTGATAGGAAAATGCTATATACTCTCTTGCAAACACTTTAGAAGATAAAATATAAATGTACTGTTGTCTTTTTGTAAATATACATTTTATGAATGTTGTTGTTTTTTTGTAATAAATAAAATTGTAAATTGTAAAAACCTACTAGATGACCTGATGTATGTTATACCCTCCTGGGTAAGGGAGCTCGGAGCAGGTTCACAGCGAGTCTGAAATTGACCATTTTGTTCGTTCATGCTTATAAATGAATAATCTTACATAGTTACATAGTTATTTAATTTGAAAAAAGACATACGTCCATCGAGTTCAACCAGAGATAAAATCCCTGGATCAACATCATTCAATTCATTCAATCTTAGTTCTATAGCTCGCTTTCAGCAAGACAGCAAACACACCAGCCAAATCTGTCTCCAACTGTAATTCAAAATAGGGACCCAGGGAAATATCTAGCCTACTCCTGAGCAGAGGCGTATCATAGAACCATCTCCAAGTAAAATTTTGATGGGTCTCACCCAGAATTAGGGATGGTCGTTGGATTCAGCGGAATTCAAAATTCCGCCATTCCAGCCGGAATTGGGCCAATTCCGATTCCGGCGGTCGGAACGGGAATTGCTATAGCGGTAAAACGGAATTCCACGGAAAATTGCGGAATTTTGCCGGAATGCAAATTTTAAGTTAGCCAATCCCAAGGAAGAAGCTTCTCAGTGTATTTCTGCCTGGAAAACGGAATTTCTGCACCAATAAGAGTCTTAAGGAAAACCAACCAATCCTACCTTAGCAACCAGCTCCCTAGCTACCTATCAGCAGCTATCCCACCCATTTTGTATATAATAGAGAGAGGTGCAGCCAGGAAGCTTGTGGGTTTCAGTCTAGTGTGGAGAGAGGAGAGACAGACGCAGACCCATAGTTGTTTTCACATAAAACAAAAGTGTTTTTCAAGACTGTATATAAATCAAAAGTCTTTTTAAAGACTCTGTGACTGTGAGAGAGAGAGTTAGAGTGTCAGCTATATTACCGGTAGTAGAGAGATTGTAGTGTAGTGTGTTAGTACTTAGTAGTTGCTTGCTGCAGAGCCAGCCAGGCCGCAGAGTGAGTTAGCTGTGTGATTAGTGATTTGTTTGATTAGTGATTGATTAGTTGAGTGAGTGTAGTGAATTTTTTTTTGTTTTTATTAATTTTTTGTTGTTTTCTTTATTTTGTGTTTTGGATTTATTTTCTTTATTTCACCCCCTTATTTTGTGATCTGTTCTGCTCATACGTACGTACTGCGTACCCCTTCCCCAATAAAGTTTGTGGCCCCCAAAAAATGGAGCGAAGGCAGCAGAAAATTCCTGCCACTCCTGCAGGGACATGGAGTCATGGACGTTCATGTCAAGTACGTGATCAGGGTGAGGGTGGCAGCAGCGGCAGGAAGCGTTCCCCCCCTGGTCAGAAATGTCTTCCCTGTGTTCGCAGCAGGCTCAGCAGCACGCAGGAAAATTCTGTCAGAGCAGGAGGTGAAGACAGTTGTGGATTATTTACATCAGGATTCACAACCCTCTACCCAGGAGGAACTTGAAGCTAGTTGCAGCAGCGCCAGCAGTGGCCGCCAGGTTCCTCATGACCAGAACCCGACCGCAGCTGCTTCTGTTGATGATGACGACTCCGAGCTTGTTTCCTCCCAGTACTCTGCTGAGTCCGCTCCAGAAGTACAGCACACCATTGCTGAGACTGAGAGAGATGTGCAGAATGTTTGGCATGAGGCATTGGAGGAGACCATGGGATCAAGCTCCCAAGAAGTGGTTGGTTCTGTGGTGACAGAAATGGCATTGGCCACTGTGTTTTCTTCATCCAGTGTCACCAGTCAACATCACCAACACCACTCAACTACAGGGGTGTTTGGTGACCATGTGGAGGGTATAGAAGACTCACTTATTGCACTGGATGATATTTTTGATGATGATGATGTGGGTGATAAAACGTATTTGCCACCTGTTCATTTAGGCAGTAGCAGGCGTGAGTAGTCTGTACAAAGAGAGCAGATGGTTGGCCAGCAGCCTGCTTCCCCATCTGTCAGTACCCGCCACCAGTCCAATGCCGAGCATCAAGGTGCTAGAACAGGTCGCACCACTGCTAGACGTGCACGCACGTCCCCTGCATGGAAGTATTTTATTGATGCAGAAGAGGATGAATCCAGGGCAGTCTGTTGTGTGTGTCGTAAAATGGTTAGCAGAGGCAAATCGGGCAGCGGGTACGGCACTTCAGGGCTGCTAAGCCATCTGCGCAACAACCACAAATGGGAGTTTGAAGTTGTAAAAAATTACAAGATGGGTGGAGTAAAAGCAGCACCAACAGGTCCCTCCTCTTTTTTTCCTAGTCGTCCGAGTCCTGTCCCTATCCAACCTGCTCCTCAGTCCCATTCGACTTCAAAGTCCTCTGCATGCCAGGCTGGTAGAGGACTGCCAACCTTGCCGGCAAGCACTTCCTCATCATCATCATTGTTGGTTGAATCACCAGTGTTCCAGCGTCAGGCCTCTGTGCCAGAAATGTTGCAGAGGAAGCGGATGCTCCCTGCAAGTGATCCGTTTGTGGTGAAAAATAATGCGCTCCTGGCAAGGCTGTTGGGCCAACAGCTGCTGCCCTACCAGTTTGTGGAGTGTGCCCACTTCCGCAGACTGATGAAGAGTGTTGCTCCACAATGGCGGATCCCCAGCCGCCAATATTTTGCCAGAAATGCTATCCCTGCCCTGCACCAGCACTTTGTGGAGTGTGTCAGCTGGTCTATGGACCATGCTGTCGGTGGCAAGGTGCACTTCACGATGGATGGCTGGAGCAGCAGGCATGGGCAGGGAAAGTATCTGACTTTTACCACCCATTGGGTCACCCTCCATGGTGCTGCTGAGGAGGGTGCAAGATCTGGGGCATCTCAACTGGTGTTGGTGCCGCCACGTAGGTTGAAGGGAAGGCCTGTTCCACTTCCCTCTGCCACCTGTTCTGTCCAAGGCCAGTCTGCCATTGCTGAGCCTCCCAGCAAGTGGTCCCGCTCCTCCTACACTGGTCTGCAGCACCATCGATGCCAAGCAGTGCTGAAAATGGAATCCATGGAGGAGAACAGGCAAACCGGATCTGTAATCCTTGCAGCCTTACAGAGTCAGATTCGGCAGTGGCTGACCCCACGAAGACTTGCCACAGGTGTAGTGGTGTCTGATAACGGTGCCAACATGCTGTCCGCCATTTCGCTAGGTGGCTATACCCACTTACCTTGCTTATGTACGTTAAGCCCAGGCGGACGGAGTGAGAGGAAAGCAGGACGCCGCATCCACCCAGATGCCAGGACAGACCCCTCTGCATACACTACATTGATGTGCAAGAAAACAAGCAAACATACGTGAGTGCGCATTTAGTGCGCGGCGAGCCTGAATGTATTGGCTGTAATACACTATGATGGGTCTATGTGTTTTTATGTTTTATATGTGAAGGAACTTTTATCTGGATATTAATCTAAAGTTGAAGATTACAAGTGCCAGTGAGGTGATTTAAACTCAAACGCTAGATCCACCTGTTCTTTGAGGTGGCTACAATCTGGTGAGCGCATTCTACTTTGGGGAGTGGATACACGATTGTCACAACATTCACCAGCACTCGGGTGTTTATGATGTTTTAATAGAATTACGCTATGTATAGCACGCTTATGTTTTTTAGGAAATTATGGTGAGCGCAGCTCAGTGATTTACAACACTTACCTTGCTTGGCCCACGTCTTCAACCTTGCAGTCCAGAAATTTCTACAAACTTTCCAAGGGTTGAAGGACGCTGTGGCCTCAGCGTGAAAAGTGTCAGCCCACATCCGTCGCTCCGCAACTGCCAACGCCGCCATGAAACTGCTGCAGCGCCGCCATAGCCTGCCGCAGCACAGGCATATTTCAGATTGTCCGACGCAGTGGAACTCCACACTACACATGCTGGAGAGGTTGTGGGAGCAGCGCACGGCGGTCAGGCTATACCTGTCTGAGGCATCTTTCACCAGAACAGGGCCACTGGTCTACATTACTGGGGACCAGTGGCAGCTGATTGGACAGGTGTGCAAAGTGTTGGAGCCATTTGAGCAGGCAACAAAAGTGGTCAGTGAGGAGCACTGCAGTATATCAGAGGTGCTCCCTCTTGTCTTCACCATGGAAAAGACTCTTGAATAACTGCTCAAACGGGGGGAGGAAGCCCTACTGAACAGTGGCCAGTCAGGTGAAGGAGTGAGTGGGCATGCTCCAGTCCTGGATGAGGAGGCAGAGCTTGTGGAAGCGGAAGAGCCCATTGTCCGGGGGTGGGAAGAAGATTTGGATGCGGAGCTGGATCATGATGTCAATGACAGTTCTGACAGCCAGGGAGAGGTGATTCATGGCAGACATTTCTTCCCCATGGCTGCACATATGACCCCAGTGCCTAAAGAAAGCCATCATTTTAGATCCCCAGTGCAAGGGGAAAATGCGCCAGTTCATAACCCCCTCCCAAGCAGACGCCATGATGAGCCAGATCCGGGATGCCCTTCATCGTTGGGTAGAAGATGTGTTTCCTACACCTGTACCCCGGCCCCAAGCTACCAAGCCTAGTAATCACACTCAGCAAAGGTCTGGTGGTCCCACTCCCAGCAGCAGCACCAGTAGCCAATCTGTGAACCTGCTGAGTATGCTGAAGGCATTTTACCAGCCAGTACCAGATACTCCTTCTAGCAGCAGCACCATCAGCTGAGAAAGTGGTCACCACCGCCAGCGGCTGGCCCGTATGGTGGACAATTACTTGGCGTCAGCCAGTGCTCCAGACAATATGGAGACTAATGATGACCCCATGCAATATTGGACCAAACAATTGGATACCTGGCCTGAACTCGCTCAGTATGCCCTGGAGGTTCTTGCATGCCCCGCCGCCAGTGTTCTTTCTTAGCGAGTATTTAGCGCTGCAGGTGGAGTGGTCACCGACCAACGGACCCGTCTGTCCACAGACAATGTGGACATGCTAACATTCATTAAAATGAACAAGGCATGGATCAGTGACAATTACAATGGCCCCTCTCACTGATTAACCAGAATGAGGCCAATAGTTTATTTATTGAAACAATTTTTAGGACTGCCGTGGAACTACTTCTAGGTCCCATGGCCTACGACAAGTCCTGCTGCTCCAAATAATTTTTAGAGCTGCCGTGGGACCACCTCTAGGTCCCATGGCCTACGACAAGTCCTGCTGCTACAAAGAATGTTTAGGACTGCCGTGGAACCACCTCTAGGTCCCATGGCCTACGACAAGTCCTGCTTCTACAAAGAATTTTTAGGACTGCAGTGGAACCACCTCTAGGTACCATGGCCTACGACAAGTCCTGCTGCTACAAAGAATGCTTAGGACTGCCGTGGAACCACCTCTAGGTCCCATGGCCTACGACAAGTCCTGCTGCTACAAAGAATGTTTAGGACTGCCGTGGAACCAGCCCTAGGTCCCATGGCCTACGACAAGTCCTGCTGCTACAAATAATGTTTAGGACTGCCGTAGAACCACCTCTAGTTCCCATGGCCTACGACAAGTCCTGCTGCTACAAAGAATGTTTAGGACTGCCGTGGAACCACCTCTAGATCCCATGGCCTACGACAAGTCCTGCTGCTACAAAGAATGTTTAGGACTGCCGTGGAACCACCTCTAGGTCCCATGGCCTACGGCAAGTCCGGCTGCTACAAAGAATGTTTAGGACTGCCGTGGAACCACCTCTAGGTCCCATGGCCTACGACAAGTCCTGCTGCTACAAAGAATGTTTAGGACTGCTGTGGAACCACCTCTAGGTGCCATGGCCTACAACTTCTCCTGCTGCTCCAAACTATTTTTAGGACTACCGTGGAACCAGTAGCTCCCATGGCCTATGACAACTCCTGCTGCTCCAAACAACACTTGTAAATGACCGCCGTGGAACACCATGGCTTATGCGACAACTCCTGCAGCTCCAAACCACAATTATAATGACCGCCGTGGAGCACCATGGTTTACACGACAACTCCTGCTGCCAAAAAAAAAAAAAATATCAAAAAATAAAAAAAATATCAAAAAAATAAAAACCGCTGGCGGAAGCTGGCGGTTCCGGCAGAACGGAATTCGGACCTTCCGATCATCCCTACCCAGAATCACACCCCTTACTGGAGATGACCTCCACACAACCAGGAGGCCACCAATACTCCCACCAACCACCTCGCTGGCAGGGGTGTAATTAATCATGACCTCCCCCCCTTAGCAAAACTTTAATGAAGCCCCCCCCCCCCCCAATGTTCACACATTTCCCTTGCCTGTTCCCATTCCCTGGTGACCATCACAGCCTGAGGGCCCATCTGGCAAAGGTCATAAACAAGAGTGGCCATCATTATGTTCACACCTATAACAAGTTTAGCCACAAAAACACCTGAAGAATGGCCCCCTTTATTGGATGAAGGGATGGTTAGAAGTTGGAACTCCCTCACAGATCTGGGCCCCCCTGCGCTCCCTTGTAGTTGCTCACCCGACTGCACCTGCATTAGAAGAAGGGGGTAAGAAGCTGAGGTAGCCTGAAGCCCGGGACTTCTCCCAATGTAATGTAGTTTTGCCTCTGCTCTTGAATCTGCTTACCCTGTCTACTGTCAGCATTAGAAAAGGGGAGGCTGCAGCGCATCATCCGAACAGCGGAAAGGATAATTGGCTGTAGCTTACCTTCCCTGCAGGATCTTTACGCTAGCAGGTGCAGAAAAAGAGCAACCAAAATGGCCTCTGACTAAAAGTAAGGCCGAACCTCCGATTTTCGGTTCGCGAACCGGGTTCGCGAACTTCCGCGGAAGGTTCGGTTCGCGTAAAAGTTCGCGAACCGCAATAGACTTCAATGGGGATGCGAACTTTGAAAAAAAAAATTATGCTGGCCACAAAAGTGATGGAAAAGATGTTTCAAGGGGTCTAACACCTGGACTCCCAGGTGGAGGAGTGGGATACATGCCAAAAGTCCCCGGGAAAAATCTGGATTTGACGCAAAGCAGCGTTTTAAGGGCAGAAATCACATTGAATGCTAAATGACAGGCCTAAAGTGCTTTAAAACATGTTGCATGTGTATACATCAATCAGGTAGTGTAATTAAGGTACTGCTTCACACTGACACACCAAACTCACCAAGTAACGCACCGCAAACAGCTGTTTGTGTAGTGACGGCCGTGCTGGACTGGTGCGCACCATGGCGAGAGTGCAGTGGCGGGTTCACTGAACAGGAATACAGTGGCGGGTTCACTGAACAGAACAGGTATGCAGTGGCGGGTTCACTGAACAGTACAGGTATGCAGTGGCAGGTTCACTGAACAGGTATGCAGTGGTGGGTTCACTGAACAGAACAGGTATACAGTGGCAGGTTCACTGAACAGAACAGGTATGCAGTGGCGGGTTCACTGAACAGAACAGGTATGCAGTGGTGGGTTCACAGAACAGGTATGCAGTGGCAGGTTCACTGAACAGAACAGGTATACAGTGGCGGGTTCACTGAACACAACAGGTATGCAGTGGCGGGTTAGCTGAACAGGTATACAGTGGCGGGTTCACTGAACAGAACAGGTATGCAGTGGCAGGTTCACTGAACACAACAGGTATGCAGTGGTGGGTTCACAGAACAGGTATGCAGTGGCAGGTTCACTGAACAGGTATGCAGTGGTGGGTTCACTGAACAGGTATGCAGTGGTGGGTTCACTGAACAGGTATGCAGTGGTGGGTTCACAGTACAGGTATGTAGTGGTGGGTTCACAGAACAGGTATGCAGTGGCAGGTTCACTAAACAGGTATGCAGTGGTGGGTTCACTGAACAGGTATGCAGTGGTGGGTTCACTGAACAGGTATGCAGTGGTGGGTTCACAGAACAGGTATGCAGTGGCAGGTTCACTGAACAGGTATGCAGTGGTGGGTTCACTGAACAAGTATGCAGTGGTGGGTTCACAGTACAGGTATGCAGTGGTGGGTTCACAGAACAGGTATGTAGTGGCAGGTTCACTGAACAGGTATGCAGTGGTGGGTTCACAGTACAGGTATGCAGTGGTGGGTTCACAGAACAGGTATGCAGTGGCAGGTTCACTGAACAGGTATGCAGTGGTGGGTTCACAGTACAGGTATGCAGTGGTGGGTTCACAGAACAGGTATGCAGTGGCAGGTTCACTGAACAGGTATGCAGGTATCCAGTGGGCTCACTGAACAGAACAGGTATGGTGGGCTCACTAAACAGAACAGGTATGCAGCCAGGAACAAGCTAAGCCTAACTAATCTTTCCCTATGAGAGACAGTCTGCAGTAGCTCGCCCTACTCTCACTAACGCAGGCACACGAGTGAGCGTAATGGCCGCCGCTGCCTGCCTTTTATTAGGGGGGGAGTGGCTCCAGGGGCTAGTGTAGCCTAATTGGCTACACCGGGCCTGCTGACTGTGATGTAGAGGGTCAAAGTTGACCCTCATGGTGCATTATGGGGCGAACCGAACTTCCGCAAAAGTTCGCCTGCGGGACGCGAACGCGAACCACTGAAGTTCGCATGGAACCGTTCGCAGGCGAACCGTTCGGCCCAACTCTACCTCTGACCCCTCTCACCCAGGTCACTCCATCTTCCAGCGCATGCCTTCAGGAGTAAGATTCCGGTCAATCGCTACCAAAACCTCCAGACACAGGAACAGCTTTTTTCCTCAAGCGGTAGCCATACTTAATGCTGAACCACGTTAGAGCTGCTAGGACTTGATAGTAATCAGCACAGAACTGTAAATGAACAATTCTCACACTGCTTACTGCCACTATACTTATAATGTCCTTGACTTGTAATATACACACTGTCTGGCCTTGTATTGTTTTTGTTTGTGTTTGTGTTTGTTAAGCAACTGCCAAGACAAATTCCTTGTAGGTGCAAACTTACTTGGCGAAATAAAATTGATTCTGATTCTGATTCTACTGCACATAATGCACTTTATTTCACCAGTAAAGCCATACGCCTCTCCATAAGTTGCTATAATTATTAAGACACACAACTGCACAAAACAGTCTGTATTGGGCTAATCTGATTATTTTACAAAAACAGTGCAATGCAATTTATTACACAGACACTTTGCATGTAGAGGCTTTCAGATTACTCCGTGGGTGGCCACAAACATATGCCTTCTCACCAGAACACCCCCAACATCTAACACCTCACTGTTGTACTCTGTTTCCTCCTTATCAAGGACAATCCCCAGAACATTGATTTCATTTAGAATGGACAAAGTTCTGGCAAAATAATCTCATGTGCAATGTGTTTGCTTGTGCTATAACGCCTTTAATTACATCTACACAGATGGCTTATTATATAAGAGCTAATTAGTGGCCTCACCGAGCTGAAAGACAGACACATAATTGCATGATCACAGAGGACATAATTCAGAGATATTTGATATAAAAAAAAATATTGCAGTTCCACCTAAGTGTAAACATGAAGTTCTAGTAAAAAAAAGTGTTCAGAATTACCAGTGTTATTACAAATTAATTATGCATGAAACGTGCCTTCGTAACCGAGTTGGACAAGGCAATAAAGGGAACCTGTCATTTTTGTAACCCTCAAAAGCAAAGCTTCTAATAATCTCTGCAACCATGTTGTGGTGATTGAGCATGAATGGTGAGCCCAGGCAGCAAGACTCTCCACAGAGTATCCACACGGTTTCACACGGCTCAAACAACAGGAAAAAAATAAAGATAAAAATGCAGCCTTTGTGCAAAAAAAAAAGAGTAAACTTCGGGAAACTATAGTACCAGCGATGTCTATTCACTTGAATGAACAGTGCTGGTACTATAGTTTATTTATTTATTTTTAAGTATTTATACAGCGCCGACATATTACGCAGTGCTGTACAGAGTATATTAACTTGTCACTAACTATCCCTCAGAGGGGCTCACAATCTAGTCCCTACCATAGTCATATGTCTATGTATGTATCATGTAGTGTATGTATCATAGTGTAGGGCCAATTTAGGGGGAAGCCAATTAACTTATCTGTATGTTATTGGGCTGTGGGAGGAAACCGGAGTGCCCGGAGGAAACCCACACAGACACAAGGAGAACATACAAACTCCTTGCAGATGTTGACCTGGCTGGGATTCGAACCGGGGACCCAGCGCTAGGCAGGAGCGCTAACAACTACGCCATCGTGCTGCCCCAGTTTCCCGAAGTTTACTTTTTTTTTTTTTGCACAAATGATGCATTTTTTAATGGGAGGTGTTAAAAAAAGCACAAAATACGCAAAATGCTTGCGTTTTCGTTTTTAGATGTGAACAAGGCCTTTGGGAGTCTATAATACATTATGTCACCACGCTGCCCAATATTTTACCAATATGATGTGCCTAGAAATGCAGAAGTTTAATACCATTTATTGGCTAACTTTCACCCATCAGAATTTACCTACAACAGACTGCTAAAGAAGCCAAGACCTGTGCTGCCCATTCATGTGAATGTACAGCGCTGGTACTATAGTTTCCCGACGTTTTTTTTTTTTTTTTGCACAAACGCTGCATTTTTATCTTTATTTTTTTCCATGAGCCATGGGAAAAATTCTGATCGCCACCAAGAGCCATCAGATGCTGTGGGACGCTTGGTTCACATGGAATCTTGCCAGTTGTCCCACAGTGTCTGATGGCTCTCGGAAGCGATCAGAATGTTTCACATGGCTCAAATAACGGGAAAAAAAATAAAGATAAAAATGTAGCGTTTGTGCAAAAAAAAAAAAAAGTAAACTTCGGGAAACTATAGTACCAGCGCTGTACATTCACTTGAATGGGCAGCACTTACGTGCTGTCCTGTTCACATCTAAAAATGAAAACGCAAGTGTTTTGCCTTTTTGTGCTCTTTTTTTAACTCCTCCCAGCGCACCATTGTGCGCTGCGTTTTTGTTAAAAGAGATTTTCTAAGCCCCTTTTCAGAGCGGTTTTTAAATTCATTCCCTGGCGAAAGTCAGGAAGTGAACTTTTTGACCCAGCAAAGAATAAATACAATGTATTTATTCTTAAAAATGTGAACGCAAATCGCTGCACAAAGCGATTTTGTGAGCGTTTGCGTTTTTCCTATACCTTCCATTGAGGCAAAATCGACTCAAAAATGGTACAGGCACCGCTTTGCTGAGCGGATCGGAAATGAACCGCTCAGATGTGAACTCTCTCATAGGGAATCAATGCACAAGCGTTTTTAGGGTGATTTTGAAAATCTCCAGTGCTTGAAAAAAAGGCAAAAACAGCCTTAGTGTGAATGAGCACTAAGTCAATCTTTTCCAAAGGCATTGACAAGAGGGGAGTACAGTAAGGCTCGGTTTCCACTTGTACAGAATACAAACCAATTCAATATGCTTTCTGCACCTCCGCTAAGTCAGCAGAGATGGAAGCGAGAGACGTGTAAGTATCGGCGACCGAACATGGTGATCAAAGCAAATTAATTTTTTTTTTTAGGGAACAGCCTGCTGAAAACTTGTAGTTCACAGCACAGGATGTGGAAGTTCAAGACCCCACTTTCTGAACAGGAAGCCAGAAGGTGTTCTGATAATAATTTTAAGGGCCCTTTTCTCCCTGGAGACTCAAAGCGCAGTGACCCTTCATTGTGCAGTCTCACAGGCTCGGGAAAAGAGGTGGGTTTTTAGCCTTCTCTTAAAGCTGTTCAGAGAAGGAGCCTCTTGCACTGATTGTGAAAGTGAGTTCCATAGAGTAGGGGCTGCATGGGAAAAGGTCAGAGCGCTAAATGTATTTAACTGGATCCTGGGAATAACCAGATGTGTCTTGTTGGCAGAGCGGTGGGTGCGTGGAGTGCGTGGAGTGCGTGGAGGGACATATATTTCCAATAGATCTGCTATGTATTTAGGTCCCATGTGGTTTAGAGCCTTGAAAGTCTGAAGGCATTTTACTGGCAACCAGTGAAGAGTTTGCAGTACTGGGGAGATGTGTGAGCTGCGGGGGGCATTGGCTAGGAGTCTGGCTGCTGAATTCTGTACTAGTTGCAAAGGGCGCAGAACTTTATCAGGGGTCCAAGGAGTAGGGCATTGCAGTAGTCCAGGTGGGAGGACACAAATGCATGAACTAGAGTCTTCAACTGGAATTCAACTGGGATTCACTCTATATTTCTCTTATGCTATCTGAGTGTTAACTTTCCATCCACGATCACCCCCAAGTTTTGCACAGTCTTTATACTGCATGGCCTCTCCCCCAATTGCTAGTTTGAAGTGGGTAGACTTTTGGACTTTATCACGTGTGGACTGCCTACCACCAGTAAGAGTTCAGCCTCAACCATGTATGTATCGGTGAGACTTTTGCACTTTAGCCATCATGTGGACCGCCTACCACCAGTAAGAGTTCAGCCTCAACCATGAATGTATCGGTAAGACTTTTGGACTTTATCCATCATGTGTGGACCGCCTACCACCAGTCTGAGTTCAGCCTCAACCATGTATGTATCGGTGAGACTTTTGGACTTTATCCATCATGTGGACCACCTATCACCAGTAAGAGTTCAGCCTCAACTATGTATGTATCGGTGAGACTTTTGTACTTTATCCTTTATGTGTGGATCGCCTACCACCAGTAAGAGTTCAGCCTCAACCATGTATGTATCAGTGAGACTTTTGTACTTTATCCATAATGTGGACCGCCTACCACCAGTAAGAGTTCAGCCTCAACTATGTATGTATCGGTGAGACTTTTGTACTTTATCCATCATGTGTGGACCACCTACCACCAACACCTCTTTTTCATCAGAGTTCAGCACTTGCTCATAGGAACAGCTATAAAACATATTGTTGAATTTGAACATTTACTGGCAAAAGTAATACTTCTAATTTACACTAAACAACGGCTGTGCTTTCAGGATTTAACAACTTTAATTTGGGGTTTAATTGCTGCTTTTTGTTATTTGAAGTTCTAGCAACAGTTGTGGGTGGACTGCTATACATTCATTACCTTACAGCTTCTCAGGACAAAAATAATGTTGGGTTTTGGTTTTACCAGTAAGCAGTTGAGAAACGAAATTCTTAATTAATCTTTCAGTTTTAATTGGATATTTCCCTGTGGGATGCTGTTTGCCCCTTCTGCACATTGTCTGCCCTCATTTCTGTAACGGCAGATAAAAGTTTCCCATCTTTAAGGCAAACACAGTTATGCTATAAAGTAGCCCTGTCAATAAAATGCATGTGACAAAATTGAGTACTAAATGATTCTATTTCTGGTGTTTACATTGTTTGTAGCAAGAAAAGAAAC
Organism: Hyperolius riggenbachi; assembly: GCF_040937935.1. Classification (NCBI taxonomy): domain Eukaryota; kingdom Metazoa; phylum Chordata; class Amphibia; order Anura; family Hyperoliidae; genus Hyperolius; species Hyperolius riggenbachi. The sequence goes on from NC_090647.1 coordinate 94,556,637, forward strand.
CCTGAAAAAACAAATCAGGAATTTGTCCTTGCAGTATAAAAGAAGTTGCCATTTAGTAGAATAAAGAGTGACTGAAAACACTATGAGCACTCAATAAGCACATAATAACAGCTTCGGGGTAAACTGATGTAAATATAGCAAAGAATACCTTGGGAAGCACTACAGTAAATAATTGTAACAGAGTTGCAAAATATACTGTAATATACACAGTGGGGCAGACGTATCAAAACCAGGGCAAAAAAGGATCTGTGCAAATCCGGTACAGTACAAGTGTAGAGGAAGACACGGTACGAGTGACCATCTCCATTAGAAGAAAGGATAGTCAAATAAGAATTCAGGAAATCATAGATGGAATGTAGCAAAATACCTTTTGTTCTTTTTAATTTTTAAAAATGCAAAAATACAACACTGAAGTGATCACAGCCAGGGCCGTTTCTCTCATGAAACATGGTGAAACATTTGCATCAGGCGCAGAGATTACAGGGGCAGCAGTTTTGTACTGTTTACACTAACAGCATGCAGTCAGAGTAGGAGGAAAAGTGAGACTGTCAGATTTACAGCCAGCCAGTGTACTATTGGGTTGAGTTGCAGCATGTCATGTGAGAACATTAAATGAAGCAGAGCAAATTTTCGGGTGCTGTGTAATCATTCCAAATTATGGGGGGGATGCGTCCTCACATGTTTGCCTCAGGCAGAAAAAAGTCTTCCTCAGGCCTTGTGAATACAGAATGAATCTGACAATAGAGTAAAAAAAATCTCAACGGCGGTAGTGTAAACGAGCAGCTCTCTCTCTCTCTCTCTCTATATATATATATACAATAAACCAAAGACAGAACATCTGGACTACATGAATACTGGAAACGGACAACCAGCGGCAGTCACAGCTCAGTAAATGAACTGGACATGGCTCTGAGTCTGAGTGAACAATTTAAATCTGGGACAGGACAGTATCTGCATGGTGTTTGTATGTTCTCCCGTGTTGGTGTGGGTTTCCTCCAGGCACTCTGGTTTCCTCCCACATTCCAAAAGCATACAGGTAGGTTAATTTGTCCACCTCAAAAAAAAAATGACCTTAGAATGCAATAGGAACATAAGACAATGACTAATTATGGTAGGGATTAGATTGTGATATCCTCTGTCAGACAGTTTGGGTACCCATACAGTACTCGATTTTCGGCATCGATATCTGGTCAATTTGATCATAATGATCGAATTTGGCAGAGATTGCTGACACAACATGACTACCCAATCGATTGCTGTGATTGATTTCCTAGATGAAACAATGAAAATGATTGGTCTGCCAAATCTCAGTCAAAGGGCTTGATTGTGTGTATGGTGGTAACAGTGTTCGATTTCCTGACGACCAACATACCCCTGGCCGGTGTGCCCTCAAGTGTATCTGAGCATTAACATATATTGTGTAGGCAACAACACAAGTTCGTTTTGGGCAAAATACGCCCTTCATCAGGCCTTTGTATCAAAGATTCTCATGAGGCCAGTCAAGAGCAAAACCTGAAAAACTGTAATATTAGAAAAGAAGAAGGCAGCATCTGAACCAACCAGATGCATTCACACCATCCCAAGACCGGTGGCTGGATCCAGCGTGCAGCAACGCACTCCCTACTTTGCTGCACGTTGGACCCAGCCATTGACGTGAGTAAGGTGGTCCATGGCTGAGCAGAAGTACGGAACCGCTTTTTCCTCTCTTTCCAGGCTTCTCTCTGATTTGGTAAGAATGTAACTTTTCTCTCTTATTTTGTTGCTCATAGGTTTGCTCTATAAGGGGAAAAAAGCAGAAGCAGTTTAAACTAAAAAGTTAAACTCGATCTGGTGAAAAAAAGTGCTTGATATGGGTAGTTGGGATTGATTCACAAAACATCGGTAATATTTCTGTGCACACATAGCGCACGTCAATATTACTTTTACTTCTGCCTGCAGCACTGCAAGTTATGCTATTAGCGCAACTCGCAGTATCCGAGTAGTGTGACCTTTGCTATGGTAACACACATTGCTAACGTTAGTATCACACATTATTGTAGCAACGATCGTGCTACTCAAGTCTAGTGAGTTGCGCTAATAGAGTAACTTGCGGTGCCTGGCCATACTACAATTGGTAATATCCCATTGCTGTAACTGGAGTTGCAAGGATTCTGCACTGCCTCATTTAAAGCTATTCTTCTTACTAGAAAATCCACTCACTCACCATTACTTGAGTTTAGTAAGTTAAAGTGGAACTCAGAACTTCCTGTTTTCGGTAAAAGATTCGTCACAGCATCATAACCTTTATGGGAAAAAATACAATTTATGGAAATCCTAAAAAAAAAAGAAAAATAAATTTTACTTGGTTTCACTTTTGCAGATGGCACTGAAAGGAAAGAGAAACTGTACCCAAGAATTGAACGCCATCCCAATCAGTAGCTGATACCCCCTTTCCCATGATAAATCTATTCCTTTTCTCAATTGGATCATCAGGGGGCTCTGTATGGCTAATTTTGTGGTGTAAGCCCTCCCACAATGTGATGTCAGCGCCTCACAGCTCTGAGGTCCTGACATCACACTGTGGGAGCCTTGTTGCATTGTGGGAAATAACAGCTGTTTCTAACTGCCAAAAAAGCAAGCAGCATCTCCTTCCAGTGGCATCACCTGCCAGCAGTAAAAAATGTTACCATGTAATTAATGTCTGAATGTAAATCAGGGAGAGGAAAGCTTTTACAATGGGCAAACACTGACAATCATTTATACATAATTATTGTAAAAATGAAGCACTTTTTTATTACATTATATTCACTGGAGTTCCTCTATAAGCCTCAGTTTTTACTATATGAAGCGCAGCATTGGCAGAGTTCTCTTGAAGGCTATTTACAGTTGCTGATAAGACCTAATTAAACAGGTTGATCTGCCTAACCAAACATAGAATACAGAGAAGTGAATTTCTTGAGCAACTTTTTGTGGAATAAAGACTTTTCATTGTGTGCTGTGCAAAAGTTTGGGTCCACTTTTGGGACCTGGGAATGGGAAGTCTAGATGTGGGCACATCCTATGAACAATTGCACCACCCAACAGCCGAAAATTCGCACTACATGTTATAGCCGCAGTGCGACCGAAAGGAAAAAATAAAATAAAATGTGACTTTCAGTGTACTTCCGGGATTACTGCAGCTTGTGCGTTACTTCTGCGGCGCCCGGAACACTTCCATCGCATCGTACAACAGGCAGTGTGTCATGTCTCATTGACTTTAGTTGCAATACATTTTTATTGATGAGAAAATCAAGTAACAACCATATTAGAAGCATAGTAACCCCACGCGGGGGATAACATACTTTTACATTGTACAAAATAAGCAGGCCATATACAACATGGCATGAAACGGAGAAAGAGAGAGAAAAAGAAAAGTAAAAGAAAGAGAGCAGAAATAGAAGAAAGGTGGGATAGAAGAAAAGGTCAAGAAAAGTAACAAAAAATAAAATAAAATGATAATAAACAAGCTTTGGTATACGACTTCAACTGCAATAGTTCAGTAAAGTTAAGGTCTAAAAAAAAACATAGTACCAAGGAGCCACCATATACTCTCATACAGTCATATGACCTATGCTCGTTATAGTGTGGGTGATGATGTGGGTAATCTAATTACAGGTAGTCCCCGGTTAACGAACGAGATAGAGACTGTAGGTTTGTTTTTAACCTGAATCTGTTCTTAAGTCGGAACATTGTGCCATCTCTGTCCTGTGTACCTCCCCTGTGCCTCCAGTGTCCCCCTCTGTGTCACCTCTGCCCTCTGTACATGTTTATACAAGTTTAAAAGCCATTTTTTTCTTTGAATTTTTTAAAATCGATTTCCTCAAAAACTACAAGTCCAATTTGAATTTTTTTTTTACTTGTTCCCATGGAAACACAGAATCCATGTCGTTCATATCAGCGGGTCGTTCCGTTCGTAAGTTGATCTATCTGCGTGATAGACCCAGGGGGTACAGGTCTTAGTGACCTGTAACATTCAGTCCTCCACAGTTGCAATCATCTGCTCAAAAATCATAACTCTATGGACCCTGGCAATAACATGGTCCAGTGATAAAATAGGATCTTTCCAATGTGAAGCTAGATATGATTTGGCTGAATTAGCTAATAGCTTTGGGTTTGACCAGCACATGGGCCAGATGTATTTCTTTTTATTACCTAATAGCAAGATAGAGGAGTCTTTAAAGTGTAACTGTCAAGCATAAAATCAAGAATCAATTCTTAATTTTTTTTTCTGGTAAACAAGTAATAAGGATGCTAACCAGGCAAGCAGTGGCTGAATAGAGTACTTGTTAAGGGCTCTGCCTTTGATATGGGAGACCAGGGTTTGAATCCTGGCTAGGGTAAGTACCTATTCAGTAAGGAGTTCAAGGCAAGACTCCCTAACACTGCAGGGTGGCCTCCTGAGTGCGTCCCAGTGGCTGCAGCTCTTGAGCGCTTTGAGTCCGACAGGAGAAAAGCGCTAATAAATGTTCGGAATATTATTATTATTATAACCCAAAAGTTAAAATCACTATTACTTTTCTTGTTGATAAATGATCATTTCCCAGTTTATTTTACTCTTATTTGGCACACACAAAATTTGGTACACAAAAAAGAAGTTGCAGGGCATGCTGGGTTGTCCTTTTTTCCTTCTCTACTTCCCCTCAGATTTAACTAATGCAGCCTGATTGGCTGAAGCCTCTTTCCCTCCTTCTCCTCCCACACCTCTGGTCCTCTCTGATTGGCCAATATTTCTCATGCTGAGACAATGCACTTTGTATTGTGAAGGGTGGGCAAATCAGGCAGAGGAGAGTAAGGGAGGAAATGACATCAGGATTGGCTTCAAAATAGCCACAGTTAAAATTGGAAATGCTAAGAAGGATTTTCTCTTTTTTTTATTGTAGAAAAAAATCACTAAAATCAAAACGTGGACAGTGCAATACATATGTTATGTCAGTAGAGCAAGTAATTATCTACTTATATATGTGTTTTCTGAAATAGTATTGCTGACAGCTCCTCTTTAAGGAAACGGAACTGGGGGACTGAGGCCACCAATGCATTCATCTCCGACCACTAAGTGGAAACCGCTGGACAGTTCCACCACATATGTGAGATGGCACCTCTGGCACCGCATCTACGGTAGCCGAAAGGAAAGGCCTGTGGATAGAGCCTAGACACCTGAACTGGGGTGAGGCTCTATGGCGGAGCTTCGCATTAGTCTCTGGCATTGAAAAGTATAAACTTCCCTTCATAAGGTTTTCAAAGCAATGCATCCATTCGAGAGGAGTAAATTGGAACCCAAGATCGCCTTCCCACTTTGCCAGGGTAGGGTCTCATTGACTTTAATGGCTACTGTAGTGCTGCGGCGGGGGAGAGTGAAAAAGGAGTCTCAGGCTGAGTTTCCACTGTGCTGGGTTGCCTCTGCAAGACGTGATGTGTGAGAACGCTTCTGAATCCCTCTAGCCATGCCATGCTATGCATATTGCAGTGCAACAGTCTCTCTTCAAACTTTCTTTACAAGCGTTAGAATTTTATAGTATTTTGAGCAGGTGGTTATATTAGAACGCTGCATGTGCCACCTTAGGTTCTCCTTATACTGATGAAATGTCAGAGAGAACATTTATGCTGTCAGCCAGTCAATGAATGTACCAATAAATGACACTGTTTAGAATATGTAATTTGTATAACTGAAGACTGTCTTTTGTATTAAGACAATGCAGCATTTCCAGCATGTAAATCATATGGTACAACACACACTGTGACTATGCAAAGCACAGTTATACAGCACAACATGTGAACAGAGTGATGGGATAAAAATACAAATTAAAACACAATAAACAACGTTTATAAAGTAGATATGAATAAGGTGCACTTACAAGCCGAAAAACATACACTTTAATCTTAAAGAGGAACTCCAGTGAAAATAATGTAATAAAAAAAAGTTCTTAATTTTTACAATAATTATGTATAAATGATTTAGTCAGTGTTTGCCCATTATAAAATATTTTAAATCCCTGATTTATGTTCTGACATTTATTACATGGTGACATTTTTACTGCTGGCAAGTGATGTAGCTGCTGCTTGCTGTTTTGGCAGTTGGAAACAGCTGTAAACAGCAATTTCCCACAATGCAGCAAGGTTCCCAGACAGGAAACTGCCAGAAGTACCTCGGTACTCAGAGCTTCTTGTGGGAGGAGTTTCACCACAATATCAGTCATACAGCGCCCCCTGATGGTCTGTTTGTGAAAAGAAATAGATTTCTCATGTAAAAGGGGGTATCAGCTACTGATTGGGATAAAGTTCAATTCTTGGTCGGAGTTTCTCTTTAAGTTAACTTTATAACATGAATAGACTAATTCATACCTCCCACATTTTTTGAGGTAAAAAAGAGGGACAAGTCAAAGAGAAACTGTAACCAAGGAATGAACGTCATCCTAATCAGTAGCTGATACATCTTTTCTCATTTTCTTTACTTTTCTTCAATAGATCATCAGGGGGGTCTGTATGGCTGATATTGTGGTGACGCCCCTTCCACAGTGTGATGTCAGCACCTAGGTCCTGACATCACACTGTGGGAGCCTGTTGCATTGTGGGAAATAAAGGCTGTTTCCAACTGCAAAGCAACCAGTATTCCATCTGTCCATATGTATATCTATTAAAAAACAACCTTTTAGCCTATTGCACTGTAAGGGGATGTGGTTATAGAAAATGGCAGTTGATGCTGTCTTTTTTTTTTAATGCCTGCCAGTAGTAAAGATGATGACGTGCAGGCTGAATGTGCTGAATGTGGATTAAACAATATGAGCAAATTACATGGCGAATATCAATCATTTCTTGATCTCTCTTTTATTTTTTTAACTTCTCACTCTGCAATGTATAGATTGATTTTTTCCCCTTTTTCGCTACAGTTGCTCTTTAAGTCACGTCCCTGGGACACCCCTAATCACATCTCGACACACCTGTGGTCACATATACCATAAAGACTTCAGAAGAAAAATATGTTGTTTTGTAATTCAAACCACACTGGTTCTTTCTATCCTGGTCCATTTTACTTCATATTACCATTTAAAAATAAGAGATATATACATTTAAAAGATGGGAATAATGTTTAGAGTCAATTAAACACATTTTTTAAAGTAGAAAAATACATATATTTCCATAGATCTGTACATTAGGCCTCAAAGAGGGACAAATGAGATAGAAAGAGAACAGAGGGACAGGGTTCCCAAAGAGGGACTGTACCTCCAAAAGAGGGACTGTTGGGAGCTATGCTAATTCAGACTCAAATTTCTACCTTAGCGACAAAGCAAGGGCGCACTGCAAAAGATTGATGGAGCCCCTACTATTGCGCACTCTCCTTTCCCCCGACTCCACCTGGTGCCAGCCTCAGCCAGAAGCAGTTAATTTTGGGCGAAAACCATGAATACGTTTAGCCATAGACCCTGAACAAGCATGCAGATCAGATGTTTCTGCCAAAAATCTGACAAGATTAGCTGCTTGTTTCAGGTGTGTGAGTCAGAGGTCAGCAGGACACCTCCAAAACCCCTATTGCTTCAGGTTCTCTTTAAAGCTCACCCAGCCTGGGTAGATTGTGTAGGTCGCAATCATAAGGTCAGATTGCTGTATTTCTGGCCACTGTAAGTTACCCAGCAAGCTCATGGTGAACCAGAACTCCTAGGTCTGTGTAATGGACTACAAAGGGCTAAAAAGCCCATTTACTAAAATACTATGCATACATACATAGTATTTTAGTAAGAGGGCTTTTTGGTCCTTTGTAGCCCATTACACGTTACTAGGAGTTCTGCTTTACCATAAGCTTACTGGGTCATCTGTAAATCTGGGTGTCCTACTGCATAAAGTCACATTAATCCATGCCATGCACTGATGATGACCATTCAATCCAAACAGTCTGCATGCATGTTGGATTATTGTGGCTCTGTAAAATTAATAAGCTGACACATCATTGCATTCCAGCGGTTCTGGAAGTGTGGTTAGCTTACAGGCACAACAAAGGATGAGTTGCATATTCAGCAGTGATGCATTGTGGGAGACATCATATGCTCACTCCAATATGAATAATAATCGCAAATACCTTCTGTTTTAAGAAGGCAAATGTCTGTTTTGGCCTTTGTAAGGAGGATGAGTTGCCTTGTATGAAAACAACATCAGTGATTGGCAGTGCCTGTTATATCTGCTTGAAGCATTTTATTCAGCTTGCCTGTTGTTCTTCTTCCATCTTCTGTAGATTGTAAAAACAAGTAGAATATATGCTGCTGAACTCTTTCTGTCCCCACCGGGCTAACAGGTCAGTCTTTCATCTACAGTAGATCCTGCACAAACCTCCTTCATGCTGAACTTAGGAGAATAAATAGCTGCAAGTCTGAGAAGTTTAAAATTTCCCAAATGCTTAAGCTAATGGAACAAGTCTCATATAGAAGCACTGATGATGGCTTCCTGGAGAGTAATAAATAATAGAGTGCAATCACGACTTCCCAATAAACCTGCTGGATAATTATAACAAATATAGCATATAAAAAAAGGAAAGCTGTCACAGCATGTATTAGATATAAAAAGTATATCACTTGTAAGATTTGAATACAAAAACACTTGTGAAATATTGTAATGATAAACAATACTGAGGCGGGGCAGTTGGAAGCAGTGATGCTAGACGAAGTACAGGTTTGGATGAAATCTACCTTGTAACTGAAGTTGTAATTGGATGATGTTTGACACCTGAAATTGGAAAGATATGGAAGCTGACTTTTTATTTCTTTGTAATGTGTACCTGTCTTCTGCGACGAGCTGCAGTGATCTGCGTCAGCCCAAAAGTCATGTTAGTCTGTGATTTTTTAAAAATGACTGAAGCAATGCGAATAAGCGTATTTTATACAATACGCTTCCGTGCACTTCTGCATACCCCGAAGCAGGAAGTGAACGCAAGCGCGCGTCAATTTCTGCTTGGCCCAATGCCAGATGGCCGAAGGGGGGTATGTAAGGGAGTACTCACCTTGGGAGGGGGAAGCCTCTGGATCCTAAAGAATCCTTCAGAAAAAAAGAAACCTTCGGTTTCTAAAGAATGTTTTGAAAAAAGCCGGTCTACATTGGGTCTGAGTCACTGCACACGTGTAAACCATCAGACTCGATCGGGCTCGGCTAATTCTGCCAGAACCTGTGTGGAGCAGGCTAGCGTGCAAGGCCGGATTTGTGGGAAGGCCGTCTAGGCCAGTGCCTAGGGTGCTAGAGAAGCTGGGGCGACTGTAGCTAGTGCTGTCACTTTCACCCTTGCTTGTCCGCCTTTGATTGAGTGCCAGACTTCCCTTTGCTCCGCTGCCTGGGCTTTCCTCTATTAGACCTGCAGGAATCAGCGTGGTCCCCAGTGATGAATCAGGTGCACTGTATACTTCACACAGCACTGTATACTTCACACTTCCTGTATGTGAAGTATACAGCGCCCTGATTGGTCACCACTTGTCTGACTCATCACTGGGGGCCACACTGATTCCTGCAGGTCTAATAGAGGAAAGCCCGGGCAGCGGAGCGAAGGGAAGTTTTGCTCTCAATCAGACAGGCAGGGGGTAAAAGTGGGGGACAAGCGGGTAGTGACAGGCAGCACCTGCCAATGCAAACAGAGATTCGGGAGAGGAAGATTATATACATATATGTGTGTGTATGTGAGACGTGTGTGTGTATGCAGTGTGTGTATGTGTGTATATATATGTGTTTGTGTGTGTGTGTGTTGTATATATGTGTGTGTGTGTGTGTGTGTGTGTGTGTGTATGTGTAGTGTGTGTGTATGTGTAGTGTGTGTGTGTATATGTGGTGTGTGTGTGTGTGTGTGTGTGTCGGGCCCTAGGCATGTGTGGATGCAGCTCTCCTATCTGTCGACCCACCTCTAGTGTCCTTTCTCCATTGCTGGGGAAAACTTGTGTAGCGTGACCCCATCTCATGTACATGAGACGAAAGCTGGAAGTTTGGGCGCCTGCGGCTAATGGACGTGCCATAGACACTAATGCAAATATTGGCTATTGGGCAACCAAAGCAGAAATTTGGGCACCCTACAAATATTAACGAGCGCTGGGCCTGTCTAACTAAAATTTTTTGTTTTTGAAAATTAGAACATTATAGTTTTGACATTCTTTGTATTTACTATTTTTTTATTTAGGAAAATTATCATTTGAAATGTATTGTTTTGAGTATTTTAAGGTAAGGAGGTGGATTTTAACCATTTCTGCTCTGCTGCGGTGCCGCGCTCCCGCCCGCGCACACCCGTGGTGTCCCCCGGTAGCCCTGGGATCAGTGAACGGGAACATGGTTCCCGATCACCAATCCGTGTCCCCAGCAGAAAAAACGAAGCGCTCTTTCTAGAGGCTTCAGTCTTTCTGCACGTAAACATTTCCGCATCCCCCTTGTGCTTCCGCTTAGTGAGAAGCACAAGGAGGGAAAAAAAAATTCAAGGTGGCCATCTTGTGGCCAAATAGTAAAACTACATCTACATATTTTTTACATTACAATTTACACATATAATAACATTAAAAATTAACTGTTTATTTCCCACACCAAAATATTACCCAAATAAAATTTTTAATGGAAAAAAAAATTACAATTAAAAAAAAATAAATTATAAAAAAAAGACATAAATAGTTACCTAAGGGTCTGAACTTTTTAAATATGCATTTGAAGGGGGTATACTACAAACATGTTTTAAATTATAAGCTTGTAAATAGTGATGGATGCAAAACGGAAAAAATGCACCTTTATTTACAAATACGCCATACATTGTGATAGGGACTGTAACAATTGGTGTCAGCGAGAACAGATTTCTCTGATTATTGGTGATCTGCAGTATCACCAATAATACAGATGCTATACCTGATTATGTGTGATCTGCAGAATCACCAATAATACTAGTATAGCCAGAACCAGGATAACCAATGTAAGAACAGATGTTTGGTGCAACAGTAATGATAGAGATACCCCAGAGGAGCTGATGGTGATAGGTATCTCAATAGAACACAAGAGTATTTGCCCAGCAAGCTGGATACGTAATTCAGTACAGCTAAGATCACCCAAGGAGCGAGAGACTCAGCCTGTACTGCAGCCGGGAATCACCTGAGGAGCAAGTGATTAAGACTGTACTGCAGTCAGGGCTTACACCTGAGGAGTAGGTGTTAAGACTGTACTGCAGCCAGTGGAAACCTGAGGAGCAGGTGTTTACAAAGATGCTGCAAGTAATGATCACCTGAGGGGCAGGTGATTAAGACTGTGCTGCAGTCAGGGTTTCACCTGAGGAGCAGGTGATACAATACTAGAATCCCTCACCAGTGGCTGACCCACTAGTGAGAACAGGATAGTCAGACAGGCAGGATCGGCAACGTACGGACAGATACAGTACAAAGACAGAAGCCTAACTCAGAGTTAAAGTTCAGGCAGAGTCGGCAACTGGATCAGATAGGCGAAAGCACAGAATCACAAAAGCAGGAGAATAGTCAAGGCAAGCAGAAGGTCATAACAGATAATACAATGCAATTAGTACTTTAAGCTAATAACAGAATCTGGCTAAGTGTGGATCCCTAGCTCCAGCTGGTTCTAGCACACTTTGGGATCTGACTAAGGTCTGAGCGCTAACACGTTAGCATTCGCAACAGCAGACACAGAGCAACTGACAGGCTGGTACTATATATACAGAAGTGCTCCACAGCGCCGCCCCAGTCATTCAGCCAATCCAGCGTACTGTTGGAGTCAGCTGACCTGGCAGATCAGCTGACTCCCCTTCTATTCGCATAAAGGTCCTGTCGCCTGGCGCGTGCGCGTAGCCCTCAATCTATGTGCAATAGAAGGACCAGGCAGAGCACCAGCATGTAACTGCGCGGCTGAGGCCGCCGGCTGATACGTGGAGATAACCGCCATGCCGCTTGCCTCTGCGGCGGTATCTCCGCTATCTATTACAGGGACAAAATTTAAATGGTGTCATAACCTAGACAAACGGGCAAATAAAATACATAGGTTTTAATTATGGTAGTGTGGATTATTTTAAAGCTATAATGGCCAAAAACTGAGAAATAATGCATTTTTTTCCATTTTTTTCTTATTAATCCTGTTAAAATGCATTTACAAAAAAATAATTCTTACCAAAATGTACCACCCAAAGAAAGCCTAATTAGTGGCAGAAAAAACAAGATATAGATCAATAAATTGTGATAAGTAGTGATAAAGTTATTAGCGAATGAATGGGAGGTGAAAATTGCTCTGATGCATAAGGTGAAAAATCCCCGTGGGCTGAAATGGTTAAGGTTAGGCATCAGGGAAATGGGTTTTAGGGTTAGACCCCAGGAAGGGGGGTTTTAAGGTTAGGCTTTGGAGGGGGGAGGTTCTGTGTGAGAGTAAGGTTAGGTTTAGTTGTAGTAAAATATTGGTAACTTTTACCATTAGGGTATTGTACCATGTTAGTCATCAGTAAAAGCAAGACGTTTTCAATCAGGATGATACCATTTATTGGCTAACTTAGAAGAATAAGAGTGAGCAAGCTTTCGGCTGTATAGCCTTCGTCAGGCTTAAGTCCTGTTTGCTCACAAGATGTTGGAACAGTCATATACATGCAACATCAAAAGTGGATATAGATTTTTTTTTTGCAAGCATAAATACATGTAATTAAGCCATTAACTTTTACAATATACCATAGGACATGGCCACCTTTAGTTGTGCCATAATTGGGCGGAGTTCTCACATCTCTTTAAGCAAAATCATCAATTACAGTATAATGGAGTAAGGAGCAATTTTGGGTTAATTTAGCATTTTTATAAATAAACATAAGCTTTAAAGAGTAACTGTCGGGCATAAATCAATTCTTTATTTTTATCTGGTAAACAAGTACGGTAATTAGGATGCTAATCAGGCAATCCAAAAGTTATAATCACTATTACTTTTCTTGTTGATAAATTATCATTCCCCAGTTTACCTGACTCTTATTTGGTACACACAAAATTTGGTACACAAAACAGAAGTTGCAGGGCATGCTGGGTTGTCTTTTTTTGCTTCTCTACTTCCCCTCAGACTTAACTAATGCAGCCTGATTGGCTGAAGCCTCTTTCCCTCCTGTTTTCCCCTCCCACACCTCTGTTCCTCTCTGATTGGCCAAAATGTCACTTTTATTAAAAAGAGATCTAACACATATAGCTGCTTCACAAACCACTTTGAGCAATTACTTTTGTGTAATTTTATTTTAATATTAATCAGCCTCCCAACTGAAGCATTTGATTAAGGTTCATTAAAGTTAATTATCTCTGAAACTAATTTCTGACTCTTTCCATTGAAATGAATGAGATGCTTTTATATGAGTTCACAGTAGTTGATGTGCATTGCTGGGGATTGCCCTACTTCATCCTGAGCATCATCATTACATTCAGATTTTACACTTACTTTAAAGGGCCATTACCACAAAAATACATACATATACAACACCTCGATATAAAATGTGCATCTCTCCCAGAGTAAAATGCACTATAAATGTATTTTCTCCTATGTTGCTATTAGGGATGATCAACGAGATGTAAATATTTCTGAGTTTATGCAAATTTGTATGCAAATGTATGCAGCTTGAAATGGACCAATAAATTTAAACCTGGATGGGACTTGATTTCATCTCCTCATGGGAGATTCCCAGTATTACCTTAATTCTTTACAAAAGCAGTTGGAGGGCTGGTGCACACCACAAGAGCTTTTTAAACGCTGGAGATTTTAAAAGCTCTTGCTAATGCAATGCTATAGGGAATTTTTACTAAATCACATCGCTCCAGTGAGAACGCACACATTGGATAACATTAGCAAGAGCTTTTAAAATGACAAAGAGCTCAGAAAAGCTCTTATGGTGTGCACCAACCTGGACTGAGCAACTGACTTTCAGTAAGTGCTTTTGTAAATAAATACTTGAGAATCCCTCATGTAAAGATGGACTAGTCCAAAACTTGTATTGTAAGTGACAGCAACATAGGAAAAAGGTAATGTATGGTGCATTGTACTCTAGAAGAAAATGTACATTTTATATGTATGCATTTTAAATCTTTACATTTCTAGCGATAGTTTTAATTTGCATGAAAAAGGTTTTTTGTACCTCTTACTCATGAGCCGATACCATCATTTGTATAGTATTACAAACTGACTGAAGACTTTTAATCACGTTACAACAGATTTTTCCATCCTCGCTCTGTGAGCTATGTAAGCTAGACACTGCCCTGCATGTATGGAGTAGGGTTTGCACCTGCGCAGCAGCAAAGCCGCTCATCCCATGGCTTTTCCTCCATGGAGAAGTGGCTCCATACTGTTGAATGGGCTGTACTTTGCGCTTGCGCACGGAGGGAAGCTTGGCTGCGAGCAATACTGAAAATTAATGTCAAATATTTTCCAGGGGCCCCAGCTTTTTCCCCTAAGGTACACTTTCAAAATTTGGAAAAAATACAGCAGAAATAAAAATAAACAAAATACTCCTTATTTCAAGATGTTTGAAATCCAGATATGTACGTTATATTTGAGAATGCCACTGGATTAAATAGATTCTAAGTTAGTTTTGATTTTGTAACATTTTTGCCTTGAGAACAAATATATCAGCAATAAACGTTATGTCTTGCTATTTAATTACATGCTGATTATTTATAGTACAAATGTCATTTGTATCTATAATGTCATTTCACATGAGAAGAGATACAGTACATAGCTTGCTTTGATGCTTATGTTTTACATTTCAAGGTCCTCTTATGAAATCCTGCATACTCTGGAAGCATTGTTCTGTCACCCTAGTCTCTAGTCCATATTTTCTAGTTTCATTATCTTCAGTCAATTCATAAAGCAGATCTTTGGGGAAAATTTCAAGATGTACCTTTGAAAGGCGAGGATTGGACTTACCTGCGTGATTATACTTACCTCCTCGCTCCAAGGGCGCAATGAAGTTGTGCCAGAATAGATCTGGAAACAGCCATGTTTTCCAGTTTCGGACTATGTCAGACATTGAGCATGAACTGGATAATGCCAATGTCGGACATAATCAGTGTCAAGTGAACATCATCTTCATGTAGGTGCCTGACATCCAGATTACAACCTGTCCTGATGCTTATAGATATTAATTAATAAAGTCAGGGAGAATGGGGTTACATAGTTATTTGGGTTGAAAAAAGACATACGTCCATCGATTTCAACCAGAACCAGGGGTTGTTGGCCTTAGGGTGCATGTCTAAGAGTCTCTTGGGGGAAGGTAATGTTAGGCTACATTTATCAGTTAGGGCTAGGGAAAATGACTGGATTATAATAATGGGAATGATAGATAAGGGTTAGCCTAGGTAGGTTGTTTGGAGAAGGTTTGGTGGTCTTGGAGAAACTCTAAATGCAGGTACTGGGTGAAATCTCAGCTTCCTGTCTCCATCAGCCAAATAAGGCCGTAACCTGGTTATTGGTGCCACCATCATAAGCAAGCTTGCTGGGTTTCAGGACTTGGATAATAACTGGCAACTGGATAATAGAGGAGATGCCACATTTCCTAAGTAGAGACGTATAATGGTCCATGCATCAGTGTGGCAAACAGATCCCTTGATTGGCGAACAACCAGAAGTCATCCATCCATGGGTGGGAAGAAAGTCTTCCATCAATGGGTTCAGAAGATCATCCACTAAGGTTTAGTATTACAAAAACCAAGTCAAACTTTTCATACATATTAAAAGGATCCCTTCTAAGTGCAGAGATGAAGGCCTTATAAAGTATCTAGAGGAATATCTGGTTTTGCCTATATCATCCCACATTCCATGGTACTACACGTATGAAAGGGAGAAAGTGTTGGTCATCGGCATCCCGATTCAGTGTTGCATTATTGTCTGCGCTTTGTTTTTGGTGAGTTGTGGACTTTTGATGTCTTCCTAGCAGGCTTTTTCTTTTTTTCCAAAATCGTTTGGCTTGTAGGAGTATTATACATTCCTCTGAAAGAAAGGAAAAAAGCACTGCAGTGTAAGATAAATAAACCTCAGTTTTGCCTGCTTTTTACAGAAAATACCATGACATTATGACTGTTTTTTAAAGCGGACCTGAACTCAGAACGTCCTCTCTGCTCTAAAAGATAAGCAACAGCATAATAACCTTTAAAGAAAAACAATTCTGTTACAGCTGATACAAATCCTATAATACATCTGCAGTGTGTCTATTTCCTGATTCATGGAAGCTGACATATTGTTAACATCCTGCGCTTTCAAATGAGCTTATCTGCCTTATCTACCATGGCAGTCATGTGACACAGGGGAGAGATCAAATTACAACTTGTGATTAGACACAAATGAGGGGGAATTAGACAGGCTAAACTCTCTAAATACATACAGGATGCATTTCTCTATGTTTTCCTTCTGTCCTGTGCAAGAGTTCAGGTCCACTTTAAATGACAGCTAACTGTATTTCACACAAACTTAAGCACTCATTAGCGGCAGGAAAAATACAGCTTTCTACCAGTACTGCCGGAGAACCTTCTGCTTAACCTCCTGAGCGGTCTGGACGAGCTCAGCTCGTCCATCACCGCCGGAGGCTGCCGCTCAGGCCCTGCTGGGCCGATTTTTATCAAATAAAGTGCAGCACACGCAGCCGGCACTTTGCCAGCCGCGTGTGCTGCCTGATCGCCGCCGCTCTGCGGCGATTCGCCGCGAGAAGCGGCGAAAGAGGGCCCCCCTAGCCGCCTTAGCCCTGCGCAGCCGGAACAAAAAGTTCCGGCCAGCGCTAAGGGCTGGATCGGAGGCGGCTGACGTCAGGACGTCGGCTGACGTCGATGACGTCACTCCGCTCGTCGCTATGGCGACGATATAAGCAAAACAAGGAAGGCCGCTCATTGCGGCCTTCCTTGTTTATTCTGGGCGCCGGAGGCGATCGGAAGATCGCCTCCGGAGCGCCCTCTAGTGGGCTTTCATGCAGCCAACTTTCAGTTGGCTGCATGAAATAGTTTTTTTTTTATTTAAAAAAAACCCTCCCGCAGCCACCCTGGCGATTTAATCAGAACGCCAGGGCGGTTAAAGTGGACATTCACTGTAAAATCAAAAGTGAAAAAGCACCAGAGTGACACTTACTATGACTGTTCCCCCCTCTTTTTTCACCCAATGCAGCAATGGCTGACTACTTTATTTAGCACCAGCACCATTGTGGCAGATCTGGAGTGCAATAAAATGTGCCTGGTACTGCACTAACTCTCTCTTCACTTCTCCTCTCTAAAATAGGCTGGCTCAGTGGCAAAGGTAGAAGCAGAGTACCCCTCAGGCCACACTATGAGGCTCCTCCCACCCACAGAGAACACAATCTCTGAGCAGTCTTTGCAAAGGCAGAAAACTGCCATGGCAGTTTTCAGAAAGGGGCATGCATGGCTAACCAACAAAACCTGGATTTTCTGGTACAAGTGCTCAGTTTTTAGACATTTGTTTCTGCTACTCTGTTGGAACTTATGCTGCCTGTGCTTATAGTGTGGGTTGTTTTTTTACACCAAAGGTTTAAAATACAATCTGTTTAACAGTTTATAATTTTTAAAAATAGAGTGATTTTATTTAAATGCTGCCTGAAGACCTCCATCAAATTAATGGACCAGGAGGGAAGCTTGAAAGATTAAAGGAGAAGAATTTTATCTGTTGGCAACAATAGTACTTGTCCTTGGTGACGTGGAAAAAAATGTGTTCACCATTTCCATGCAAAAGGAACCTTAATCGAAGTAAAAAAAAAAAAAAAGTTTAATTTACCTGGGGCTTCTACCAGCTCAACCTGGAAGATGCCCTGTGCCCACGCTGTCACTGGGCGATTATCCGGACCCCGTAGCACCCTTCTTTCAGCCGGTGGACTTGTCGAGTCGACGGCCACTGTCCATGTGGATCCTCAATCACGCTCCCATTGCCTGGAGTGTTCTGCGCATGCACAGTTGAGATTTCCCTGTACTGCGCACGCGCAAAGCGCTCCCGTCCATGGGGGCGCAATCAGGAGGCACACGGACCGGGCCGTGCATTCAAATGGAAGAGGGACGCTGCAGGGGACTGGAGGGTTGCTCAGTGACAATGTGGGCACAGGGCAGCTGCAGGGGGCAGGTAGAAGCCCCAGGTAAGTTAAACTCGTTATTTTTTACTTCATTTTAGGTTCACTTTAAGGCATCTTGGACTTCATGTTGAGCAAGTTAAGTACAGGGTCACATTACACTTGTAGAACTCATCCCAACTCCATTCTACCCCTCTCCTTCCTATGTTTACTTATAAACCTTTCAGCGTGTTCACCTATAAAGTCATACAGATGTGTGGAATTAGGTGGCAGCTCTTTTGCGGGTGGTTAAAAGGATGCTACATGCAGTGTAAAGTGCTTCCCCTGATACCTATCCCTAACCACCTAACCTTACCCATTAAATCTAATTTCACATAATCTACTCACAGTAACCCTCCTACTGCCTAACCACTGATGTTTACTGTCCAAAGTGCTTTTTTGGTGTGTCTGAATGCCGCTAATACTAAGTTGTTATAACATCTTTTGCAGATTGCTTTAACGTCTTTACAATTCAGGATAATTTGTCTAATTCATCTTCCCCTACATTCCAGGATTTGGAATTCATGTCCTGCTTTGAAAGCAACTGCCACGCGCTCATGCCATGCGCACACCCCATCGCCACTGCTGGCGCACATACTGCACTCGTGTTCACCGGTTAAAAGTGAATGATTGCTGCTGTAGCAAATAACTGTGCACCCTAGCCATCACATCCAACCCCTACAGATGCACAGGCTGGCGACAATGGTATACTACATGCCATGTATGGTATCATTTTAACCGGGACAAGCCAAATAGTTTTACAATTGTGGCACTTTTGAAAATTAGGAAGGGTGAAAAATGAAAAAAATGTGTATTTGCTGCTTTTACTCCTATTTTGTCCCCTGTAAGCCTTTATGTGGGCCAGACAAGAGAAATCTACTTGGACATTGAGCAGTCTTCATAAAGTAGTGAAATCGCATGCAAAAATTGATGCTTACTTATTGGGCTGCTGTGTTTTCAGGAGCCATCTGCGATTCTAAGTCTAGCATTTGAAAAAAGATACAACCAGCACTACTTTTCCACACAACACATGCAAATCCTCATTGGGGTTCACTGGCTTACAGTTACAGAAAAACAAGTGTGAGCTTCCCTGAGTATTTTATAGTGATTTAGTAAACATCAAATTTTGCATTCGCAAACACGAATTTACTGCAAATGTTTGTGAACCGTTCAGGGGGGGGCTCCATAGACTTAAATGGCAGAAGAACAGCCGCCGACTTTAGCAGGGTTTCCAGGTGGTCAGTACGCATTAAAAAAGAAAAAAAAAGTACAAAAATAGTTAAAGAAAACCTGTACTGAAAATTAAAAGACAAATAAACATACACAAGTCATACTTACCTCCTGTGTAGTCTACTCCTCAATCTATTTTTCCTCTCCTGCGTCCTGTCTGTCAACTGTGATCAATGGAATTCTCCGTCCTCCATTTTGAAAATGGCTAGTACCCCATAACAGCTTTCTGGTCAGCACACAGTTAAACTGTAACATCGCCCACTTGAGCCATAGGGAAACATGGACACATCAGTTCTCCTCTCAGCTGTAACTGACAGCAACTGATATATTTCAGTTCTGACAAAATGTTGTCAGAACTGGAAGGAATCACTGTAAGAAGAAAATGGTGAGCTTCTGAGAGGAACTGATGGCAAGGTAACTATGTAATGTTCATTTAAAGTCACCTCATGTGTTTATTTTAAATAATTTTACTCAGTACAGGTTCTCTTTAAGGTTGCCAGGGAATCTTATAGAGTCATATTGTGGCTGTATAGCGGTCCTTGGCCAAAGCGTTGCCTCATTTCCAAAGGGTTTCCAGGTAGTCAGTATGCAATGTGTACTGTGTACTGACAGGAAACCTCGTCATGAAATTTACTGCTATTTGTCTTGATATATGTAAGTTTACACTACCCACAGGTTGATACATCTGTCATTTACCGCATTTCAATGTATACTTTTTTCCTATCTGAAGAAAAAAAGTGTTTCACTTACCTGGGGCTTCTGTCAGCCCTGCGCAGCCTTCCTGTTCCGCGCCGGAACTCCACAATCCTCCGTTATCCCGCCACCAGTTAGTTTCGTTACCATCGACTCGTAAGTCGAAGGCAACTGCACCTGTGCGTCCCTAGCCACGCGTACCTTTCTTCACGTTCCAGCCCACAATAGCGTGCGTGAAGAAACATACGTGTGGCTCGACCGTAACGAATCTAGCTGGCGGCGGGAGAATGGAGGATCGAGGAGGGCCGGCGCAGGATAGGAAGGCTGCAAAGGGCTGGCAGAAGCACCAGGTAAGTAAAACACTTTGTTTTTTTTTAAGTTTTTCAGTTCTGCTTTAAATCGATTTTCTACAAAACTATAAGGTCTTTTTGATTTTTTTTCCTCTTGTTTCCACTGTCCTCCTTAACATACCCTGCAAATTTAGTGTTTCTAGTACATATGGCAGCATTGCTATTAACTGCTAAAGTCAGCGGCCAGTGACATCAATGTAAAAAGTGTGAATGCAAATTTTTTTTACCAAAAAATTTGTGTTAAATGCAAACACCCCAAGTTCGCCAGGAACTGTCCGCTGGCGAATTGTTCGGGCCATCTCTAGTCTTCAATACTTGAGTGCTGTTAGAGTGGAATGTCAGCTCATATCAGGACTTTATCATACAAGTTTGCCAATGACGCTTAAGGCCCGTACCCACCGAGCGATTTTCCCGACGATTTGTCCAACGATGGGCGATCTTTTGAGTGACGAATGCTCGTTTACGCGATCTTGTGACTTGAGTACAGGTACGCGATCATGCAAACAACGGTTACTGATCAGTGCCAATAACGACTTTCACAGCGGATTGGATCTTTAAGATCCCAGACAATTCTGCGCAAAGTACTGCAGTCACTTGACTTCCCGTTCGCGCCTGTCGTGTAACGTCGCGTGATGACGTGAGCAGGAAGAGGAATCACTGAACGCTTGTTGTCAAGAAGACGTTGCTGGCCCCGTCGGGTGGTGAGTACTCAGCTTCATAAGTTCTTCACTTCATCTTCAAACTAAATGTGTTTAAAAGCAAAGCCATCTTACTTATTTCCTGGCTTTTCCCTGGCGACGTGTGCTGCTTCAACTGGCTGTTTCTTAACAGCGTCTTGTGCTGCTGAGGTCTGCAATTAAAAATGAATAGACAAGATTACTGTAAGCTCCGCAGAGAACAGCCTAACGCAGGTCAATTAAAATTTTGATGTGCCTGTAAATATTAAGAAAGGCTATTTTATCTAAATGCCAAATTTTAAGTCTGACTTTCAGCGTCGGCTCTGGGAGGCAGAGAAGAAAATAGATTCTGATTTTTGCTCCCGATTTTAGCCTCTGGGTGAGCTAATCCTCAAATGATTTACGATCAAAGATCGGAATAGGATTCGGATTTCATGTAAATGTATTATCTGATGCAGCACAGCAACATAGTGGATGGAGGAAACCGTACAAAGAACTGTCGTTAATATATGATAACTAAATCACATCAGAAACCTAGTAGCTTTAAATATAGAAACATGAGGATGTACTAAATGTCATTTCATTGATGTAAATGGAAATTAATGGCAGGTTTCTGGTGACCTGTGGGCTATTCTGCTGCCTGCTACATTACAACACAGTGTCGGCTATTCTGCTGTCTGCTACACTACAACACAGGGAGTCAGCTATTCTACTGTCGGCTACACTACAACACAGGGAGTCGGCTATTCTGCTGTCGGCTACACTACAACACAGAGAGACGGCTATTCTGCTGTCGGCTACACTACAACACAGGGAGTCAGCTATTCTACTGTCGGCTACACTACAACACAGGGAGTCGGCTATTCTGCTGTCGGCTACACTACAACACAGGGAGTCGGCTATTCTGCTGTCTGCTACACTACAACACAGGGAGTCGGCTATTCTGCTGTCTGCTACACTACAACACAGGGAGTCGGCTATTCTGCTGTTTGCTACACTACAACACAGGGAGTCGGCTATTCTGCTGTCGGCTACACTACAACACAGGGAGTCGGCTATTCTGCTGTCTGCTACACTACAACACAGGGAGTCGGCTATTCTGCTGTCTGCTACACTACAACACAGGGAGTCGGCTATTCTGCTGTTTGCTACACTACAACACAGGGAGTCGGCTATTCTGCTGTCTGCTACACTACAACACAGGGAGTCGGCTATTCTGCTGTCTGCTACACTACAACACAGGGAGACGGCTATTCTGCTGTCTGCTACACTACAACACAGAGAGTCGGCTATTCTGCTGTCTGCTACACTACAACACAGGGAGTCGGCTATTTCTGCTGTCTGCTACACTACAACACAGGGAGACGACTATTCTGCTGTCTGTTACACTACAACACAGAGAGTCGGCTATTCTGCTGTCTGCTACACTACAACACAGAGAGTCGGCTATTCTGCTGTCTGCTACACTACAACACAGGGAGACGACTATTCTGCTGTCTGTTACACTACAACACAGGGAGACGACTATTCTGCTGTCTGCTACACTACAACACAGGGAGACGACTATTCTGCTGTCTGCTACACTACAACACAGGGAGACGGCTATTCTGCTATCTGCTACACTACAACAAAGGGAGTCGGCTATTCTGCAGTCTGCTACTCAGGACCTTTTCTGACCAGTTTAGCACCCCGAGGAAGCCAACCTGCATCGCCTGCCCCCTTCCCTCCATGAAGCACAACCTCCACCACCAGGGTTAAGGCAGGCAGGGTGATTGATTAGAGGAAAGAGGTGAGTTAGGCAAACAGATAGATCAGGAGATTAGGGGGAAACAATGTTTAAATGGTTTTGGTTAGGAGTGGCAGCTCCGCTCACACAGCACTCCAGACTTCCTCCATAAATGTCAAGGCAACTTTATTTGCATAAAAAACATCAGCCAAGATTCAGCAAGTGTCACTCCCAAATCAGAGGGTTCTATGCTACTTAGGACCTTCTCCGGATATATCACTTCCCATCCTTGTGGTACTAGGTAAAATACTTGCGATCACTGGAACATCATAGCCCGCTCTCTTCCCGACTAGTTTCGGTGTTTTGCCGTCATCAGGGGATACGAGAGCGAGCGGGCAAGAGTAAAATATATATCTTGCCCGCTTGCTCTCGTATCTCCTGATGACTGCGAAACGCCGAAACTAGTCGGGACGAGAGTGGGCTATGATGTTTCAGTGATCGCAAGTATTTTACCTAGTACCACAAGGGTGGGAAGTGATATATCCGGAGAAGGTCCTAAGTGGCATAGAACCCTCTGATTTGGGAGTGACACTTGCTGAATCTTGGCTGATGTTTTTTATGCAAATAAAGTTGCCTTGACATTTATCCACTGAGAGAACCCCTCTTTGTTTCTTTGGGTGCACTGAGTTGCACAAATCGTTCAGGAGGGATCTCTGGAGGTGGAATGGATTAACCATTTGCCTAAGACTGTAATCACCTAGCGTTGTGGCTTTTCATGACATATTTTAATCTAAATATCCTTTTTTTGACAGAAGCGGTCAGTGTCCAAATCACCATACTTATATGACAGCCCTGGAACTAGCATGCAAGCTTGTAACTCAGAAAGCAGGGGCCTCCATTCCACAAGTGCCAGACTGTGTTTAATTGCAGAAACCCACAAGCATACCTACACCTTGTTATCAGCTTATTTTTTCAGTAACTGTGTCTCTTGAGATGTTATTACCATTTAAATGGTCTAGGCTGGCCTACTTAATGCAGCAGTCAGGTAAATAGTTAATCAGAAATGTTAGTAATTTTCAGCAGAGTTTAGCTGCTAAACAAAAATAACTCTTCCAAGGCGATAGCTAACAGTTTAATTTGTCTCCTCCATAATGATGGGCAATTATCATCAGCGGGGAACCTGTGATTCTGAGGAAATACTGCGTCACTGTGCTCCCCTCATAGTGTGCGGCTACACAACAATGAGGGAATCTGGGCTAGTGAACCGGCAAAGTGTGACACAGGAGGCAAGAGATGATTCTCTCATCTGACAGAATGTTTAGCCTGCGGTTAGTATTGATACCAGTAGGTGAATCAATGAATCTGCACTGATAGTGAGAAGAATGAATGCATTTAATATGCGGCCATGTAATATTTTACCAAAGAAACCAAGTAAAATAAGCAAGGCCTCAGATAAATGCCATTAAAACCTGCTTCAAGCTAAAGAGTCACCATAGTAAGAAACTGTCAGTGAACCTAAAATTACCGTTTGCCCAGCAAGCTCATGGTGAACCAGAACTCCTAGGAGTGTGTAAGGGGCTGAAAGAGATCAAAAAGCCTCCTGTAACGATTGGTGTCAGCACGCAGAGAGAAGCTGATTCTTGGCGATCTGCAGTACCACCAAGAATGCAGATATACGCCTGATTATCGATGATCTGCCGAATCAGCGATAATACAGATGTATTGCTAACCTCTGGATACCAGAATAGTGAGAGTGTTTGGTGCAACAGTAACAACTCTGAGAGGAGACCACCAGAGGAGCTGGCGGCCTAAGACTCCTGAGGAATTCACCCCTGACTGTGGGTGATATTCCTGTAGCCTGTGGACCCCTGGGTGAGGGACCGAGGCTGGGCTGCAGGAAGCCCTGCAGCTAATATGAAAGGTATTGCCCTGGACTGGGCTAACGTAGTACAGAAATAGCACAATCCTAGTCTGAGTGTGAGGTCCGTAGTCACAACACCCTGGAACTAGTCTGGAGCATAACATAAATGATAACACAATTCCCTAGTCTTGGGTGTGAGTTCCGTGATCATCAACACCCTGGAACTAGTCTGGAGCATAACATAAATGATAATACAATTCCCTAGTCTTGGGTGTGAGCTCCGTGATCATCAACACCCTGGAACTAGTCTAACAAATAAACAGTACAAGGTAATCTGGCTGAGTGTGAATTCCCAAGTTCTCTTGGTTCAAACACACTGTAAGGATCTGACTATGGTCTGAATGCTTCCACAAAGTGTTTGCAATGGCAGACAACCTGCAACTGACAAGCAGCAGAATATATAGTAGCTGGACTCTGCCGCCCCGCCCAAGCCACTCAGCCAATCATGAGTCCTGCAGGAATCAGCTGATCTTCCTGATCAGCTGACACTTCCCCTGCTGGTATAAAGGTCCTGAGTTCAGGCCCGCGCGCACGTAGCTCTCCATCTGTCTATGTGCACTAACAGACCCAGCCACACTAAGCGCACGCCGCTGCATGCAAACCGCCGCGTTGGACGCGGAAACGGCCGCTTTGCTGTCAGGACATGCGGCGGCCTTTCCGCATTCCACCATACTACCAGACGCGTGTCTATGAGTGCAAACCGCCGCGCTGGACGCGGAGTCAGCCGCCTTGCTCTTGACACACGCGGCGGCTTTTCCGCGTTTTCTCACACCTCCTTACTAAAATGCTATGCAAAGCAGAATATACTTCGGTTTTAACCCATTGGCGGCTTCAATAGTTATCTTGTTTGCGATAAATGCACTCCTTTTGACCTCAGTCGGCAGAACTCGTTTTGCTGTAAATTCTTGGAATACTTTGAACTCTCTCTACCAGCAGAAAATATAGAAACTGAAAGCAGGAGTCCTCCATTATTGTCTCACACTGCCCCCTTGTGACAAGTGGCCATAAATACACATTACAGCAGTACTAATTAGAAGCCAGGCAATGAACAAATAAGAAATAAAGAAAATGTGCAAATAAATTGGCCTGGAGCACTTGCAAGCTTTTAACCTCCTTAGACACTGTGTCGGGCATGCCGCTCAAGAGGTTTTACTGGCCTCAGGAGTCTCCACCTCTAAAATTAATAGGTTATCCGGCTGTATAAGATCATAGCTAGCACTAGGCTAGCTAGTACATGTGGTCGGCACCCCCCGAGTGCCCACGATTCCCCCGATCAGTTCCTTTCACTTTACCTAGCCAGGCTCCAGTGATCGCCGCAGCCTCCCGGCACAGCTTCGATCTTCTCAATGGGGAGGATCAGGTCTGCGCATGATGTCATGTACGATCCCCCCCATAGAGAAGATCAGAGCTGTCCGGTGGAGGCTGTGGCGATCGATGGATCATGGCTGGGTAAAGTATTAGCGGACCGATCAGGGGGATCAGAGATAACCGGGGGGGGGGGGGGGGGGGGAAGTTGGGGTAAGGGGGCTGGCCACATGTACTAGCTAGCCTAGTGCTAGCTCTGATCTTTTACAGCCAGATAACCTATCAGTTTTAGTGGGGCAGACTCAGGCTAGCAAAACCTCCTGAGCGGTGTAACGCTCAGGAGGTTAAATAAATTGGCTGCTAAAGGGTTAAAGTGAATCTCTGGACTAAAAATCTACTCAGCAGAACTGAAAAGGCTTGGTGTTTCTTTAACAGTTTCACAACATCAGAAATTTGTTTTTTTTACCAAAGCATCAATTTTAGCTGCATTTTTAGCTAAGCTCCACCCATCAAAGAAAACTGCCCGGGCTTTTTTTCCCTGATGCTGTGCAAAGCATAATGAGATTTCCTATGTTGTTATTCATGTTGCCTAGCAACTGGGAGGGTTGATCAGGACACAGGGCAGTTGGAACTGTGTCTCATGCTCCCTGTCACCTCCTTTCAACCAAAAAGATGGCTGCCCTCATGATATCAAACATTTGCCTGTTCTTTTAAAATAGGGTGGGTAAGAGATTATATTACCTATCTATTTTAATTAACACAACTAATGTAACTTAATGACAGTATGTTTGTTTAGGTTGAAGTTCCTCTTTAAGGCAAACTTCTGCGATTAAACCTGAGATCTACAAATCTGAAACAGGATGTGTCAAATAAAAGGAAATCACTTCAAAATTGTGTGTGTGTGTATGTTTCTAGTTGTGTGTGTGTGTGTATATCTCAGCTGTTCCTATTACTGCACTCTTCCAGATAGAGAGCCCTGATGTTGTTCCAGAGTTCTGCTGAAGACCCGCTCCCAGGTTAAAGGCCTATACTCATGCTTGATTGAGGTTACCGGATGAGGATCAGTGATGTCACCGGATGAGGATCAGGATCCGATCCCTCGTGCAACATCGCTGGGCCGAAATTTTACAGCTAATAATGCATTCTGTTGCTATGCAAGAAAGCGGAAGGCTGAGAGTGCGGCACAGACTTGATGTCAAGTGGAGTAAGCAGCGCCAACATAGGTATCGGACGTTGCTCGAGCAGGTTGATCCGCCTGGTGGATCGCTTGCAGTACATCGGTCAGGGGCCACTGTACACATGTCGGATTATCGGCTGAGATGGTTGTTGTTGGTTACCTTAGCCGACTTAAATCTAGCGTGTGTATGGGGCTTAAGCTGGCCACTAACGGTCCAATTTCCAGCGAGAAATCGTTTGAGCGATCAGAAATTCTGATCGGATTGGTTGTAAATAATCTCCATTGGTGGACACAATCGATTATGAACGAGTGAAAAAAATGTCGCCCGAATGAATTTTCGTCGAATGAAAATTTGGATTTTCTTGGTGGTCGTGATAGATAGGAAGCAAAGATTGGTTAGTTGATGGTGTAGTGAACGATTTTTCGTCCGATCAGAATTTCTGATCGCTCGAACGATTTTTCGCTAGAAATTGGACCGTTAGTGGCCAGTTTTAGGAGTTGCTCCTCTAACTGCTCCTACAATCAGTTTGACAGTTTTTCTAACAGTTCTTTCTGATGTATCCATCACATAGCAGTGGTGGTAGATGAAGCAATGTCATCTTCTTATTCTTGACAATTACGATGATGTTCAGCTTATTGGACAGTACCTGTCTGTCTGTGCCTTACAGTTCCACAGTGATTCTAAGATCTAGCCCAGTCATTCTCTATGACCTTGTCTGGCATTTCCCATCTAGAGTTGGGAGAGGTTCTTGTACACAATGGCAGCTACTTGGTTATGCCATTTACTGTATGCTATTGGTGCCTGGTTATTACATCCTGTCTCTATATGTTGGACTTTTTCTAAAGCCTTTCACACAGCCTATACCTTTGGTCTTGTCTAGAGTGGCTGATTCCTGTTCTATGGATCTCTTTATAACCTTGAGGTTTCTTTATAAATTTGAGGTTTCTTTATAACCTCAATGGAAAATCATACTTCGCTACAGTTTAACAATGTTATAAAAAACACCACCTGTGGTATACCAAGCACCGCCACCACACAGGTACCCCCCAGAGGTTATTCTGAACACTGCACTTAGAGGCCGGTATTACAGTTGGTCATTGCGTTTACGGGGTGATGCTCCACCCTCCCCACCCCCAGTGCAAAGTGTCTTTCATATGACCCTGCAGCAGTGTGCACCGACAGGGTCATACTGTATACATAGCGCAACCCCCCCACACACGCTTCGCCGCCCCTCATCATCCAGTGATGTACTTCCTGCTGGACAGGAACTATGTCACTAGGATTCCCGGTTTCCCCGTCATATTCACATCATTCCACGCATGTGCCAACATATTTCAAATTTCTGCATTGCCTGTTGACTTTCATTATGGACAGGCGAGAATTTAAACAGCAGGTGCACCCGGTGGGGAACATTAAACACTCGGGGTTTTCGGGGGGCAGCGAGCCAGGTGGCGTCACTAGGCCGATTCCTGATCTATCGGAAATCGGTCTGCGGCGTATGGGCAGGCAGCAGATCTCTCTTTAGGGCTACTCATTTTAAGTGCCATAGAAATTAAAGGCATATACACTTGCCCATGTTATCATACACTTTGCCCACTCATCCAACAAGAGAAACAGTAGCAACCAGCGGTGCTAATCAGCCCACATCCAGAGGCGTAGCTATGAGGGAGCAAGGGGGAACAAATGTCCCTGGGCGCAGCACTGTGAGGGTGCTCAGAACAGTTGCTGCACCTCTATGTGCCTGAGAGGAGGCTCGCTGGCTGCCCAAAGTGCCCCTGCTTCTCTCCCTCCCTCTGCAGAGGAGTGCAGAAGCGTTAACAGCAGCAGAAAAAGTGGTTATCTATAGGGGGGCACATCTGGCTATTTTGAGGGGGGCACATCTAACTATCTGAACAGGAGAAGGGGACACATGTGGCTATCCAAATAAAGGGGAAGGGGGGCACATCTAGCTATCTAAGGGGGCACATATCGCTATGTATGGGGGAAGGGGGCAAATCTGGCTAGCTAAACAGCATTCGACTCCACCCATGACTACGACTACATTCTGATCCGTTGTCATGCCCATTTTCTCCAGAGGGGAGTCTTTGTCCCCGGGCGCTAAAAACCCTAGCTACACCTCTAACCCCATCATCAATCTGCCCACCCCAACTGGATTGCTGAGCAAGAGGCAAAAACTCGGATTTCTGAATAAACTGTTTGCAGCAGTTGCTTTTTACACTAATGTCTCTGGTAAGCCTTGCTGCACTTAGCAATCTCTATTAACATGAGCTATGTATACTCCGTCCCTCAGCAGTCAGTGTTTTGAAGTGACAAACTAAGCTTCAGACCACTGAGCAGGACTTAATGCAGCATAATGCTGTCTTTTACTGAAATCCACATGTTCACTAGCTCATGAGCCTGTACAATCTGTCTGGTCTCCTGGTACCAGCGTGATTGATATATCTCCAATAAATTCACCCATGTTCCCCGCTTGTGTGTACACTAGACACAGCACAGCAGCTAATTGAAGGAGGTGTAGGATCCCGACAATCTTATTTTGATAAGATTCTCTATATAGAACATATCCCTGGGGCCTTGCTACTGCAACAGAAAAAAATATATTCTGTCATTTAAAAATAACTCAGGAGAATGGAAACAAATATTTTATAAATACAGTATACCAAATATGAGCAATTCAACACTGTGATTATAAGATATTAAATAAAACCTGAAGCGGAAAAAAATGTATGATACAGTGGGCTGCAAAAGTATTCGGCCCCCTTGAAGTTTTCCACATTTTGTCATATTACTGCCACAAACATGAATCAATTTTATTGGAATTCCACATGAAAGACCAACACAAAGTGGTGTACACATGAGAAGTGGAACGAAAATTATACAGGATTCCAAACATGTTTTACAAATAAATAACTGCAAAGTGGTGTGTGCATAATTATTCGGCCCCCTTTGATCTGAGTGCAGTCAGTAGCCTATAGACATTGCCTGATGAGTGCTAATGACTAAATAGAGTGCACCTGTGTGTAATCTAATGTCAGGACAAATAAAGCTGCTCTGTGAGGGCCTCAGAAGTTGTCTAAGGGCTGAGACACATCAGAAAAGCTCCCCAAACGCTAGAGGTTTGAAAAGCTCTTCCCAATGTAATGCTATGGGAGTTTTTTACAAAACCCCATCACTCCAGTGTGCATAGACACATAGGATAACATTAGCAGGAGGTTTCAAAAACTCAAAACGCTCAGAAAAACTCCTTTGGTGCGCACCAGGCCTAAGAGAATATTGGGAGCAACAACACCGTGAAGTCCAAAGAACACACAAGACAGGTCTAAGACAGGTCAGGGATCAAGTTATTAAGAAATTTAAAGCAGGCTTAGGCTACAAAAATATTTCCAAAGCCTTGAACATCCCAAGGAGCACTGTTCAAGCGATCATTCAGAAATGGAAGGAGTATGGCACAACTGTAAACCTACCAAGACAAGGCCATCCACCTAAACTCACAGGCCGAACAAGGAGAGCGCTGAACAGAAATGCAGTCAAGAGGCCCATGGTGACTCTGGACGAGCTGCAGCTCAGGTGGGAGACTCTGTCCATAGGACAACTATTAGTCATGCACTGTACAAAGTTGGCCTTTATGAAAGAGTGGCAAGAAGAAAGGCATTGTTAACAGAAAGCATAAGAAGTCCCGTTTGAAGTTTGCCACAAGCCATGTGGGGGACACAGCAACCAGGTGGAAGAAGGTGCTCGGGTCAGATGAAACCAAAATTGAACTTTTTGGCCAAAATGCAAAACGCTATGTGTGGCAGAAAACTAACACTGCACATCACTCTGAACACACCATCCCCACTGTCAAATATGGTGGTGGCAGCATCATGCTCGGGGGGTGCATCTCTTCAGCAGGGACAGGAAGCTGGTCAGAGTTGATGGGAAGATGGATGGAGCCAAATACAGGGCAAACTTGGAAGAAAACCTCTTGGAGACTGCAAAAGACTTGAGACTGGGGCGGAGGTTCACCTTCCAGCAGGACAATGACCCTAAACATAAAGCCAGGGCAACAATGGAATGGTTTAAAACAAAACATATCCATGTGTTAGAATGGCCCAGTCAAAGTCCAGATCTAAATCCAATCGAGAATGTGTGGCAAGATCTGAAAACTGCTGTTCACAAACACTGTCCATCTAATCTGACTGAGCTGGAGCTGTTTTGCAAAGAAGAATGGGCAAGGATTTCAGTCTCTAGATGTGCAAAGCTGGTAGAGACATACCCTAAAAGACTGGCAGCTGTAATTGCAGCAAAAGGTGGTTCTACAAAGTATTGACTCAGGGGGCTGAATAATTACGCACACCCCACTTTGCAGTTATTGATTTGTAAAAAATGTTTGGAATTATGTATGATTTTCTTTCCACTTCTCACATGTACACCACTTTGTATTGGTCTTTCATGTGGGATTCCAATAAAATTGATTCAGGTTTCTGGCAGTAATGTGACAAAATGTGGAAAACTTCAAGGGAGCCAAATACTTTTGCAACCCACTGTATAATAAATTGTATGCCTAGTACAGATAACGAATAGAACATAAGTAGCAAAGAAACGGGTGTCATGTTTTTTAGAAACCACACTCTGGGCTTGATTCACAAAAGGATGCTAACTTAGTTAGCACGCCTAAAAGCCCCTTAGCACACCTAAAGCCCTTTAGGACGCGCAAAGTTTTGCGCTGCCAAACGGTGCGGCGTTTTGGGCGCACCCAGTGCGACGTTTTAGGTGCACCCGGTGCAACGGTTTGATCACACCCGGTGCAATGTTTCGCGCGCACCGCACAGCGCTAAACTTTGCGCGCGATCAATAAAAGCTTTTAGGCGTGCTAACTGAGTTAGCACCCTTTTGAGAATCGAGCCCTCTGTATTTTAAAGAGGAACTCTAGTGAAAATAATGTAATAAAAAAAGTGCTTCAATTTTACAATAATTATGTATAAACTAGTGACCTTAGCCCGTTTAAAAATGGGCTAGGTCTGCCATTACTTCGCCGCGTGCGCCCGCCGCGCGCTCACACGCCGGCCTCTTCTGGCACCGTCCTCCTCCGGCTCTCGGCAGTGTCTCTGCGTCTTGTCCCTGCACATGTGCAGTGCAAAAAAGCACCGACACAGGGACAGACGCAGGGACACGCAAATTATATATAGAGATGATTTAGTTAGTGTTTGCCTATTGTAAAATCTTTCCTCTCCCTGATTTACATTCTGATATTTATCACATCGTGACAGGGGCGTAACTAGAAGTCCCCGTAGCCCCCCTGCAAGAATTTGCAAGGGCTTCACATTATTCCGATCTGCAAGGGCTTCACATTACTTCCTGTTTTAACATGGTGACAGGGACGTTTTACCAGGAAGTAATGTGAAGCCCTTGCAGATCGGCAACCTCCGGTGGTGAATGGAGGTAATTATAGCTGCCGCCGCAGCTGCTGACACTTAGATAGATGCAGGAGGGGGAGCGCAGAGGGGAGAGCCCGAGGTGAGGGAGGGGAAGGGGACTGTCCCCCCTCCCTGCTGATATGCAGCATGGCTTATCCCTCATGCTGCGACCACTTCTGCCCCCCCCAAAACGGCCATATATGTACACCACCAGCGAGTTGGACGCAGGGCAGGGCGAATGACGGCTCACCCTGCTGCTGTCCAAATACCTGGCGGGGTAAAATACTATTCCTCCTCTGAATTGTAGCAACTCAGCGGAAGAAGTAATTTGGGGTCCAGCAATCACCAGAACCCTGTATTACCTGTGCGTGGAGCCTCATTCAGAAGCAGCCGGAGCTGCGAGTGCGTCAGGCTGTCTCCCTGTCCCTCTCTCTTATTGCAATTCCTTGGTGAGTCAATCTCCGTTACACTTCTTCTATTTACACTACCTGTACTGTGTATTCGAATATTTTTGGTATCTACCTCAATTGACTGTTGCACTTATTTGCACTCAGCACATGACACTGTATGAATTTATAATGTTATTTATAACGGACTAGCTGATTGCCCGGGTATGTATTTGGCTGGTGTTGGCTGCGCCCACGTTTTCTAACCCTAACACACAATTACTCAATGACCAAGTTTGTGAGCTTTGTGGTCTTTGGCATCAAAAATCTGCATTGAAATGAAACAAATCTGATTGTCTGTGGCTCTACCCCTTTTCAGAATTTGAACCCCAGTCACCCAATGACCAATTGTATCAGGTTTGAGGCTTGTGCCATTAACAGTGCAAGAATGCCAGCAATTAAATATTCCCCTTGAAAATGAATAGGTGAATTTTGATTGGCTTTTGTAGGCTCCACCCACTTTTCTGAAAATGAATCCCAGTCACCCAGTGACCAACCCTACGATAAACAGTGTAAGAATGGCTGCAGTTTACATTTTCTCAGTGAGATTTGTATTTGCGCACTTTTTGGTTATGGGAATAAAACGTATCCTATGTTATTCCAGGTAATGTACTATGTGTGTGCCAAATTTCATTAAAATCCATTCAGCCATTGTTGCGTGATTGAGTAACAAGGATACAAACATCCAAACTTTTGCATTTATAATATTAATGTAATTGTTCAATTTGCAATTGTATTTTTCATGTGGTTTGGAAGAGCACTATCCATTGATTGGCCCCAATTAATATAACAAATATATGTATTTTTAAGATTTATTATCATAGCACCTGTCATGGGAGGGGTGTTATTTATCTATAACTTGAGGCCTCATTCACATCTAAAATCGAAATCGCTGATGAGAGTGATTTTTGATTTTTTTAACGTTTTTTTCACGCCTCCCGGTGCTCCAATGCGATTTTGTGCAAAGCGCTTTTGTAAGTGCTTTTGCAGAGCAATTCCGTTTTTCACTTCCTGATGTCAGCCAGGAAGTGAACTCTTTGACCCGGAAAAGAATAAATACAATGCATTTATTCTTAAAACTGCAAACGCAAACGCCCCACAAAGCATAGCGCTCTTCCAATACCTTCCATTATAGCAAAATCACCCCAAAAATGGTACAGGCACCGCTTTGGGAAGTGCATCTCATAGAGATTCCTTGCACAAGCGTTTTGTGGGCGATTTCGAAAATCGCCTGCGCTGGAAAAAAGGCAGAAAACGCCTCTAGTGTGAATGAGCCCTAAGGGAGATTTTAAATGAATCAGGATTTTATTGTTTTTAATGAATAAGTCTGCAATAAATTGACATTTATTGATCACTCAATCATTGGTTATTGGCCAATTGTTTATTTATGTAATGGATTTTCCTCATATGGGTAACTTCTTTTCTCTTTTTTGTGAGTTACCTGTGCGTGAGGTGTGCACTATAGCACGAGGGCCAGCACCAGGCCCTGAAAGCAGCTGCTTCGGTTGGATAAATTTCTTAAAGCCGGATTAAACTCAATACATGATGAATAAAAAAAAAAATATCCTATATAATAAGAGACAGGTGTCCCTGCGTACACCTGTCTCTGTGTAGCTGGGTCCGTGTCCGTACCCAGACAGCCGTTGGGACTCGAGGACGCGCGCGCTGACAGCATTAGAAAACAGACCTAGAGCCCTTGGGTCGACTAGTATATATATATATATATATATATATATATATATATATATATATATATATATATATATATATATATATATATATATTATATGGTGCTCTCACAATATATGTACTGCACCTGTAACACCTTTTTCTCTGTCCGAAGTTTGTCGGTAAATACTTCTCTTTAAAGGATATCCGAGGTGACATGTGACATGATGAGATAGACATGGATATGTACAGTGCCTAGCACACAAATAACTATGCTGTGTTCCTTTTTTTCTTTCTCTGCCTGAAAGAGTTAAATATCAGGTATGTAAGTGGCTGACTCAGTCCTGACTAAGACAGGAAGTGACTACAGTGTGACTCTCACTGATAAGAAATTCTAACTATAAAAAACTTTCCTAGCAGAAAATGGCTTCTGAGAGCAGGAAAGAGATAAAAAGGGTCAATAGTTCATGAATTTTAGCTCTGGCATATTTCAATGAATGTGTCATTGAGCCAAAACAATAAAACAGTTAAAACTTAAAAAGTAGATTTTTAAACATAAAATAAAACTGTGGAATATTTTAAAAAGTCATTTTTAGGAGAAAGAAGATAGATACAATCGTTTATTTCATTAGTTTACTTTCGCCTCGGGTGTCCTTTAACCACTTAAGGACTGCAGTCATAAAACCCCTTAACCACTTCAGCCTTCAGTCGTTTTCACTTTATGCATCCGAGCAATGTTCACCTCCCATTCATTAGCCTATAACTTTATCACTACTTATCAGAATGAACTGATCTATATCTTGTTTTTTCCGCCACCAATTAGGCTTTCTTTGGGTGGTACATTTTGCTAAGAGCTACTTTACTGTAAATGCATTTTAACAGGAAGAATAAGAGAAAAACGGAAAAAATCATTATTTCTCAGTTTTCAGCCATTATAGTTTTAAAATAATACATGCCTCCATAATTAAAACTCACGTATTGTATTTGCCCATATGTCCCGTTTATTACACCGTTAAAATGATGTCCCTATCACAATGTATGGCGACAATATTTTATTTGGAAATAAAGGTGCATTTTTTCCGTTTTGCATCGATCACTATTTACAAGTTTAAAATAAAAAAAGTATAGAAATATTTCATCTTTACATTGATATTTAAAAAGTTTAGACCCTTAGGTAAATATTTACATGTTTTTTTTTATTATTGTAATGTTTTTTTTTATATTAAACATTTTATTTGGGTATTTTTTGGGAGGGTGGGATGTAAACAGAACTTTTATGATGTAAATGTGTGTTAGGGTTTTTTTTTTTTACTTTTAGTTGTAGTTTTACTTTTTGGCCACAAGATGGCGGCCATGAGTTTGTTTACATGACGTCACTCTAAGCGTAACATACGCTTAGAGGGACGCATGGGGGATGCAACAGCCAGAAAAAGCGGAGCTTCTGAGAGAAGCTGTCGCTTTTTCTGCGGGGGAGAGGAATCAGTGATCGGGCACCATATACCAATTCACTGATTCGTAGGCTACCGATCTGCGGCTGGGAGCGAGCGTGCACGATCGGCCGCGGGAG
Organism: Hyperolius riggenbachi; assembly: GCF_040937935.1. Classification (NCBI taxonomy): domain Eukaryota; kingdom Metazoa; phylum Chordata; class Amphibia; order Anura; family Hyperoliidae; genus Hyperolius; species Hyperolius riggenbachi. The sequence continues at coordinate 94,592,851 of NC_090647.1, forward strand.
CGCGCAGACGCGCACATGGCCTCCTGGGCGTAGCTAGTACGTCTAGGAGGCCAAAGTAGTTAAGGACCAGACACTTTTTTTCCATTCAGACCACTGCAGCTTTAACGGTTTATTGCTCGGTCATACAACCTACCATCTAAATGAATTTTACCTCCTTTTCTTGTCACTAATACAGCTTTCTTTTGGTGCTATTTGATTGCTGCTGCGATTTTTACTTTTTATTATATTCATCAAAAAAGACATGAATTTTGTAAAAAAAAATGATTTTTTTTACTTTCTGTGCTGACATTTTTCAAATAAAGTAAAATTTCTGTATACATGCAGCACGTAAAATGTGGACATACATGTTTTTGATAAAAAAAAAAACAATTCAGCCTATATTTATTGGTTTGGGTAAAAGTTATAGCATTTACAAACTATGGTGCCAAAAGTGAATTTTCCCATTTTTAAGCATCTGACTTTTCTGACCACCTGTCATGTTTCATGAGGTGCTAAAATTCCAGGATGTTATAAATACCCCCCAAATGACCCCATTTTGGAAAGAAGACATCCCAAAGTATTCACTGAGAGGCATGGTGAGTTCATAGAAGATTTTATTTTTTGTCACAAGTTAGCAGAAAATGACACTTTGTGACAAAAAAAAGAAAAAAAAAGTTTCCATTTCTTCTAACTTGCGACAAAAAAAAAATGAAATCTGCCACGGACTCACTATGCTCCTCTCTGAATACCTTGAAGTGTCTACTTTCCAAAATGGGGTCATTTGTGGGGTGTGTTTACTGTCCTGGCATTTTGGGGGGTGCCAAATTGTAAGCACCCCTGTAAAGCCTAAAGGTGCTCATTGGACTTTGGGCCCCTTAGCGCAGTTAGACTGCAAACAATTGCCACACATGTGGTATTGCCGTACTCAGGAGAAGTAGTATAATGTGTTTTGGGGTGTATTTTTACACATACCCATGCTGGGTGGGAGAAATATCTCTGTAAATGACAATTTTTTGATTTTTTTTACACACAATTGTCCATTTACAGAGATATATCTCCCACTCAGCATGTATATGTGTAAAAATACACCCCAAAACACATTATACTACTTCTCCTGAGTACGGCGATACCTTATGTGTGGCACTTTTTTGCACCCTAACTGCGCTAAGGGGCCCAAAGTCCAACGAGTACCTTTAGGATTTCACAGGTCATTTTGCGTCATTTGGTTTCAAGACTACTCCTCACGGTTTAGGGCCCCTAAAATGCCAGGGCAGTATAGGAACCCCACAAATGACCCCATTTTAGAAAGAAGACACCCCAAGGTATTCTGTTAGGAGTATGGTGAGTTCATAGAAGATTTTTTGTCACAAGTAAGCGGAAATTGATTTTAATTGTTTTTTTTTCACAAAGTGTCATTTTCCGCTAACTTGTGACAAAAAATAAAATCTTCTATGAACTCACCATACTCCTAACGGAATACCTTGGGGTGTCTTCTTTCTAAAATGGGGTCATTTGTGGGGTTCCTATACTGCCCTGGCATTTTACGGGCCCAAAACCGTGAGTAGTCTGGAAACCAAATGTCTCAAAATGACTGTTCAGGGGTATAAGCATCTGCAAATTTTGATGGCAGGTGGTCTACGAAGGTGCGAATTTTGTGGAACCGGTCATAAGCAGGGTGGCCTCTTACATGACAGGTTGTATTGGGCCTGATCTGATGGATAGGAGTGCTAGGGGGGTGACAGGAGGTGATTGATGGGTGTCTCAGGGGGTGGTTAGAGGGGAAAATAGATGCAATCAATGCACTGGGGAGGTGATCGGAAGGGGGTCTAAAGGGGGGATCTGAGGGTTTGGCCGAGTGATCAGGAGCCCACACGGGGCAAATTAGGGCCTGATTTGATGGGTAGGTGTGCTAGGGGGTGACAGGAGGTGATTGATGGGTGTCTCAAGGTGTGATTAGTGGGGGGAATAGATGCAAGCAATGCACTGGCGAGGTGATCAGGGCTGGGGTCTGAGAGCGTTCTGAGGGTGATTGGGTGCCCTAGGGGCAGATAGGGGTCTAATCTGATGGGTAGCAGTGACAGGTGGTGACAGGGGGTGATTGATGGGTAATTAGTGGGTGTTTAGAGGAGAGAACAGATGTAAACAGTGCACTTGGGAGGTGATCTGACGTCGGGTCTGCAGGCGATCTAATGGTGTGGGTGGGTGATCAGATTGCCCGCAAGGGGCAGGTTAGGGGCTGATTGATAGGTGGCAGTGACAGGGGGTGATTGATGGGTGGCAGTGACAGGGGGTGATTGATAGGTGATTGACAGGTGATCAGTGGGTTATTACAGGGAAGAACAGATGTAAATAATGCACTGGCAAATTGATAAGGGGGGCTCTGGGGGCAATCTGAGCGTGTGGGCGGGTGATTGGGTGCCCGCAAGGGGCAGATTAGGATCTAATCTGATGGGTAACAGTGACAGGTGGTGATAGGGGGTGATTGATGGGTAATTAGTGGGTGTTTAGAGGAGAGAACAGATGTAAACAGTGCACTTGGGAGGTGATCTGACGTCGGGTCTGCAGGCGATCTAATGGTGTGGGTGGGTGATCAGATTGCCCGCAAGGGGCAGGTTAGGGGCTGATTGATGGGTGGCAGTGACAGGGAGTGATGGGTGATTGACAGGTGATCAGGGGGGATAGATGCATACAGTACATGGGGGGGGGGGTCTGGGGAGAATCTGAGGGGTGGGGGGTGATCAGGAGTCCCCAGGGGGCAGTTTAGGGACTAAAAAAAAAAATAGCGTTGACAGGTAGTGACAGGGAGTGATTGATAGATCATTAGGGGGGTGATTGGGTGCAAACAGTGGTCTGGGGGGTGGGGGGGTCTGAGGGGTGCTGTGGCGATCAGGGGGCAGGCAGATCAGTGTGTTTGGGTGCAGACTAGGGTGGCTGCAGCCTGCCCTGGTGGTCCCTCGGACACTGGGACCAGCAGGGCAGGAGGCAGCCTGTATAATACACTTTGTAAACATTACAAAGCGTATTATACGCTTCCTATGCAGCGATCGTCGGGTTAACAACCCGCCGGCGCTTCCGATTGGCCGGCGGGTTGACGTCGCGGGTGGGCGGAGCCTATTGCCGGCGGATGCGCGCGCATCCCAGCGCACGATCCCCGGCAAAACAGTGTCCCAGGACCCGATGCCATTCTGCGTTACGTGGTCCTGGGGCTGCCACTTTGCCGCCGCCAATCTACAGTGGGCGGTCGGCAAGTGGTTCAATTCATCCTAGGTGAACATCCATATTGAGTTCCAAAAATCACTCCCAAGACCGCTCCAAAAATCGCAATCACTGAAAAAAACGACGTCCTCTTTTTCAGCTTAGGAAATAAGGGACTGCAGGTCCAAACAGGTACATTGTCCTGAATGTGTAATGAATTACCGTATTTTTAGGACTATAAGACGCTCCTGACCATAAGACACACCTAGGTTTAGAGGACAAAAGACAGGGGGAAAGAATATATACTAAACCTGGTGCATGCATGATAAAGGGGCATAGCTAAATCTCTATGCGGATAGCATCTTGATTAAGGCTCTGACCACACTTGTCCAGTTGCAGATCAGATCCCATTTCGAAATGGATCAGTTTTTCTAAAAACTGATCAGTTTGATCAGATGTCCTTTAGAAGCATACGTTTCCAGTCCGTTTAAACGTATGTCCTTTCTTCATGTGTGTTTCTATTGGATAAGAGATGATGTTGAGGGGCGGAGCAGGCAGTAGGCAATCCGTTTTTGCCTGTTTTGTGTGCAAAAGTTCTCTGTGTAGAGGGAGATCCGTTTTTGTGTAGCCTTTCACTACACCTCCGTGTATCCGGGTTCCGTGAAAAACCCGCAAACCGGACTTTCCGTTCAGTTCTTCAAAACGTTTTTTTTTAAAGTGTGTGAACACAGCCGCTATTTTAAACAATGGTATCCGTGGCTCCGGTTTTGATCTGGGCCAAAAAGCGGAGCCATGGATGTAATTTTTGTGTGAGCCGGCCCTCAGCATAAGAACTTAGTATTCATGTAATATTAGCAAGAGGACTCTCATATCGATAACACGCAGTACGAGCTTTAATCACTTTGCCAACATGCTGCCCTGCAATTATCTCCAGTCAGGGAGAACCTTAGTAAATGTAGCCCAAATGTCTTTAAACAGAGTGTACAAACCTGAGCAATTTCTGCAATGTACATTCTCCTTTCATCGTTAACTCTGTAGTATGCCTGCAGAGGAAACAGAAAACACATTCATTGGGTCCAGTCAAACATTCTAACAACTCTAGAGTATTTGCTGAGTGGCTCTAATTTACTCAGGCATTCATACTGCATACGTTGGCTGATCATTAATTCCTGCTGTCGGCCAATAGCTTTATGCAGGTTCTGGAAGAGCTTCAGTCTGTGATAACAGAAGCCAGGGTGTTCTCTATTCCAGGGTGTTCTCTGCTTCTGAGCACTTGCACACATTAGTGGGACGAGAGGCTGCAGTACTGCCCAGAAGCATTCTACATGGCTGTCTGAATAAGCCTGCATCTGGCTACAGAGTGCGTGTTGTAGAATGTAGAACATCCATAGGTTACACCAATAGGAAGAAAGGGGAAGTCTTGTAGGGTAAACAGACAGCAATAAATCTTTGATCGAGACTCTAAACCTTTACTTCACTAAATGTGGCCATACAGCTGGCTATACTGTGCCCCGATCGACCATCCAATTCAATAATTTTATTGCATCAGATGAAAATCAGTGCATAACAAGCATGCCGGATCGACGAATCAACTGGAATTCTGGGCCAAAATCGACTAAAAGTATTAATCAAGCAGACTGGAAAATCTTGGTCTGACGTGGTTGTTTCGGTAACGGCATACTATATAACAAGCAACGAACGCAACGGACACCTGGCCACTGTACCCCCAAATGTAAATATCCCCACCCGGTGGCTGTGCATTGTAAATCTCAACCTTACCAGCTGCAGCAACTGCCAGTCACCTCCGCTGTCTCTCCTGAGCGCCACTAGGTGCATTTGTATTATGTCACAGGCACCACGTGGTATACATGCCACCACGTGCTAGTGTTCAATGTGCTAGCGGCGCTCAGGGGAGACAGCGGAGGAGACCGGGCATTAGTGCAGCTGGACAGGTGGGATTACAATGGGAAGGGGGTGGATTAACATTTGGGGGGTGAGCAGAATCGGTGGCGTCATGCTGAAATTGATCGGGAATCAACCTGTGGTGTACGGGCAGCCAACAGATCTCTCTCTGCTCAGATTCTAATATAGAGATCTGTTTCGTGGTCAGTCTGCCCATAATAGGTCGGTAAATGCCTTATTTAGTATATGAGACTTTTTTCCCGAATTCACTAAGATTTTCACACATGGGGTCATAGTTCAATAATTTACCTAAAATATGGCTTCAATTCAAGACCCGTTCTGTAAAAAGTAGAGGGCTAACCAGCTGTGGCTTAGGTCTTGGCAGCAAGCTGTGTTCTGCTACAGTGATGTTTTCCTGCTCGCGCCTGTCATGTGCCATCACGTGTTCCTGCGGGTAGGAAGATGGATCGGGGAGGGCTTGATCGTCAGGAGGTGTCGCTGTAAAATTCCCTGATCTATCTTCTGGTGTCTTCAAGTGAGCATTCTGCTAAGACCTATCTGTTGTCCACATCGACCAGTGTTGTCCACCTTTAGATTCTTTGGAAATCCTTAGTCGTTCGGGTTCAGGTGCTCTGTAAACATCTGTTGTAACCTAAGTGTGGAGGCGGTAGAGGGGGTAGCAAGTCTCATTTGGTGGTTGGGACATTTCCTAACATTCGGCTGCTGTTCACTGTTATGATAAGGTTTACAGCTGAGGGTTTTAGGCTAATGCTGGGGATACACGGTACGTTTCTGTACCGTGTATCAACCAGCTGATCCGGCCAGCTGATAATATTCAGCTGGCCCGATCAAGCCGCTCGACCTTCGCCCGCTCAATCCCCGCCGGCGGACAATGGCAGGGAATCAAGCGCTGATAAGGAAGCACCAGCGGGGGCGAGCGGTAATCGATCCGCGCACAAGCGGTTGGGGTCGATCCGGCGGCTAATCGAGCCGCCGGTCGACCCGTGTATCCCCAGCATAATGCTCATAACACACTTCTAATCTACAGCAAATTTCAGCAGACATCTTCTTACTTCAGGAGCATCAATTAACAGCCTGCAGGACTGCTCACACCTTCCTTTCATTCCAGTCTGACAGATAAGAGCAATATCCTTAATGTGAAGAAGCAGGCTTTTTACTAGATAGGATGTCGGCTTAAATCCACCTCTTAATATATTATTTATTCACCACTGCAACCTCTATGGACCCACATTCACATGCAAAACAATCAGCCACAAACACTGCAGTTGAGATTAAACCAAAGTACACATTAAACTGTGCAGATCTGCTCCATTATCAGTTGAGATGGCGACTCTGATTACAACGCTGAAGCCTGACTATCCACGCCATCTTGCCATGCAAACAGCAAGGCAAGGAGTATATCACTGAAGCTGGGGAATTCTGATACATACCAGCATTCCAGTGAACTGTTATACGAACAGGGTTACTCATGTCCAAGGAGCTGTCATCTCTACGGACAGGGGGAACTAACTGAATATTTATGATCAGCCTATGGAACAATTTAGTGGAAAAGGTCGCAATGTATGTGGATGAAAATGGGGTATTAATCATTTGCACGACTTTCAAGTAGCCCGGGAAAAAACTATACCCCTGAAGAAGTGAACAATATTTGTTTTACGGTTCACGAAACGCGTTGAAAATAATCGTTTATGGTCTCGGCAGGCATATTACTACTATTCAAAACAGATTGTAATACGGATACTAATGTCCCTTAAGGCTAGGTCCACACTTGTCCCCTGCAGAACGGATCTGTTTAAAACTGATCAATTTTTGTAAACAATTTTTTTTTCTCTCCGTTTTGAGAGAAATTGCTATTTTTTGCAAGAACGTTTCCAGTCCGTGGAAACGTCCCCAGCCCTGGCTGTGGGTGGGGGGCCACCATGCTGGAGGGGAGAGCAGGCAGGAAGGGGCAGCGGTGGGGAGGGGGGTTGGTCCCCCCCTCCCTCAGCTGCTCTAAATAACTGCTTTACTTTTAGACCTGTATTCCCCTCCAACCAATCATTATAAAGAAGTTGCTCAGCGTTTTCTATAGTACACAGCATGCATGTACACTGATTCTGGATACCTTCGTTTCTTGTTCTATTCGAAGCTCAAAATCTTTTAATTGATTCTCTATTGAAATCTTCTCATCCTCCAAATGTTTGAGGTACTGATTTAGAGCACCCTGAAAGTACATTGAAGAAGACAATGACAGTGAAGCTACAGCTGAAAGGGTTACTCCACTTCACATCACACAATCTAATAATAATAATAATAATAATAATGATAATAGCAACACTGGAAGAAAAAAACAAAAACAATATTCTTTTAAATTGCAATCATCTTGCGTTAAATGCTGTTTAGTACTGTTACAACTAAATTTGGGAGAAGGTGCCTCCTAGTGGTCAATTATTGCAATGCTTTTCACACTGTTAGCAAGCATAACATGCACCTTTACCTTTAGAATTATTTCTGTTTCTACATCTTTCCGGAAATAAGTTTGTTGACAGTAGACGTCACAGAGGCGATAGACTTAACGGCAATACTGCTGGAATCAGGTACACTTTAGGCCCATTTACACTTGCATTGCAAGTGTGCGTTGCGTTACTCTGTTTTATCACAGGGTAACGCAACCACAATGCAAGGCAACGGGGCCTCGCACACTTACTGCGTTGCGCTGGAAGTTTCCAAATGTCTGCCGAGCCGCCTCAAAGTCAACAGCGCATTAGCAGCTGACTTCTAATGCGGCAGAAGTAATGTAAGAAAAATGGGAAACGCATACCTTTTAAAAAGGTTTGTGGCAGTGTTGCAGCACGCATGCGCAGAGTGGCCGGAATCCCAGTGACTTCCTGTCCAGCAGGGAATAGGTCACTGGGCGAGGAGCGGCGCTATGCTATGCATATGACTCTGTTGGGCTCTGTTTTTTGCGTTGTGGTGGGATTTGGCAGGGGGGGCATCGCATAATTAGTTATAAATCCGGCCTTAATGAGACTCTGTAACAAAATTTTGAGCCTCATTTCTTTGATCCTAGAGGTTCCTATGCATGTTCTAATGTGGTCTGTCTTACTGCAGCATTTTATAGTTGCACTGTCTCTGTAATAAATCTTATCTCCTTACCTCTGTCGTGTCTGTCGGGCTGAGGCTGGAATGTGCAGCACTGCTTGTCATTGGCAGAAGCTTTACACAACCTCTCCAAGCTCTGCATGAGTCACACAGTAAGCTATTTGTAAACACTGCCTAAAACTGTTAATTACAAGCCAGGATTGCAGCGGGGGTGGCAGAAACAGGAGAACATAATGAAGAGAATGGTATGCTTTTTATTGTAAGAATTTTAGAGTACAGATTCTCTTTAACCACTTGAGGACCCAGCCTTTACCCCCCCCCCCCCCCCTTAAGGACCAGCGCTGATTTAGAAGATCTGTGCTGGGTGGGCTCTACAGCCCCCAGCACAGATCAAACAACAGGCCGAGCGACCAGATCGCCCCCTTTTTTCCCCACTAGGGGGATGATGTGCTGGGGGGGTCTGATCGCTCCTGCATGCGTGTGGGTGGCGGGGGGGCACCTCAAATCCCCCTCCACTGCAGGATTCCCCCTCTCCCTCTTCTCCCTCTCTGCCCCGGATATCGGAGGCTGCACAGGAACGGATCTGTGCTGTGCAGCCTCTAACAGGCTCCTGCCTGTCATGTGACAGCGATCTCCGGCCGCTGATTGGCCGGGGATCGCTGATCTAGTACAACGCTGCGGATTATTTCCGCTTGTGTTTACATTTAGCCTGCGAGCCGCGATCGGCGGCCCGCAGGCTATTCACGGAGCCCCCCGCCGTGAATTGACAGGAAGCAGCCGCTCGCACGAGCGGCTGTTTCCTGATTGATTAGCCTGCAGCCGGCGACGCAGATGTGCGTCGCTGGTCCTGCAGCTACCACTTTGCCGACGCGCGTTATGAGTGCGCGGTCGGCAAGTGGTTAAAGAGGACCTTCAGAGTAAATAATAAAATCCGGCAACCTGCAAGTAAATAAAAGTTATATTTACCCGAGAAGCCTTGTCCTGCGATGCCGTCCCGACGTCCCTGCATCCCCCGACTTCTGGCGCCTGGCCCCGCCTCCTCTCTCTCCTTGGAGAAAAACGCGAAGCTATTTGCTCTCTGGGGAGAGGAGGCGGGGCCAGGCGCCGGGTGATGCAGGGACTTCGGGATGGCATCGCAGGACAAGGCTTCTCAGGTAAATATAACTTTCTTTTACTTGCAGGCTGACGGATTTTACTATTATTTATTATTTACTCTGGAGGTCCACTTTAAGCAAATTAATGAAGTTTATTAATCTTCCATGTGGTAAACCATCAGAAATTAGCTTCCATTTCCTAAGTCAGCTGCCCACACTTCAGATCTTACCTCAGGCATTTGATCAAAGGAGCGAATGGATGAGAGTCGATCTAAAGCAAGAAAAAATATATTTTTACAGGTCATTCTTGTCAAAATCAGCAAAACAACAGTGCTATTTATAGAATAGCTGGAGCACTGCATCAGTTTTTATTCTGTCATGATTGGACTGTAGTTATAAAAATATGGATGTTTATCTTTCTTCTTTTAATGATGAAAGATAGACACCAATATTAACCATTTATTACTATTAAAGGGAAAGGCCGAGCTAACTCCACCCCCCCCCCCCCCCAAGATCTACTTACCTGGGGTTTCCTCCAGCCCCTGGCAGCCTATCTGTCCCTCACCCCTCTGAGGGACAGTTAGGTGACAATATACTCTGTACAGTGCTGCGTAAGATGTCGGCTCCTCTGCCTCTAATACTTTTAGCCATAGACCCTGAACAAGCATGAAGCAGATCAGGTGTTTCTGATATTATTGTCTGATCTGACAAGATTAGCTGCATGCTTGATTCTGGTGTGTGATACAGACACTACTGCAGCCAAATATATCAGCAGGGCTGCCAGGCAATTGGCATTGTTTAAAAGTAAACAAATATGACAGCCTTCATATTCCTCTCACTTCAGTTGTCCTTTAAAGGGAACCTGAGGTAAGAGGGATATGGAGGCTGACATATTTATTTCATTTTAATCAATACACATTGCCTGGCTTGCCTTGCTGATCCACTGCCTCTAATACCTTGAGGCCCCTACAGTGCTTCACGTCATGGTTCTCTCCTCCGCCACTTCCACCTTGCAGTGGCCATTAGTCTCTATGAGACTGGCCACATTACCTGCAGTGCAACGCAATGCCATGGAAGTGCTTAGAACTACGCAGAAGCGACACAGCCTCTGCAGTGCATTGCTGAGCATTACCACTCAGGGCATGATTGCATTAGAGACAATGGTATGACAACAATCTATTATAGATTGTAGTGGTGCAGCGAGCATGCACTGATGTACTTCCTGTCCAGCAGAAAGCACATGGTCCCAGTGTTCAGATACAAATATTGATGGTTCAGCCCCACCCTCCCTAAGCACTGAAGTATAATGAAGAGTGTCAATCTGGCTCACTACAAACCAGCTTGATGCAGACTAATCTCCATGCTTCTGTAGATGCTAGTAACCAATAGGGGTTCTGCTGTATTCTCACATCACCTTATATGGCAATACATCTGCAGTTTTGGTAAGAGCCTGATTGGAAGCTATTATATCTGTGAAACATACCTGTTGGGTTGCCTCTTAGGTGCTCTGTTTTTTCTTGTAGCTTGTGAATTTGCCGCTCCAGCTGTCTGTTTAATTCAATTTGTGTCTCAAATCTGGTTTTCCACTCGTTGCCTGAGAAAACAGGAAATGACCTCTCAGCAATAACAGGCCAGTGAAAGGAAGTATAAAGATGTACTGTCCATACAGCCTAATTCTAGTCACATAGGTTAACTTTCCATCATTATTCAGTGGCGTTTTAGCTCTAAAGAATGGATAGCATCAAGGCAAAAACCAACTGACTAAGGCCCGGTTCACATTAGCGGTTGTTTGCCAAACGGACCGGATGACCTGACCGGATCCGGACCGGATCCGGATCGGAACCGTACGGTTCTGATCCGGATCCGATCCGGATCCGGTCAGGTTGCATCAGGTGGCAATCAGGATGCGATCCGGATCCGTTTGGCAAAATATACGTAAAAAAAAAAAAAATGTTACATAGTTACATAGTTACATAGTTACTTTGGTTGAAAAAAGACATACGTCCATCGAGTTCAACCAGTACAAAGTACAACTCCAGCCTGCTCCCTCACATATCCCTGTTGATCATAAAATCCCTGGATTAACATCATTGGCATTACCTAGTAATTGTAGCCATGGATGTCATTCAACGCAAGGAAAGCATCTAAGCCCCCTTTAAATGCAGGTATAGAGTTTGCCATAACGACTTCCTGTGGCAATGCATTCCACATCTTAATCACTCTTACTGTAAAGAACCCTTTCCTAAATAAATGGCTAAAACGTTTTTCCTCCATGCGCAGATCATGTCCTCTAGTCCTTTGAGAAGGCCTAGGGACAAAAAGCTCATCCGCCAAGCTATTATATTGCCCTCTGATGTATTTATACATGTTAATTAGATCTCCTCTAAGGCGTCTTTTCTCTAGACTAAATAAACCCAGTTTATCTAACCTTTCTTGGTAAGTGAGACCTTCCATCCCACGTATCAATTTTGTTGCTCGTCTCTGCACCTGCTCTAAAACTGCAATATCTTTTTTGTAATGTGGTGCCCAGAACTGAATTCCATATTCCAGATGTGGCCTTACTAGAGAGTTAAACAGGGGCAATATTATGCTAGCATCTCGAGTTTTTATTTCCCTTTTAATGCATCCCAAAATTTTGTTAGCTTTAGCTGCAGCGGCTTGGCATTGAGTACGATTATTTAACTTGTTGTCGATGAGTACTCCTAAGTCCTTCTCCAAGTTTGATGTCCCCAACTGTATCCCATTTATTTTGTATGGTGTTAGACCATTGGTACGACCAAAATGCATGACTTTACATTTGTCAACATTGAATTTCATCTGCCATGTATGTGCCCATATAGCCATCCTATCCAGATCCTGTTGCAATATAACACTATCTTCCTTAGAGTTGATGATTCTGCACAATTTTGTATCATCTGCAAAAATAGCAACATTGCTCACTACTGTATCCACTAGGTCATTAATAAATAAATTGAAGAGCACTGGACCCAGTACAGACCCCTGTGGGACCCCACTGCTAACAGTCTCCCATTTTGAGTATGATCCATTGACCACAACTCTTTGTTTTCTGTCCATTAGCCAGTTCCCTATCCAAGCACACAGACTCTTCCCCAGTCCTTGCATCCTCATCTTTTGCACCAGACTTTTGTGGGGAACAGTGTCGAATGCCTTAGCAAAGTCTAAGTATATCACATCTACAGCATTCCCAATATCCATATTAGCATTCACTACCTCATAAAAGCTGAGCATGTTAGTCAAACAGGACCTGTCTTTAGTAAACCCATGTTGATGCTGAGAAATAAGATTATTTTCTACTATGAAGTCATGTATAGTATCTCTTAGTAACCCCTCAAATAGTTTGCATACAACTGATGTTAAGCTTACAGGTCTATAATTTCCTGGATCTGATTTTTTGCCCTTCTTAAATAATGGGAAAACGTGGGCTGTACGCCAATCCACTGGGACTCTGCCAGTCGCAAGAGAGTCACAAAAGATAAGATAAAGGGGTTTATCTATAACTGAACTTAATTCCCTTAGGACCCGAGGATGCATGCCATCCGGGCCAGGTGCCTTGTCTATTTTTAATTTATTTAGTCTTGCCTTTACTTCTTCCTGCGTTAAGTATTTAATATTACAGTTAGAAGATTGAGACTCTTCCGCCTCTGTAATTTGCAACAGTGCTGTTTCCTTTGTAAAGACAGAAGCAAAGAAAGCATTTAATAACTCTGCCTTACCTTGGTCATCCACCATTGAGTTCCCACCCTCATCCTTTAGGAGTCCTATACAGTCAACCTTTCTTTTTTTAGAGTTGATGTACTTGTAAAACTTTTTTGGGTTAGATTTGATATCCCTAGCGATTTGATTTTCAGCTTCGATCTTTGCCAGCCTAATTTCTTTTTTACAATTTTTATTGCACTCCTTATAATTGCTTAGTGCAGCCTCGGTCCCCTCCTGTTTTAGGACCTTATAGGCATTCTTTTTCCTCTTCATTTTATCTTTAACCTTTCTATTCATCCATAGAGGCCTTTTTTTATTCCTAGACATTTTGTTTCCATATGGGATATACATACTACAATATTGATTGAGAATACGTTTAAAAGCTTGCCATTTCCCTTCAGTGTCCTCCCCTTGTAGTACATTATCCCAGTTCACCAAACTTAGTGCCTGCCTGATTTGATTGAACTTTGCTTTTCTAAAATTCATAGTTTTAGTGGTCCCGCTGCCCCGTGGCCTATCAGTCACCAGATCAAACGTTATCATGTTGTGATCACTATTTCCCAAATGTTCTTGAACCTGCACATTTGATACATTATCTGGTCTATTCGAAATGATCAGATCCAGTAACGCATTCCCCCTAGTTGGTTCCGTTACCATTTGAGTCAAGTAATTGTCCTGTAGTGCTGCCAGAAATCTGCTGCTTTTACCAGAATGGGTAGCCTCAATACCCCAGTCAATGTCTGGAAAGTTGAAGTCGCCCATAACTATGACCTCATTTTTACTTGCCGCTTTTTCAATTTGCTGTAGTAATTGCAGTTCTGCAGCTTCATTAATATGAGGTGGTCTGTAGCATACCCCAATAAGCAATTGGCAACTTTTATTTCCACCATGAATATTTACCCAAACGGACTCCACATCTTCGCAATCTTCCTCCATCTCATCGTTGAGGACAGCTGTAAAAGAATTCTTAACAAAGAGACAAACCCCTCCACCTTTTTTCCCTGTTCTATCCCTCCTGAACACATTGTATCCTTTTAAATTGGCTATCCAGTCATGACTTTCATCCATCCATGTCTCGGTTATTCCCACAATGTCATAGCCTTTGTCATTCAGAATGAACTCTAGTTCATCTATTTTATTTGCAAGGCTCCGAGCATTGGTTATCATGCACTTTATATTTTTACCACCACATTTACCAATTTTGTTTACCTGAAATGGGCTACTTGAAGTTTTACCAACCTCCTTAATCTTTACACTGTCCCCACCCCCCTCTCCACCCCCCATAATGTTAGGCTCCCACTGTCTTTTTACCTTATCTTGTCTATATGTTGAGACTTTATCCTCCCGCCTCCCCCCAGATCCTAGTTTAAAATCTCCTCCAACCGTTTAGCCATCTTCTCCCCCAATGCAGCTGCACCCTCCCCATTAAGGTGCAGCCCGTCCCTGCTGTAGAACCTGTAGCCGACTGCAAAGTCTGCCCAGTTCTCCAGGAACCCAAACCCTTCCTTCCTACACCAATTTCTCAGCCACTTATTTAACTCCCTAAGCTCCCTCTGTCTCTCAGATGTAGCACGTGGCACTGGCAGTATTTCAGAGAACACCACCTTGGAGGTCCTTGCTTTAAGTTTATCTCCAAGTACCTGAAAATCATTTTTGAGGACCTTCCATCTCCCACTAACTTTGTCATTGGTGCCAATGTGTACCATGACAGCCGGGTCTTCCCCAGCCCCACCCAATAATCTGTCAATTCTTTCCGCTATATGCCGAACCCGAGCACCCGGGAGGCAACAGACTGTACGGCATTCACGGTTTCTTCGACAGATTACCCTGTCTGTGCGCCTAATAATTGAATCCCCTACCACCAGTACCTGTCTAGCCTTAGCTGCACTCCTATTCCCTTTCTCGTTACAGCAGTCTGCCCCTTGGTTGCTAAGGAGCACATCCTGCTGCAGCATTGCTACTCCAGAGTCGTCCTCACCAATATTACGCAAACAAGCATACTTATTAGTGAGGGACAACTCGGGACTAGCCTCCCTGCCACTTTTTCCCCTACCCCTTCTAACTGTGACCCAACTAGCGGCTACCTCTGCTTCTTGCTCCGGCTTTACTCCACCCGCCTCATCTTCAAGGGTTCCATCAAGTGTCTGGATCGTGAGATCCAAGCTCATCTCCATGTTGTGTATGCGTCTCAGTGTTGCGAGATGCTTATTTAGCTCTGCGACTTCCGCCTCTAACCGAGCAACACGCACACATCCAGGGCAACAGTAAACACCCTCAATCCGCTGATCAAGGCATGCATACATGCTGCAGGATGTACACTGTACTGCATTGTCCAACATGATGACTATTGTGTGGGGAAATCATGTTGGACAATGCAGTACAGTGTACATCCTGCAGCATGTATGCATGCCTTGATCAGCGGATTGAGGGTGTTTACTGTTGCCCTGGATGTGTGCGTGTTGCTCGGTTAGAGCAACACGCACACATCCAGGGCAACAGTAACAGTTTTGGTTTCTGGGGTCTGGGAGGTCAGCAGAAGGGGGACCTGTGGAATCAGGCCCTCTGCTGTTTAGCACTCACCTCCACCACCGACATGCTGCCAACATCCTGCCAACACCTCCAGCTCCTGCTGCTCCACTCCAAAATGCTTGCCCATGTGTCCCCAGCCAATATCGCCGCAAAAATCCGCATAGGAAGTGGGGTAGAAGATCCGGATTTCTCAGCCAGTGTGTTGTGCGGCCTCCGGTTCCCATTTGTTTGTATTGGCCGGATGGTGCAGTCCGGCTCCGCCCCGGATACGGCTGCCGGAGGGGCCGGATGAAAAAATAGCGCATGTTGGAACGGAGGCCGGAGTCCGGATACGGCCCGGATCCGGTCCGGCTCCGGTTCTGCAGAACGGACCCATGTGAACGGACGCATAGGCTTTAATTGCTATGCCGTGCGTCCGTTCCGTCCGTTCTGCAGGCGGTGCGGCTCCGGCACGGCGATTCCGGAGGGCCACCGCAAGTGTGAACCGGGCCTAAAGTATAATGATCAAAAAACTGTGATTGTTTTAGATCAAGCTGGAGCTAACTGAATTGACAAGATAATGCTAAAACATTCAAATAATGATCATTTCAGATTAATTTGCAATCAATACCTAGGAAGACTGAATGAAATATACATGTGTGGCCACCATGAAGGTGTGTTGTCTGTAAGAACCAAGCCTGATCTTTCCTACCACACTGTGGGCACCGAGCGATATACAGGCACATCATTCAGGTGTACCCAAGCAGTATGTACGGTTTCCATGGAGAAGGTAAGAGAAACAATGCCACGGGCACATGATGGAGCAGCTTCTAGTGGCTGTTGTGAGCGCTAGTGTTTGAATTCGGCATAGCCGCCGCTCATATACTGTACATATTGCACATAATTTCAAGATGCAGGATTATACACATTTTGTATGAAAAATTCATTCAGCTTGAAAATGAACCACACAAATTTTACCTCAGTAGGATTTGACTGGCTTATTTTTAACATGTTTTGGTTTCTGGACGTAGAAACTACGTCCAGAAACCATGTGCGCTACCGCGCGCCCCCGCGGCCGATCGCGCGCGTGCACGCGCACTCCCGGCCGCGGATTCGGTAGTCAGGGAATCAATGTATCGGACTATGAAGTCCGATCATTGATTCCTCTCCCCCGCTGAAAAAGCGACAGCTTCTCTCGGAAGCTGCGCCTTTTCTGGCCATTCACTTCCTGATGCGCCACTCTAAGCGTGTGTTACGCTTAGAGTGACGTCATGTAAACAAACTCATGGCCGCCATCTTGTGGCCAAAAAGTAATACTACACCTGAAAATAAAAATGAATTCAAATCAACACACATTTACATTATAAATCTATTGTTTACCCCCCACCCTCCCAAAACTACCCAAATAAAATGTTTACTATAAATAAAAAAAACCATTACAATTAAAAAAAAAAAAAACATGTAAATATTTACCTAAGGGTCTAAACTTTTTAAATATCAATGTAAAGATGAAAAATTTCTATATTTTTTTTATTTTAAACTTGTTAATAGTGATGGATGCAAAATGGAAAAAATGCACCTTTATTTCCAAATAAAATATTGTCGCCATACATTGTGATAGGGACATAATTTTAATGGTGTAATAACCGGGACATATGGGCATATACAATACGTGAGTTTTAATTATGGAGGCATGTATTATTTTAAAACTATAATGGCTGAAAACTGAGAAATAATGAATTTTTCCATTTTTTTCTTATTTTTCCTGTTAAAATGCGTTTACAGTAAAGTGGCTCTTAGCAAAATGTACCCCCCAAAGAAAGCCTAATCGGTGGCGGAAAAAACAAGATATAGATCAGTGCATTGTGATAAGTAGTGATAAAGTTATAGGCTAATGAATGGGAGGTGAACATTTCTCTCGTGAAAACCACGGAACCTGAATGGGTTAAGCTGCATACATTTCCATACAAAATTTGCATATTGCCGCATCAACTCGAAATTGGCTGCATCTCACTGACCATCCCCATTGCGCGCGCGCGCACACACACACACACACACACACACACACACACACACACACACACACACACACACACACACACACACACACACCACACCACACACACACCACACACACACACACACACACACACACACACACACACACACACACACACACACACACACACACACACACACACACCACACACACACACACACACACACACACACACACACACACACACACACACACACACACTCCCTCTCTCTCACACATTTTAACCTATCACATTCAAGCCTGCCAGCAGTAAAGATGATAACCTGCAGGCTCACGCTGGATCATACAGCATGAACAAATTCTTATTTTGCAATGTCTTGATTATTTTTTCCCCTACTATTATCTTAAAGATAGAAAATATTATAGAAAATATTATAATAAAAAAGTGCTTCATTTTTACAATAATTATGTATAAATGATTTAGTTAGTGTTTTCCCATTGTACAATCTTTCCTCTCCCTGATTTACATTTTGACATTTACCACATGGTGACATTTGTACTGCTGGCAGGTGATTTCATTGGAAGGAGATGCTGCTTGCTTTTTTGGCAGTTGGACCCAGCTGTAAACAGCTTGTTATTTTCCACTATGCAATGAGGTTCACAGACATGAAACTGTCAGGACCATGGTCCTGACATCACACTGTGGGAGAGGTTTCACCCCAATATCAGCCATACAGAGCCCCCTGATGATCCATTTGTGAAAATGTAAATATTTCTCATGGGAAAAGGGGGTATCAGCTACTGATTGGGATGAAGTTCAATTCTTGGTCACGGTTTCTCTTTAAGTTTAAGGGAATACCTGATAATAATATGAACTTGTAGAAAATAGATATAATGATGACGCTTTACCTGCTAGGGATGGCCATTTGTCTTGTTATTTAACTGCATTTTCATTCTAATCTTCAAATTAGTGTTGGGCTATAGCTCAGTGCTGCAAAAAGATGATCTAACCTTGCAAGTGTCTCTAAATAAAGTATTTTCCGTTCTTTTACTTTATATATTCCTTGACTGCTCATTTGTAGCTTGACAGTCCTATTACCAGTATTACCTGTTACCAGCACTGAACCTACACTGCAGACCAGGTAGACTCTCAAGCTTGTTCCAGCCATTTTGCACTGATAATAAGGTATGACACAAGTAAACAAGACAGAAAGCTCTCCCTGACTGATAAGGCGTTACTATTATAGCAGTCTTAGAATTGGAATTCACAATGCTACAAATGTATTTTAGTAAACAGAAGGACACCTAGAGCGAGAGGTGTATGGTGTATTCCAGACCTTATGCTGTTATATACTCCCCATTTTTCATTGCCTGATGAAGCAGGATTAGGCCTGTGAAACGCGTTGCAACTGTATTCGGAGTACGTCAATAAATTTGTCTTTCTTGAATCTGACAGTCTATGTGTCTGCTTCAGGGAGGTAAGTCCACCACTGCCTCCTGAGCATTTTTATAACTTTTAGTGATTTTTATCCTTTTGGCGCCTCTGTTTACTGTATACTATACCAGCGTCCACCCCAGGTGGAGGGGTGTTTAAACCCCTTCTTTCTTCTGATCTACAGAGAGCGACTTCTTAATCCTGAGTGGGGACAGGTGTAATCTCCCCACCTGCATTTACAGTGGTTGCCTTGGAGGTAACTCTGGTTTGTGAGTATTATTACTGAGTATTATCTACTCTATATCATCCTATACCAGTACACACTACACTATCTTGGGCTCTCTGTGTCCCCTCCTCCTTATATCACCCTACAAGAGGGGTGTATGGAGGCTGCCATATTTAGTTCCTTTTAAACAATACCAGTTGCCTGGCAGTCCTGCTGATCTTCTGCCTCTAATTCTTTTAGCCATAGACCCTGAACACGCATGCAGATCAGATATTTCTGACAAAAATCTGACAAGATTAGCTGCATGCTTGTTTCAGGTGTGTGATTCAGACCCTACTGATTCCAGAATGCCAGGGAACTGGTATTGTTTAAAAGGAAATAAATATGGCAGCCTCCATATCCCTCTCGCTTCAGGTTCCCTTTAATAGTTTGTAAATGCAAGTTTACTTTACACAAGTTTTATATTAAGTCAGCCAGCCACAACTTTGTCAGATCAGTCATCCCTTTTAAAACTCTCATAACTGTAATAATACTAAGTCTTCCTAATGGAGCTGAAGTCCATCCACGCACACGTTCTTAAGCTCTTAAAGATTTAGCACGGTGAAGCTGTGCAGTCATTGCTGTCGGCTCCTGGGGATTTTCAAAAGCCTCTCCATTAGTTTGTGTACAACCATATGCTGTTAATCATAAAAATGCAGTTTGCTTAGCATCATACACGCTATAAAACTTGGACAGTCTAATTCTTGTAGCCTGTGGTCCCTGGCAGAAAATAATGCTCTAACCACGAGATTACAAAGCAAAACTCCTGGCATTGGCTAAAAAATAACAACAACAACCCTCTGGGGAGATAAATGTGTACTGTACTGTATTCACCTCCTTAGGAGGGCTGCTTCTGGTTTCTGTACCTTTTCTTCTCTCCTCTGCAGGTCTCTTGTCCCCTGTGTCATTGTGACAGAGGTGAAAATCCCCACTGGTATAGATGGGCGGGTTAGTATTACCAATTAGGGGATCAGCTAGGGTTGGGTATCATTTTAAGGGACTGAGGTTAAGCCTGGTACACACTTTTAATTATGATTGGCCAATTACTTACCAGTTTTACCACTGCCATGTAGTATGAGTGTCAACAGATAGTGAATACTATGAGCAGATTATGTGGAGGTGCTAAGATTGGTCGGTGATCGGCCAATCATAATTGACAGTGTGTACCAGGCTTTAGAGTTGAGCCTGATACAGGCTTTCGATCATGATTCACGCATACCATAAAGATTTAATTGGAAAAATATGTTCTTATATAATTCAAACCCCACTGGTCCTTTCTATCCTGGTTCATTTTCCTTCATATTAACATTTAAAAATAAGAAATAGACTAATTTAAAGGAGGGGAATAAAATTTAGCAGTACAAAAATACATATATTTACATAGATCTGTACATGAGTCCTGAAAGAGGGACAGAGGGACTGGGTTCCCAAAGAGGGACTGTCCCTCCAAAAGAGGGACAGTTGGGAGCTATGGTTTTATTTTATATTTAAACATTTACAAAGTAGATGAATGTTTTGTTGCCTCTGCTCAGTGCCAGCCAATTAAGTGTCCCTAAATGAAAATAGAACCTTTTTTTAGATGTTTATGGCTGTAATTAGCTTATCAGTGAATGTTTACTATATAAGACAGAAGGGGCTTGATTCACTAACCGGCGCTAAGCCGGTTAGTGAGCCCTATAACTTAGTGGGCGCAAACCACAGCACTAAGTATTTTGCGCCCACACATCACTGTCAGTCCCGCTCAGTGCGCGCGGTGCGACGATAACGTCGCACCCGCTGCCCCTTAAACGCCGCAACCGGTGCGATGAACACGGTGCATCGGGTGCCCACTGAAGCAGCGCATCAATGCTCCGTTTGGGGGCACCCGATGCGCCGTTTTGTTGTTTAAGGGGCAGCGGGTGCGACCACCGCGTACTAATACCGGCCAGCCGCACTGCGAGAGGCTGTGAGCGAAGTAGCTCTGCGCGGCAGTTAGTGCGCGCAGAGCTACTTAGGGAGCAGTAAGAGGCTTTTCACAGCGGCACTAACACTTAGCCCCGCTTTGTGAATCAAGCCCAAGCTGTCACTTCCATGCCTAAAAATTTACTCTTTCGGGTACCTAAATAAAACAAGTAAAACAGCCTCGTTATTCATGTTTTCCACTGTATATAAACATGTTTATCTTATCATGTCACGTCACCTCGGGTACACTTTAAGCTCTCTCATTACATAAAGTAGTAAAATTGGCCAAATAATTGGATGTGTGTACCTGTACCTAAAGCCTGGTATACACATTCTTTTTTTATTAGCCAATGAATAGCCTATTTAACCACCTGCATGTAGAATGAGGGCCAGTAGGTTTTGAATACAATGAACATATTGTGTTGGTAAGCTCTCTTACTACATGGATGTAGTAACATTTGCCAATGATTGGTCAATCACAATTGGATGTGTGTATCCACCCTCAGTAAGTATAGTGCTTAGGGTAAAGCAGTAGGATTAGCCATACTATGCCAGGGAAAAAAACACATATATATAAGTAGATAAATACTTGATCTACTTACATAACACATGTATTGTACTGTCCACGTTTTGATTTCAGTGAATTTTATATAGTAAATGAAGAGAATTCTGTTCCTGGTGGGAACTATGTCTTTTGCCCACAGTTTGAGGCTAAATCCTGATGTCATTTCTGCCTTTAACTTTTTTTTCTTTTCTCTCCTTTTCTCCAAATCGCTGAGACAATTTTTAACAAATCCGGGCCAGGTTTGTTTTGTTGGATCACATATTTAATCACTGGAGACCCATAATTAATAAATTATGCCACTGGTGTAGGTTAAAGCATAAAGCAGGTGTACATCCATTGATTTGCTGATATTGATTGATCATGCTATGTATTTCTGTTCCCCCATTTAATGACAACACACAGAAGCCTCCTTACCTTCATCCTCCACACTGCTGAGTTTTCTTTCCAGTTCTGCGACTGTGTTTCTTATTTCATATATTGATGCTT
Source organism: Hyperolius riggenbachi (assembly GCF_040937935.1). Lineage (NCBI taxonomy): Eukaryota > Metazoa > Chordata > Amphibia > Anura > Hyperoliidae > Hyperolius > Hyperolius riggenbachi. Next base: position 94,615,039 of record NC_090647.1, read on the forward strand.
GTAACATTTCCCTGAGCAACAGCAAAGACAATGAACTTCATTTATCACCCAGTAATGAAAAAATGTCAGCGAAATCCCTGATGAGAAGAGATAGTACTGTGAAAGGAGATCTCTGGTCGGGCCACAGTGATTAATGAGTTAATTCAATATCCAGGGCAAAGTCCGCCCAGAATGGAGTAATCAGTTCTGATTGGGCTGACATTTAAAGCCATACTGTACATATCACCTATAAACATTAGTGAGTTTTCCAAAATAAACATCAACATTATTGTGTAATAGGATTATGATTATTTAGTATTTATATAGCGCCAACATCTTCCGTAGTGCTGTACAGAGTACAGTATATATGATCTTGTCACTTAAAGAGGAACTGTAGTGAAAATAACATAATGCATACAATTGCTTATTGTTTACTATATTCATTTATAGACTATTTAGTGAGTGTTTGCCTTTGTAAAATCTTTCCTCTCCCTGATTTACATTCTGAAATGTATCACAGGTGGGACACCTTTAGTTCTGCCAGGTGATCTATATGCAGTGTTCTCCTCAAGCTCTTTTAGCCGGGTGCTCCACCTGGCTAGTTTTGGTGAGCACCCGGCTGTCATCAGCTTACCTCCTCCTCTGCTGTAAGCAGAGTTGCACACAGAAGCACTGGCCCTGCATTCTCTCATCTCGCCCCACCCAGCTACTTTTTAATGCCACCCGGCTACTATTTCATGCCACCCGGCTGGAAAAAAATTCTGGGGAGAACACTGTATATGGAATGTTTGTTACTGAGAGTTCTATGCACAGAGGGAGATTTTGCTTGCTTGGCAGTTGGAAAAAGCAGTTAATTCCCACAATGCAACGATCTTCACAGACAGCAAACTGTCAGGACCTTGGTCATGACATCACACTGTGGGAGGGGTTTCACCACAATATCAGCCATACATCTATTTGAGAAAAGGTACAGATTTCTCATGGGATTTGGGGGGGGGGGCAGCTATTAATTGGAACACAGTTCAATCCTTGGTTTAAGTTCCTCTTTAAATGTCCCTCAGTGGGGCTCACAATCGTATCCCTATTGTAGACATATGACTTATATGTATAGTTGTTAGGATGTGGGAGGAAACCGGAGTACCCAAAGAAAACCTACGCTGTTACGTGGAGAATATATGCCCCTGTGCTGCCCATATTATGATGCAGTAATGTGTGTCTCAGAGGTGTATTATTATTTTTATTCATATAAGCACCATCAGCCTCTGTGGGCTGGGCAACAACAACCAGACGATGCTGAAGATTAATTAATTCCCTGTCCCCTCTAAAGTCTTTTCCTCCCAGGTACAGAAACTGCTCCTAAAAGCAGTACTGGCTGGGAGTTTGCTCGAGCCCGGCACAGACATTAGCGAGGCACACTTCCGAACGCAGCTGAACTCAGATGAGACATAATGCGGTTTCTTGCTGACGGATAACTTCCCTGCATGTCAAATGGCCATATGACACAGAACAGAACATTTACAGTGGGTTGCAAAAGTATTCAGCCCCCTTGAAGTTTTCCACATTTTTGTCATATTACTGCCACAAACATGAATCAATTTTATTGGAATTCCACGTGAAAGACCAATACAAAGAGGTGTACACATGAGAAGTGGATCGAAAATCATACATGATTCCAAACTTATTTTACAAATAAATAACTGCAAAGTGGTGTGTGTATAATTATTCGGCCCCCTTTGATCTGAGTGCAGTCAGTTGCCTATAGACATTGCCTGATGAGTGCTAATGACTAAATAGAGTGCACCTGTGTGTAATCTAATGTCAGTACAAATACAGCTGCTCTGTGAGGGCCTCAGAGGTTGTCTAAGAGAATATTGAGAGCAACAACACCGTGAAGTCCAAAGAACACACAAGACAGGTCAGGGATCAAGTTATTGAGAAATGTAAAACAGGCTTAGGCTACAAAAAGATTTTCAAAGCCTTGAACATCCCACGGAGCACTGTTCAAGCGATCATTCAGAAATGGAAGGAGTATGGTACAAATGTACACCTACCAAGACAAGGCCGTCCACCTAAACTCACAGGCCGAACAAGGAGAGCGCTGATCCGAAATGCAGTCAAGAGGCCCATGGTGACTCTGGACGAGCTGCAGATATCTACAGCTCAGGTGGGAGACTCTTTCCATAGGACAACTATTAGTCATGCACTGTACAAAGTTGGTCTTTATGGAAGAGTGGCAAGAAGTAAGGCATTGTTAACAGAAAGCATAAGAAGTCCCGTTTGCAGTTTGCCACAAGCCATGTTGGGGACACAGCAACCATGTGGAAGAAGGTGCTCTGGTCAGATGAGACCAAAATGGAATTTTTTGCCAAAATGCAAAACGCTATGTGTGGCAGAATACTAACACTGCACATCACTCTGAACACACCATCCCCACTGTCAAATATGGTGGTGGCAGCATCATGCTTTGGGGGTGCTCCTCTTCAGCAGGGACAGGGAAGCTGGTCAGAGTTGATGGGAAGATTGATGGAGCCAATCACAGGGCAAACTTGGAAGAAAACCTCTTGCAGACTGCAAAAGACTTGAGACTGGGGCGGAGGTTCACCTTCCAGCAGGACAATGACCCTAAACATAAAGCTAGGGCAACAATGGAATGGTTTAAAATAAAACATATCTATGTGTTAGAATGGCCCAATCAAAGTCCAGATCTAAATCCAATCGAGAATCTGTGGCAAGATCTGAAAACTGCTGTTCACAAACACTGTCCATCTAATCTGACTGAGCTGGAGCTGTTTTGCAAAGAAGAATGGGCAATGACTTCAGTCTCTAGATGTGCAAAGCTGGTAGAGACATACCCTAAAAGACTGGCAGCTGTAATTGCAGCAAAAGGTGGTTCTACAAAGTATTGACTCAGGGGGCCGAATAATTATGCACTCCCCACTTTGCAGTTATTGATTTGTAAAAAATGTTTGGAATGATGTATGATTTTCGATCCACTTCTCACATGTACACCACTTTTGTAGGAGGGAAGTAATAACAATTAGCTAGGAAAAAGCCTATAAGAGCCTAACTAAACTCTCCCTAGCAGAGTGTGTCAGCATCTGTCTCTTAACTAATCAGAGCAGGCAGACTAGTGAGTAAAACGGCACAAGGACCTTGCCTTTTATAAGGGGGGGGGGGGGGGCCTAGGAGTGAGTGCAGTCTGATTGGCAACAATGTGCCTGCTGACTGTGATGTAGAGGGTCAAAGTTCTGCTCAATAGAGCATTATGGGGTGAATCGAACTTCTGGGAAAGTTCGCCTGGAACCGTTCGCGACATCTCTAATGGTGTTATGTCATGAACATGGTCCTGACAGTTTCCTGTCTGTGAGCCTTTTTGCACTGTAGGAAATAACAGCTGTTTCCAACTGCCAAGCAATCAGTATCTCCCTTTGTGCATATGGACATCTATAAAAAACCAACCTTTTAGCCTATCGCATTGTTAGGTGGTGTGGCTATAGACAAAGGCAGTGGGGCTGTCTGTTTTTTTTTTTTTAGGTCTGCCCAATAACATGGCGAATATCAATCATTTCTTGATCTCGTCTATTTTTAACTTCTCATTGTGCAATGTATTGATGAATTTATTTCCTCCTTAAACTAAAGTTACTCTTTCAATTAAAGCAAGAAGGCATTTGATGGCTGGCAGATCGGAGGCTGAATTGCCCGAGAAAAACTCAGTTCAACCTCTGGTGTAATGTACCTTGAATGTGTCCCCATCAGAGTCTAGTGCCCTGACGACTGTCTCACACCAAAAAGCACTAGCGATTTTATGCAATTTTCATAGCACTTTAGCTTTTCTATGCTTGTTACAGAATCGTCATTGCTCCATGCAGCACTTTGGTGGTTAGCACTCTAAACTTGCAGCGCTGGGTCTATGGTTCAAATCAGCTTCCTCCCACATCCCAAAAACATATGCATAAGTTAACTAGCAACTCCCTAAATTGGCCCTACATTACGATGGGCATATGACTATGATAAGGATTATACTGTAAGCCCCTCTGAGGGAGAGTTAGTGACAAAACTATATGTACTCTGTAAAGCACTGCCAAAGATGTCAGTGCTATAAAAATACTAAGGGCTGGTGCACACAGGCGTCTAAATGCAGTGTTCATTGGTTAAAAATAATCTAGCGCTGGCTGTCCATTCAAATGTTCACGTTGTTCGCGTAAACGCTGCACTAGATCACTTTGTCCTTCTAGGGAGCTCAAAACAAGAGCAATGACGAAATGTTGGTAACCAATGCCAAATGCTTTTCTTCCTGAAGCAGAAAAGCATTGGCTAAACAAGACACCGCAAGCCAGTCCCCTGTGTGAACCAGGCCAGCCCTAAATACCTGTGATAATAATAACTCTTCCACTGAGTGGTAAAGTGTTGCACCAACTGTGTTAGCCATCAGTAATAGCAAGAAGTTTCAGGATGATGCCATTTATTGCCTAGCTTAGAAGAAACAAATCTAAATTGGCCATTAAATGGTATCATCCTGATTCAAAACTTCTTGCTTCCACTGAGTAGAGATGATCATAGACACATTTAGGCCTCGTTCACATCTAAAATCATCATCGCAAACGCTTAGCGAGTTTGTGCAGCATTCCCCCCCGGCACTCCACTGCGCGCTGCATTTTTGGTAAAAGCGTTTTTCCAGTGCAGTTTATAAATACACTCCCTGACGCAAGTCAGGAAGTGAACTCTTTGACCTGGAAAATAATAAATACAATGTATTTATTATTAAAAACACGAACGCAATCACTACACAAAGCGATTTTCTGAGTGTTTGCTTTTTTCCTATACCTTCCGTTGAGGCAAAATCGCCTCAAAAATGGTACAGGCACCACTTTGCCAGATGAGAACTCTCTCATAGGGGGTCATTGCACAAGCGTTTTTAGGGAGATTTTTTACAATTGCCTGCGCTTGAAAAAAGTGCAAACACGCCCCTAGTGTGAATGCGCCCATACTGTGTTTTTATGGAAATAGCATGCAGCTAAAAGTATCATAACAAGTAAGTTGCTGAGACCAGTTTCAAGGCTGCATGCTATCTGCATGTTATTTGATAACTCTAGAACTTCTATTTACAAGCCATGATCATAGATCAGAGTGATCTGCAGAGTCTGTGGCTCCTATCTATAATATAGCAGCTCTGCGGCACATTCCACACTCTGCAGCAGTAAGCAGGACAGCTGGAAGCTTTGCTCACTTCATTCTCTTCTCCACCTGCAGCTCCTCCACTAGCTGCTGCTCATCAGGATTCTCCCGGCTCCTCTCCATCCTCCTCTCCCACCTTCAGTTACTCGTTGCCATGACTACAAAGGCTATAACCACGTGACCGACGCTCGTGACGATCTGTACGCGGCGCCGTCACAAAGCGCCGTGGCATGCTGGAGCAGATAGGTGGGGGTATGATTGGTTGTCTGGGACTGGGAGAGGTTACGCAGCACTGACGTCACTGCAGTCTGGGCGGCTGATACGAAATGGAGAGCGAGTCTCTGGGGGTGTACGATGGCATGGTGGCAGATCTGGGTAATGTGATCACTTCTGCTGTCTCTGGCGGTCGCTACATAAGCCTGCCATACATTGACTGACTTTCACCTGACCTGCCCAAGAGATAGATCTCTCTGCGATCCACATCTGAACAAAGAGGAATCCATAGCTCCCAACTGTCCCTCTTTTGGAGCCATATCCCTCTTTTTGGAGGGGTATCTCTCTTTGGGAGCAAAATTCCTCTCTGCCTCCTTTTCTCTAATTTGTCCCTTTTTAGGGACTGATGTAAAGATCCATTTAAATATATGTATTTTCTCCTAAATATGTTTTAAATTAACGCTAATTTATTTTCATCCTTTTAAATTAATATATTGTTTTCTTTTAAACATTATTAGAAAAAAACAAAAACTAATGATAGATAGGACCAGTGTGGTTTCCATGATAAAACATCTTTTGCTTTCAATTTTTTAGTGATATGCGTGACTAGGGGGTGTGGCTGGAGATGACTAAAGGTGCGTCAAATTCAAGTTGGGAGGTAAGGTGCTCTCACTAGTCTCTCCAGCTAGTGCGCTTCCTGACCTATGCTACCGTCTTCTCCTGGTGCCTGTAGTGACCTGGCGGTATTTACGGGGGTGCTACAGGCACCTAGAGATGATTGTAGGACAGAGTGAGCCGGTGTAGTGAAAATTTTTGCTACCTATCATATTTTGCAACTTGCCATAGAGGACAGTGTATGACTGTGTAGGCGTTGCTCCTCTCTGTTAACACGCCTGTAATTTTTTGCAACCACAGATCCCATTGAGCTAGAAGGGGGATTGTTCCCTCCAGGGGGGGTTATTAGTTGAGCAAGAGGGGGGATTGTTTCCTCGGGGGGTGGGGGGTTATTAGTTGAGGAAGAGGGGGGATTGTTCCCTCCAGGGGGGGTTATTAGTTGAGCAACAGGGGGGATTGTTCCCTCCAGGGGGGGTTATTAGTTGAGCAAGAGGGGGTATTGATCCCTGGGGGGGGGGGGGTTATTAGTTGAGCAAGAGGGGGGATTGTTCCCTCCAGGGGGGGTTATTAGTTGAGCAAGAGGGGGGATTGTTCCCTCCAGGGGGGGGTTATTAGTTGAGCAAGAGGGGAGGGTTCTGTGTGAGAATAGGGTTTGGTTGGGTTGCATTTTCTGATACAGATAGGTTAAAGTCAATGGCTAGGTTGCACTTTCTGATAGCTATACGTATAAATAAGTGCAACCGGTTGCAAAATCTGATAAAGTTGCAAAAAATTTCACCACACCGGCTGGAGAGGTGAGTGTGCTAAAACTCTGCATAGGACCTCGGATAGGGCAGAATAGAGGGGGGGATGAAATGGGATGCTCTAGCCCCTTCTTCCCCCCCCATAGATACCACTGCATCCCCTGCTGTACATTGCCATCGATGGACTAGCAAAGAACCATCCTGTTAGATTGTTAATGTCGGTCACTTTCTGCAAGAAATCAATTGAAATTTTGATTGGTCAGCATGTTGAGGCATAGGCAGACTTGATTCCTGTGATCTAATCTGCTGAAGAATGTCTCATAGTGTATAGGTACCTCATGGGCTCTATTCAGTATATTGAGAAGGCGGGGAGATGACAAATCCACTTGCGGTCAAATCTGGGTGAAAATCTACCTTCTTATTCTAAAATCTTTTTGTAGATCTTCACTGGGAAGGATAAGACAGTTACTTAAAATGAATAACAAAAGCTGGGACCGGCAACCGATTTAGCAAATTATGGAAGTGGCGTGATTCTCTGTGCGATCGCCAGGCTGTGCAGTTAGTACAAAAACCATGCGACTCCTCAGTTTATGAAACCTCCAACTCCACAGCCCTGGTGATCACTACTTGGCTATTGTAGCCATTGCTCCTAAAATTGTGATCGAAGAGCATCAAGTTTGATAAGGTAGATTTTCACTGCCAATTTGACCACAAGTGGATTTCTCATTTCCCTGCCTGCCCAGTCAATACACTGAGTACAGGAGTTAAGGTACTAATACACTATGAGGAAACAAAGGTTATCAGCACACATATTTGCAAGTTATAGCTATACACTTATAGATTTGCAGCAGATTCGACTATCAGATAGATTTCTGTCAGATGCTTGTCAAGTTGAATCTGACAGGAATCTATCTGATGTGTGCCACACACTAGGAACAGATTTCCAATAGCTTTCAGAATAAAATCTATTGGCAATCCATCTAAAGCTGGCCATACACTCGTTAGATTAGCAACAGATAGATCATCAGATGGATCTCTGATCTATCTGATGTGCTTAGGAACATTTTTTTACTAGGAACAGATTTCCAATAGATTTCAGTATGAAATCTATTGAAAATCGATCTGATGGCATTTTTTTGCCATCAGATTTCCATTAGGTCCAATGCAAAATGATAAGCCATCTCAACAGATCGACCTAGATTTTCCAGCATGTCAGATCTATCGAAATCGGCCGCAAATTGATCGATTGGTCAATCGATTTGCGAGTGATCGGCCGATAATCTGTACAGTGTATGGGCACCTTAAATGAATTATTGGACCATTAGATTCAATACAACTGTATGGGCCATTGATCTGCTGCCAGCAGCAGATTGACCTAGATTTTCCATCCTAGAATCTATTTCTGATCCATCGATCGATTCCATAGAATGGCTGAAATCGACCAGTGTATGGGCCCTTTAACATCCTGTGCTTTCAAATTAGCTTATCTATCTTATCTGCTGTGCCAGTCAGGTGACATAGAGGATAGGTCAAATTACAACTTCTGATTGGGAGGAATTAGGCAGGCTTAAAGGGATACTGTAGGGGGGTCAGGGGAAAATGAGTTGAACTTACCCGGGGCTTCTAACGGTCCCCCGCAGACATCCTGTGTTGGCGCAGCCACCCACCGATGCTCCGGCCCTGCCTCCGGTTCACTTCTGGAATTTCTGACTTTAAAGTCAGAAAACCACTGCGCCTGCACGCCCGTGTCCTCGATCCCGCTGATGTCATCAAGAGCGCACAGCGCAGGCCAAGTATGGTCTGTGTCTGCGCAGTACACTCCTGGTGACATCAGCGGGAGCGAGGACACGGGCGTGCAGGCGCAGTGGTTTTCTGACTTTAAAGTCAGAAATTCCAGAAGTGAACCGGAGGCGGGGCCGGAGCATCGGTGAGTGGCTGCGCCAACACAGGATGTCTGTGGGGGACTGTTAGAAGCCCTGGGTAAGTTCAACTCATTTTCCCCCAACCCCCCCCCCCCCCCCCCTACAGTATCCCTTTAACTCTCCTGTGCAAGAATTTAGGCCCACTTTAAAGGAGAACTGGAGAGAGAGGTATATGGGGGCTGGAATATTTGTTTTCATTTAACCACTTGAGGACCACAGTGGTAAACCCCCCTAAAGACCAGGCCGTTATTTTCATAATTGGCCACTGCAGCCCCACCACCACACACACCAACAGAGTTCTCTGTTGGTGGGGTCTGATCGCCTCCCTTGTGTTTATTTTTTAATAAATGTTGATGTTCAATTTTTTTTTTTTACTAATTCTGTTTTTTTTTTTTTTTTTTATAGAAATCCCCTCCCTCCTCCCAGCCGGTCAATCACGCGATCGGCTGTCATAGGCTTCTGCCTATGAGAGCCGTTCGCTTTCTTGTCCCCCAGGGGGACAGCCGTGTCACACTGCTGTCCCCAGTACAACACTGCTGCTAATCGCAGCACTGTACTATGAAAATAGACGGCGATCGCGCCGTCTAACGCTCGGAGACTGAAGACGAGGCGGAGCTCCACCCCCCAAGGAGATGCGCGTGCACCCTGCGCGCGATCTCCTTCAGTAGCGGCTCCAGGACCTGAGGTCAATTGGCGTTAGGTGGTCCTGGGGCTGCCGCCGCGGCCACGCCCATTGTCGTGGAGGGGTCGTAGAGTAGTTAAGCAATACCAGTTGCCTGGCTATCCTGCTAATCCTCTGCCTCTGATACTTTCAGCCATAGGCCCTGACCAAGCATGCAGCAGATCAGGTGTTTCTGACAATTTTGACAGATATGACAAGATTAGCTGCATGCTTGTTTCTGGTGTGATTCAGACACTACTGCAGCCAAATAGACCAGCAGAACTGCCAGGCAACTGGTATTGCTTAAAAGGAAAGAAATATGGCTGCCTCCATATACCTCTCCCTACAGTTCTCCTTTAACCTTTGTTTCTGCATGTACTAGTGATATTGTCTATATCACTTTATCAAGCACTCAGGATATCTTTGATAGTGTGCCAGCTCTAACCATTGACTGTATACCTACAGTATATACACTAGGAGACGTTCCTCTGCAGAACACTGCTAGTGGGACCACTCCCATAGGGATCCACTGGAGTAGCGATTTGTCAATTGCTGGCGATCGGCAAGCGCACCAAAAGCGCTTCTAAGTGGGTCTCAGCCCTAACTTAATAAATACAGTTGGAGGATTGGAACAAAGTACAGAATTACCAGCACACCACAGCAGTAGCAGCACCTGATTTTGTTTGTTTCTAATCTGTAATAAAAAATGAGTCACATCCCCAGCTAACTGAGACTTTTTGTATTTCTTCTGCAGAGATGTTAACACAAGAAGCTGCGGTTCTGGGTGGGAAGTTTAAGCGAATACATCAATACAATGTGACTCTGAAGCAGTTGAATACAAGCTTTGATCAGGTAAGGCCTGTGTGTTATTCTGCATTGAGTACGGTAATACAAAGCCAAGCCGCTTCTTTCAGTCTTCCTTTTAAACAAAACCAGTTGCCTGGCAGCTCTGGTGATCTATTTGGCTGTAGTAGTGTCTGAATAACTCCAGAAACAAGCATGCCGCTAATCTTCTAAGATTTGACAATAATGTTAAAAACTCCTGATATGCATATGCTTGTTCAGGGTGTATGGCTAAAAGTAGTAGAGGATCAGCAGGACAGCCAGGCAACTGGTGTTGCTTAAAAGGAAATAAATATGGCAACCTCCATATCCTTTTCGTTACAATTGTCCTCTTAACCAGTTCGGCCTATCTGGACGAGCTTCCACGTCCAGATAGGCACTGCTGCTGCCGCCGGCTCGGGCGCGCCCCCGCTGCCAGTCCCCCAATCAGTGAATGGGAATATAATTCCCATTCACCGATCTAACTTCCCCGCAGAAATATCAACGCTTTCTCTCCAGAGAGCGCGGTATTTCTGCCTCCAGGAAACTTCTCCCCAGCATTTTAGTTCCTGGATGCGAGATCGTTCGCATCCAGGACTTTTTTCACTGTGGCCATCTTGTGGCCAATTAGTAAACTGCTCCCACATACATTTTTAATTAAAAAAAAATATTATTTTACATTTAAAATTAGCAGTTTCCCTCCCACACCAAAAATTACCCACATACACTTTTTTTTATAAAAAAAAAAAAAAAAAAAAAAAAAATACAATTAAAACAAAAACAACATAAATAGTTACCCAAGGGTCTGAACTTTTTAAATATGCATGTCAAGAGAATATGTTGTTATATTATTTAAAATTATAAGCTTATAAATAGTGATGGACGCAAATTGAAAAAATGCACCATTATTTCTAAATTAAATATCGGGACCATAAATTGTGATAGGGACATCGTTTAAACGGTGTAATAACCGGGACAGATGGGCAAATAAAATACATGCATTTTAATTACGGTAGCGTATATTAATTTCAAACTATAATGGCCAAAAACTGAGAAATAATGAATTTTTCCGTTTTTTTCTTATTCTTCCTGTTAAAATGCATTTACAGTAAAGTGGCTCTTAGCAAAATGTACCCCCCAAAGAAAGCCTAATTGGTGGCAGAAAAAACAAGATATAGATCAATTCATTGTGATAAGTAGCAATAAAGTTATAGGCGAATGAATGGGAGGTGAACGTTGCTCGGATGCATGAGATTTTCGGCACTGCGGTGCTGAACCGGTTAAAGGGAGTCTGAAGCGATTTTAACAATAAAAAACAGATACCTAAGCAGAGGGAAGACTCTTGATCCTATACAGGACCTGTTCTCCTCCTGGTCTCCGCAGGCTCCCCCATTAGCAGCCTATGGTCGGGGACTGCCCTCTTCCGACATCTGTGGAAGCAAACTAGTCGCTGCGTACGCAGGAGGGCCCTCTCTACCGCATTCAGTACAGAGCCGCCGGTCTTCAGGAGCCCGATCGCTTCTGAAGACTACTAAAGTCTCTCATGGCGGAGATTCAAACGGGGGAGCCTGCGGAGGGAACGAGGAGATTGGCAGGAAAACCGGAAGACTCGGAAGACTCTATAAGACCCAGAGCCTTCCCTCTCCTTAGGTGAGGATCTGTTTTTTTTTTTCTTATATTTAAAGTCTCTTCAGACTTACTTGACTACTACACACATCCAATTTTGATTGGTCAATCATTGACAGATTTTACCACCTCCATATAGCATACTATGAACAAGATGTGTTTACCCACATAATCTGTTCGTAGTATTCAAAATCTGCTGGCACTCGTACTACATGGAATTGGTAAAAATTGGCATTGGTAGTATTGAAAGTCAATAGATTTTGAATACCATGAGCAGATTGTGTAGGTAAACCCTCATGCTATATGGAGATGGTAAAACTGTTCCATGATTGGCCAATCAAAATTGAAGGTGAGTACCAGGCTTTAAGGTGGCTACACGTGACACAATAAAAAGGTTTAATTTCACAGCAATTTAAATTTAAAAAAATCAGCTTTTTCTGTACAACTGATTTTTTTTTTTTTTTTTTTTTTTTTTTTTTTTATTTAATCAAACAAGAAATCCAATAGAATTGCTTTTAATTCTTCAATTGGATTGAAAGGAAACATGAAAAATTGTATCGTGTCCCAAACTTAAAGAGACTCTGTAACAATTTGTAGCCTTATTTCTTCTATCCTAGAAGTTCCTATACTTGTTCTAATGTGGTCTGTCTTACTGCAGCCTTTCCTAGTTGCAAAGTGGCTGTATAATCTCTGTTATATAATCTAATCTTCTTTCCTCTGAAGGCTTTGTCGGACTCAGGCTGGAATGTGCTGCACTGCTTGTGATAGGATAGAAGCTGTACACACCCTCTCCACGCCCCCTGCAGGCTCTGTGTGAGTCACAGACTGAACTCCTCTCAGCCTATCACATGCTGTTAGCAGCCATGTCTTTTGTTTGTAAACACTGCCTAAAACTGGCAATTACAAGCCAGGATTGCAGCAGGGAGTGGCAGAAACAGCACAGAGGGGCTCAGAACATAATTAATAGAATGGTATGCTTTTTATTGTAAGAATTTTAAAGTACAGATTCTCTTTAATACTAATTGATAATTGAATGGTCAGCCTCAGCCCTGCAATATCGCCCAAAGGTACATGTCATTATCCTGCAGGATAGTGAGGCACCTGTCAGCCTCGGCCCTGAGGTGTCGCCCAAGGGTTTGGGTACTGACCCCCGCCGGGCTTTAAGGATGAAACTATCTGTAGGAGTAAGTGTGGTCTGCAGTATTAAATGCAAAGGACAGATCAAGAACGATGAGAATGGAATTTGGATTTAGCTGTAAGAAGATCATTTGCTACTTTAAGAGCTGTTTTTGAGTGCGGATGGGAAGATGCCATTAGAAAGTGATAGGTTAAATAGCGATAGTAGTAGGCAGTGAGATGTACCCTAAAATATCACGCAGACAGATATGCGCTCAATGATATTAGGTAGTCACAGGTACCTCACAGTATAATGTAATCCAGTGTGCCCCCAAGTATTATGCCCCCAAATCCCCAGTATAGGAAGCCTTATTCCTACAGTATAGGTGGCCATATATTCCCTCACTATAGATAGCCCGATGTCCATAACTCCTCAGAATTGCTGGGTTTCAACTCCAGGTTCCCCCACCAGGCAGCCAGAATTTTAACTTGTATAGGTAGCAAGATTCCCCAATGTATAGGTGACCAGTTTTATCCTCACACTAGGTAGCCTGTGTGCCCCCTTTCTCTCCCTGAGTTGCAGAGATCTCCAAGCTCCTGCACTGCATCTTCATCGCCTGAGTGCAGCTTAGCTCAGTCTTCATAGCTCCAGCTGTGTTAGAGCCTGAAGAGGTGAGACACTTTGCTCTTCTTGCAATTCTCCAGCTGGGCTGGAATAACCCCAAAGCAACCACAAGAGGGTCCACCGTGTGTCTACATGAGGCCCGATGCGAAGGCCCTCTGGACCCCCAATCAATTGCTTGGTCAGTAATCTAGCCCGAAACCTTGGAGAGATTTGACTGGTCAATTGTCATACAAACTGCACTGAAAATGGAATGTGATTGATATCAATATGCTCCCCTTTATTTAATATCTTTTGTGTGCTATTTTCTTTTATTTGCCCCTCAGGTCCAGTCCAGGCTTGTACGCATTGCTGCTGTAAGGCCGGGTGCTAGCAAAACAGATAGCAGTCGGAAAGCAGAGCCATGATGATTGAATCAAAGGACCTACTTGCTCAGCATGAAGCCACCTGTTTACTGGAATTATGAAGACCGGCATTTGTCTCACAATGACCAAGTTACCTGGTCGGCCTCTACACTTGTAGACTGAAAGCTTGTCAGAGCTGTTTGAATATTATCACATCTGATACAAAATACTGTAGATTTCTCAAGTGGCCTGACGTTGGAACATGGGGAGAAGTTATCAATAAGGTACACCTTATGCAGGTTCCTCTCAGCTGCAGATCTCCTCCTTGAGCCCTGGACCTGCCATCTTAGTTTACCAGTAAAGCAAAACTCAAAATGGTCATAGTATAACTGCATTCTGTAAACACCATTTGTGTTCTTTATACTGGTCTTTAGTATCTATTAAAGCACAGTACTTCAATACAGTCTGATTTTATAGTCATATGAGCATAAAACATACTTGTGTTCACAGAGGTTAACATACACCTGAACTGAGAGGGGGTTTGATTTGCTCTAGGTGCCGTTTTATGAATGGTGCTGTGACACAGCACCATCCTCTCAATCCAGTGCCCCCAGAAGTCCCTGTTCTAGCCAGCCAAAATCTTTGACTGACTAGAACATAGATTATGAGCAAGGAGGAAATGGCACTTATCCTATCTAGGAATGCTCCGATCACGCCCACTTGTACTGCTGTAATTTTATGACCTGTTAAAACAAACCCCACAGCATAACTCACTTACTCCGGATTCCCTTCGCTGTTTTTTCCACCTTTTCAGTTCTCCTGTCCTGCCACCATTTCCTCGTCTCTGCCGCGGTTTCAACGCTATGGTGCAGACCTGGAAATACAGTGGGATGTGAAAGTTTGGGCAACCTTGTTAATTTTCATGCGAGAACGCCAGCGCATACCACTAAGGCTGCATCTGAAATGACCACCAGCTCAGTGTGTAGCACCTATATAGACTTTCTACACACTTCGCATTCAATTCAGATGCAACATTTTCATGATTTACCAGTATAAATTGTTGGTTGTTACCATAAAAAATGTCAGTTAAATATATCATATAGGAGACAAACAGTGATAATTGAGAAGTGAAATTAAGTTTGTTGGATTTACAGAAAGTGCGTAATAATTGTTTATATAAAATTAGGCAGGTGCATAAATTTGGGCACTGTTGTCATTTTGATTTCAAAGCCTTTAGAACTACTGGAACGCAAATTGGCTTGGTAAGCTCAGTGGCCACTGACCTACATACACAGGTGAATCCAATTATGAGAATGAGTATTTAAGGGGGTCAATTGTAAGTTTCCATCATTTAATTTTTTCTGAAGAGTAGCAACATGGGGGTCTCAAAACAAATCTCAAATGACCTGAAGACAAATTGTTCACCATCATAGTTTAGGGGAAGGATACAGAAAGTGGTCTCAGATTTTGGCTGTCGGTTTTCACAGTTAGGAACATATTGAAGAAATGGAAGACCACAGGCTCAGTTCAAGTTAAGGCTCGAAGTGGCAATCCAAGAAAAATCTTGGAAAAACAGAACCAACAAATGGTGAGAACAGTCAGTCAACCCAAAGACCTACAACATCATCTTGCTGCAGATGGAGTCACTGTGCATTGTTCAATTATTCGGCACACTTTACACAAGGAGATGCTGTATGGGAGAGTGATGCAAAGGATGCCTTTTCTCCGCCCACAGCACAAACAGCCACTTGAGGTATGCTAAAGCACATTTGGACAAGCCAGCTTCATTTTGGAATAAGGTGCTGTGGACTGATTAAACTAAAATTGAGTTATTTGGGCATAACCAGGGGGTTGTGCATAGAGGAAAAACACCTGCTACCTACAGTAAAATGTGGTGGGGCTATGTGGCCAGTGCAGTGACTGGAAATCTTGTCAAAGTTGAGGGACGCATGGATCCCACTCAGTATCAGCAGATTCTGAAGACCAAAGTCCAGGAATCAGTGACAAAGCTGAAGCTGCGCCAGGGCTCGGTCTTTCAACAAGATAACGACCCTAAGCACTGCTCAAAGTCCAGGCATTCATGCAGAGGAACAAGTACAACATTCTGGAATAGCCATCTTGGTCCTCAAACCTGAATATAATTGAAAATCTGTGGTGTGAGTTAAAGAGCCGTCCATGCTTGGAAGCCACCTTTTCAGTCCTCCTAATTGCAAAAGATGTCTTGTGTTTATTTGTATGGAGAGAGGAGACATTGCTCAATGGGAAAATAGCTGTACAGGTTGGAAGAAGTCTTCTGTGTGGGTGAATGTTTTCCCATGGAGCTTGGGTCCTACATGTTAGGCAAGGCTTGTACTGATACTTGGTTGTCACAAATCATGCAAATCGTTTCAACTTGCGTGTAAAGGCTATGCAGCTTGACATTGGACCACCCTATTTCAGCAGGAAGTAAATCTGATTGGTCCAATTTCAAGCTGTTTTATCTACTTACATCTTATTAACCATCTCTGATGGCCATCATGCTCATCCTCTATCTTTTTACATACCTTCCTCTGTACCACGATGGTCGGAGCCATGCTTATGCGCTTTGAGTCCCATGGGAGAAAAGCGCTTTATAAATGTTTGTTGTTGTGATGTGTTTAAGTAGACATTACTCACATACTGACTAAACTGGTGGTGCTTTAATTGAGGGCCCGTTTTCACTATCGCAAATTCGCATGGGCAAGTGGATGGGACTGTTTCCACTTCTCAAGATTTCTGAGCGTTTTCCTGTGCAGAAAAAATCTGCACGGCAAAGCCATCAGAATTTGCATACCGCTATGCGATTCGCATACAATGTATTTAATAGGAAGTTCGCATGTGGTTTTGGTATGCAAATACGCATATGAACAATGGAAAAGCACACAGGCACTGCAATGGTTGAATTCACATACATAGTCATCCATGTGAAATTGTATGCAAATTAGCATGAAAATTTGCATACAACCGCATACGAAATTCACATCCGCAAACTAATTTTTGCCGTGGTGATTCCCACCGCACAAGTGGCCCTTATAGAGCTGCCTCCTGGGTTTTTCTTGTGCACAGCCACATTACATGTTGTACTTGTACTGAAAGGTTACCCAAAAAAAAAAAAAAAAACAGACTTTACCAGATCACCCAACTCCTGGTTTCTGGCTAAATTAACCCTCCTAGCGGTCTATTAAATTCCGCCAGGAGGCAGCGCAGCAGTCTTTTTTTTTTTTTTTTTTAAATCATGTACCGAGCCCAGGGCTCGCTACATGATAGCCGCTGTGCAGCGGCATCCCCACACCCGCTTCGATCAGGAAATCCCGTTCAAAGAACGGGATTTCCGGGAGGGCTTCCCCCCTCGCCACGTCGGGGACGTCATTGGGAGTCCCGATCTACCCCTCAGCGCTGCCTGGCACTGATTGGCCAGGCAGCGCTCGGGGGGGGGGGGGGGGCAGTCCTGCTGTTCTTTCTGGCTGCAGTAGTGACTGAATCAAACACCTGAAACAAGCATGCAGCTAATCCAGTCTGACTTCAGTCAGAAACATCTGATCTGCATGCTTGTTCAGGACCTATGGCTAAAAGTATTAGCGGCAGAGGATCAGCAGGACAGCCAGGTGGCTAGTATTGTTAAAAATTAAATATGTCATGTATGGCTGGAAATAAGAACATTATGGGTGCAATACTTAACCCGCCTGGCGGTATGCAGTTTCAGTGGCTGCGTCCGCGGGAGGGATTTTTGTAATCGTTGTAGCCAGCACTAGGCTAGCTACCAGTGTCTCCCACACTTCTCTGATCCCCCCGATCGCCGCCGATTATATTAACCCAGCCGCGATCTCACGAGAGCCACAGCCTCCCCAATCAGCTTCAGTTGTCGCTATGGCGACGATTGGACATGACGGCGACGTCATGCGCAGTCCCGATCCTCCCCATAGCGAAGCCTGGAGCTGATTGGGAGGCTGCGCCATCGCGGGATCTCTGGTGGGGTATGTATTACGGCGGTGATCGGAGGGACTTTGGGGAAACAGGTAGCTAGCCTAGTGCTAGCTACAACTATTACAAGTTTTATTACAAAAATGCCTCCCAGGGCCATGTAATCCTCTGCGGCGGCTACCCCGAGTGTAGGTCAGGGTTACCGCCAGGAGGGTTAATGGGCAACTTAACTGTAATTCCACCATTTTCATTTTAAAGAAAACCTGTAACGACAAGAAGTTCCCCTGGGGGTACTCGCCTCGGTAGGGGGAAGCCTCTGGATCCTATTGAGGCTTCCCCGTCCTCCTGTGTCCCACGGCATTCTTGCTGTGACCCTCCGAATAGCGGGGATGTAAATATTTACCTTCCCGGCTCCAGCACAGGCGCAGTATCGGCTCTCTGCTCGGAGATAGGTGGAAATAGACGATCACTGTCGGCCCGCTCTACTGCGCAGGCGCAAGTCTCCTATGCCTGCGCAGTAGAGCGGACCTGACAGAGACCGGCTATTTTCGCCTATCTCCGTACTGAGAGACACAACAGCGCCCCCACTGGAGCCAGAGAAGGTACATATAGCAAGCCTTGTTAGGCTTGTCGAGAAAGGATTGCCGTAGACGTCGGGGGAGCCAGTGCTGGATTGACTGCAGCTACAGCGGAGGGGGAAGCCTCATTGGGACCCTGAGGCTTCCCCCTACCGAGGTAAGTATCTCCCAGGGGAACTTTTTCTTGTTACAGAGTCTCTTTAAATCACCTGATGTTTGAGAAAGGAAAAACAAAATTAAATAGGTCAAACTCCATATCCATCTTACTTCAGGCTGCTTGAGTAAATTCCTTGGCAAGGAGTAAATTATGTCCAAAAAGCCATATTTAATATAAATAAGTTAACTTTATTGAAATGAAAAATATAATTTTACATCAATAGTTTCAGCAAATCTCATTTAAATAAACTCTGATAAACTGAACACACTCAAGTAGAGCTTCAAGGAAGGGAATCTTTCTAACTTATATTCTTTTTTCCCTGCTGCTCAAAAGGCACCCATGTTTTCTTACTGAATAAATAAACCAATTACTGAGAGGCTGTTCAGTATTTTGTTTCATTATTACATTTTTATAATACAGTTGGATCATTTTAGAGGCTATCAGAACCACGGAACTTCACAGCAAGGGCATAGCTTGCAGCCATAGCAACACAAATCCTATTTTTTTAATTATGTGAAAATACACACCAACCAACTTAGGGGACAACTGTAATGAGAGGGGTATGGGGGCTGCCATATTTATTTCCTTTTAAGCTATACCAGTTGCCTAGCATCCCTGTAGATTCTCTGCCTCTAATCCTATTAGCCACAGCCCCTTAACAAGCATGCAGCAGATTGGGCATTTCTGACATTGTCAAATCTGGCAAGATTAGCTGAATGTTTGTGTCTGGTGTGATTTGGACATTACTGCAGCCAAAAAGTTCAGCAGAGCTGCCAGGCAATTGGTACTGTTTAAAAGGAAATAAATATTGCAGCCTCCACATTCCTCTCACTTCAGGTTCCCTTAATACTTTAAAAACTGTAGCTACATTTGTGAACTCTAAATAGAACAGGTATGGTTCTGAAACATGCCTGAAGAAGAAACACAGTTTCGAAAGCTTGCAGAAAAATCTTGTACAGTTAGTCATTAAAGATACCATCTGTCTTTGGGTTCTCTCCATGACTAATACTGGACCCCACACAACTGAACTCTAATTGTCAGACCCAGAAAGGACCACTAGGTGGCATATAAATACCACTTTCACATCCTGAATTTTTCCCCAAAGTACATTGGGTAGTACAGCTGTGTGAAGGACTGCTATTATTCGCCTGTACAACTTGTATAAACAGCGTTAGCTACACTCTCTTATGGCCCGAGCCCACTGACTCTCCTGTCTGCTGTTCAGCAACACATCATTGTGTTAGTGCACTGTATTATTGTTTTATACTCCTGAACATCTTGTTTCTATGCTGCGCTCTGCTTATTGGTATAGTTAATAAGTATTTCCCCAGAATTCTGTCTGCACGTATATCCTGGGCACACTCTCTATGAGCGATGATGTAAAACAGATGCTGCATTGATGCACTTTGGTAAAGTAGCTGGAAAGTTGTTACTTAGGTCAGATGTTTAGTTAGTAGGACCTCAATGCACAGCAACACTTTCTTCTCCTCTGCTGTCAAATTCTTAAGCTCTTCCTGTGTTTCCACCTTCCTTACCCCACCCCCGTTAGGCTGACACCGTTATTCCCTGGTCACGGTTATTGATACACTGCTGCTTGTTTGATGTTGCTGCTTATTGACTATTGCCTTAATTCCTATTTTTGAGCCCTGTAACTGCCAAAACCAATTTTGGGTACGACCCAATCGTGCCTGGCGAATAAAGCAGACTCTGATTCTAACATTCTAGGTATGTTTTTTTTCCCTTTAGGACCCCAAGTGCATTTGCACAGGTAGAAATGTGCCGTTTTCCCACAGCAGCACAATGTCATGTAGAGATAACACGCTTGGTGTCCATACAAACTGCTGTCAGTTTTTTTTCCGCACGTGAAAAAACCATGCATTCATTGAGAACTAAACCATTGATTCACACAGCCCACAGCCTTTCACACAGCCTATCAGATCGAATGCTTTTCCATTTTTGGAAAACTGCTGAGGGCACATGTAGTTGAAGCGAGTGTGTATTTTCCTACAGATCTATGGACATCCTCTGAGAGAATGAAGGACCCCTATAAGGGCTGTCTATTTTACTTCCAGACTTTCTTCACCTAGGCCATCTTATTAAGTGAGATTAAAGCTTTGCTATGCTCAGAATGTACCAAGGTAAATTCAATAGGAGTAATCAGGTTTATACATGAATATAAACATTATATAGAAGCAAAATGCTAGGGAGAGCCTTTTTATTGACCAAATGTGCCTGTGGAACTACAGCACAGCTTGCATTCTGAGCTCTATGGATTCAATGGCTGAGTGGGATTGAGCTGGGTGTAACCATGTGACACCAAAGATAAAAAGAACAATTACAGCAGAATCCACGTTTCTACGCAAAAAGGATTAGAATGTGTAATTCACCGGAAGTAGGCTTAAGACCTCATCTCTGGTAACAGGAAACGGGCAAGAGAGGTCTGAAGTCTAATTTCTTAACCCAATATACCTCTATCCCACCCCCCTGGACTCGCCCCTTTCACGTCCCCATTTGGCTTTGGCATGGACTACATATTTTGGTCATGCCAATAAAGCGGTTTTTTATTTGAGTGTGTGCCTGTGGCAT
This sequence comes from Hyperolius riggenbachi, assembly GCF_040937935.1. Taxonomy (NCBI): domain Eukaryota; kingdom Metazoa; phylum Chordata; class Amphibia; order Anura; family Hyperoliidae; genus Hyperolius; species Hyperolius riggenbachi. The sequence continues at coordinate 94,636,137 of NC_090647.1, forward strand.
GGGTGACTACTCTGGCAGTCAAAACCATGTCTCCCTGCCGACCTCCCATTACTTACTAATAGCAAGGTGTGGCTTCAGTCAGCAGAACCATCTTACTGAACTACCTGTGTCACAGAGATAAAGATGTCAGTGTAGCAGGTAGTTTAGATTTTTACATAGCAAAACGTATTTTTAGGTATGTTTATATAAAAATCCAACATTATGGGCAGTATTCACTAAGCATTACCGCATTCTGCAATTCTGAAAATAGCTGACTTTACCGATCACTTTCTCACATTCCAATTCACTAAACCTATTACAGACAGAAAATTAGAATTACAGCCTAGTGAGGTAAATTACCGACTTTTGCGGTAATTGCCTCAAGAAATTGCAATTCACAAAGGCTACAGCAGTTGGTAATTCAGGGAAAAAGTGATATTTTTCTCCAGCTCTCAGCCGATAACTCACTCTTTCCATGCTCTGTTTGTGTAGTAGATTTAACAGACAGCCCTTAGGGAGAGCCACAGGTCACAAAACCTCGACTCATACACACAGCATCCTGGTGACACATACTGAGCAAGGCTTACTGAATTGAGGCATATTTGTTCGGTAATTTACTGAACTTCAACCTCATCTGGAAACTCTTATGAATTTGGAAAAAAAGTGTAAAATACCGAATGCGTTATTTTACCAAACAAAATGATTTTACGGAACTGGCTTTAGTGATTGCTGTCCCATATGAACTGAAGATGTTCAAAATTGTTACTGAGCATGTGTGCACTAGTAAAACCATGTGTTTTGGGAATAATGTCACATTTGCAGTCACTAGGCAGAAGCAGCATGGCATGTGAATAGACACTAACAGTTTAAAAATGACCAGAGTCTTACAAAAGAATGAAGCTTTGAGATTATGAGAAACCAAGTTAAAAGAGGCATCTTCCTCTAAGGCAGTGGGTAAAGGGGGGCTTTTTATTAGCTCAGCGAGGTTCTCCCTTCTTCTCCTGCTTCTCAGTCAGTTTATATTCATCCAGAATGGCATGGCTGGTCTCTTTTGCAGTTTTCTTCACTATGGCTTTTATTCCCAGGTGGTCGATGTTAAAAGCAGTTACCCCAACATTGATTGCAGAATTTACGGCATTGTCAGTGGCATGTCCTGCGTCTTTTCCATACCTAGACCACATAGAAAAGCATGTGAGGTATTTTCCATCAGACATATACTTTATGAGTTAGGTTCCTGGATTTTAAATACAATTAATTTGTTAATAAATGTGCAATTAATTTGCCAGAGTGTATAAAATGCTTTGGCCAGCCAACCCTGGCTGACCAACGCTCCTAAACAGTTGAAAAGGTGCTCTAGATTCTAGAGTAGCTGAATGGCATTGGAGAATAAGTGACAAGTGGGGTCTTCATTTCATACAAAAAAAGCCTAAAACAACTTTAGAAATGCACTCTGTGGCAAAACAGTCCTATTTTTCTTCTCAAATATCCTCCCACTTCCACAATCCAAAAAGTGCTTGTTCAGCACTTTTAACTCCCTTCTCGATCCTCCTCCTCCATGCTTATCTGCTGAAGAATTTGCAACATACTTCACTGATACAATTGACAAAATCCAAAGTGGTTTTTCCATCCAGCTCTCAAATTCCATCTTCACCCCTCATAGTTTACCCTCCATCAGCCTTCTCTCTACTCTCTGAACATTCTCTCTCCTCTCCAAATCCCAGCTAACCACCTGTTCTTTGGATTTTATTCATTCCCATCTCATTCCTCAGCTATCCTCATCCTTCATGCCTGTACTAAGATCACTATTTAACCTATCGCTCTCCACTGGCATCTTTCTGTCCTCATTCAACAATGCTGTTGTGAAACCACTACTTAAAAAAAATCTCTGGATCCCACTGCACTCACCAACTACTGCCCTGTGTCACTTCTCCCATTCACATCCAAATTACTTGAATGCCATATACATGCTGAACTTAGCACTTATTTATCTGTTAACTCCCTTCTTGATCAGTTCCAGTCTAGATTTCGCTATAACCACTCCACAGAAGCAGCTTTTACTAAAATGGCCAATGATCTTCTTACAGCTAAATCCAAAGGTCACACCATACTCATCCTTCTTGGTCGGTCATCAGCATTTGATACTATCGACAACACAATACTCCTACAGATACTTTCATCTGTAGGCATAAAGGGCCTCACTCTCTCCTGGATATCTTCCTCTCTCTATCTTAGATCAGATTTCTTCTCCACATCCTTTGTCTGTGGATGTATCTTAAGGATCTGTCATTAAAAAGAACCCGAGGTGTGTTTAAAGAATGTTATCTGCATACAGAGGCTGGATCTGCCTATACAGCCCAGCCTCTGTTGCTATCCCAAACCCCCCTAAGGTCCCCCTGCACTCTGAAATCCCTTATAAATCACAGCCGTGCTGTGAGGCTGTGTTTACATCTGTAGTGTCAGTCTCAGCTGCTCCCCCGCCTCCTGCACAGCTCCGGTCCCTGCACCCGTCCCTTCCCCCCAATCAGCAGGGAGGGAAGGGATGCAGGCGGGGACTGGAGTTCTGCAGGAGGCGGGGAGAGCAGCAGACTGACACTATAGAGATAAACACAGCCAGCTCTGACAAGCTGTTTGTCAGCAGCGTGGCTGTGATTTATGAGGGATTGCAGAGTGCAGGGGGACCATAGGGGGGTTTGGGATAGCAACAGAGGCTGGGCTGTATAGGCAGATCCAGCCTCTGTATGCAGATAATATTCTTTAAACCCACCTCGGGTTCTCTTTAACACCCTCCTCTTTTCCATCTACATGCACAGTCTTGCCAACTTAATCAACTTATTTGGGATTCAATACATATAATTTTATGCAGATGATACACAACTCGGCTCCAGACGTTAACTCCCTATATGCACGTGTGCCTAACTGCTTGTCTGCTCTTCTTTTATGACCTCTCGTTCCTTAAAACTTAATATGCATAAAACTAAATGAATAATTTTTCCACCGTTTGTCCACCTCTCTGCCTGAAATAATGTGTTAATAAAACCCCTATAGTTTTAGTCCCCAAAGCACGGTGCTTAGGGCTAATATGACTCTTTTATTCCTCACATTTACTCCCTAACCAGCTGCTGTCATCTCCAACTCAAAAACATCTCACCTGAGACCTTTTCTCACTCAAGACACAACTAAAATGTTAGTACATGCTCTTATAATATCTCGTTTGGACTATTGTAATATACTGCATTGTGGACTACCAACTCCTGGCATTACATCCTACATCTCAAACATACTGTTATGTCAATTGGCTCACCCCCAAATCAAACGTGACATCCCTTCTGCCTTTATTTTTTTTTTTTAACCCAGCTCAGTGTTAATGTACTGCTTATTTTACAGATGAATGTCCCTCAACTAGCAAATATCACCTCTTCAAAGGGAAAAAATAAATACAACATTAGGGAACCTATTTTAGAAAAAGGGGGTTTGCATATATTTGGGGCACTGATTATTTTAAGGCAATTTGTTTTATTTTTGGATGTTACAACCCCCTTTAAATCAGTCTTGTGGAGCGCTGCACACAGAGCATGTGCAGCACACACCAATGCATGTCAATAGCAAAGCAAAGGACTGCCATGCAACACATCATAAAATGCACTGCTGCTTGCATTTTTACATGCTGAAGATAGATTCAAAAAAAGCAATGCTTACTAATTAATGAAAAGCTGTATCTGATGTTCTAACTACCAAATATTATCCACTTCTGCTTCATGGCAAAGTAATTGCACATTAAAATTGTAAAGGTAAAATCCATCATCCTTTGATTCCTTCGATTACCAATACACACAGTTCCTTAGATTAAGCAGAACTGAATTACCTGTAAACTCACATACATAACATTGCTGAAGTAGAGTACAGCACACAGTGTCATCACACTGACAGTCCAGAGACCATTCCATCACAATAGAGACAGGGTATAAATGCAATGTGCTTTGCCATTCACTCTCCGATTGGCCACATTCCACACCCAACATTCCTCTTTTTCTTGTTTTTTACCAAATGGCACTCTCAATTCTGATTGTTTTTTCCCCCATCTTTAAAGTTTAATTAATGCTAAATGAATAAATTGGCAAATGGTAAAGTATATTTAGCAATCAGTCATTTAGAAAAGGTAAGCACATTTGTAAAATCACTTGGCTAAGCAGGTGAATTTCAAATTCTCATGGATGGTCAATGGGCTTGTGAGCGAGACAACCGTGTGCTATAAATGTAATTTATGGAGACCACAGATCACAATAGAATGCTTGTAAAATAGGAAGGAACATCACCAGTAAGATAAAATGTGCCCAACGGGCAGTAGGTGGGGCACCTGATGACCTGAACACACTTTTAGGTAAAGTCACACCAAAAGGTTAGGCGATGTAAGGCTGTATCCCCTACTAACATACACAAAAAGTGTTTTAAGCAGCTAAAATGAGTACATAAGCCTCTAATAGAAAGTTAGTTTTTCTAAAGGACTTTCCGAAGCGACTGATTAAATCTAGCTGTATTTACCTGTATTTACCTGGGGCTTCCTCCAGCCCCTAGAAGTCATTTGTGTCCCTTGCCGCAGGTCTTCTCCGGGGTCCCGCTGGCAGCCTCTAAGGTTCGCGACCCCCGAAGGATTGGTATCTTCTGCATATGCGAGCACCCACATTATCGGGAGCATGCGCAGGACACTCCTGGTGACTGCTGGGCATGTTCTCACACATGCGAAGAAGACGGAGGCCCATGGGGGGGGGGGGGGGAATCGCCAATCCTTACAGGCTGCCAGCGGGACCCCGGAGAAGGTCGAAATTGTGGTGAGGGACACAAAATGACTTGAGGGGCTGGAAGAAGTAAAGCTAAATTTTATCTGTAACCTCAGAAGTCCTTTAAATCAGGTTTTCACTGGCCTAAGAATCCCCCAGTTTTCAAACCTATCAAGCTGGGGTGTGCTGGGAAAACAAGTGTGATTCATGAAACCCAACTCTGAAAAAGACTCATGCAGTACACACTAGATGAAACTTTGTTGGTGGCCGATTATGACCGCTTCTACCAAGATTCTAGCATGTGTACAGCAGCCTCTCGATGCCTCTGCTAGCGAGCATCCTGGTGGGTCATTAAACACACTGTTCTGTTTACTCACCCGGCCTGATGCAACTCGCACTCCTTTCTGTCTATCTTATTCCCCCCCCCCCCCCCCCACAAACACACGCAAATCAACATCACTCGGGGGATCGAACCTCGGTCCCTGTGGGCGACATGCTTCGTGCATGTTTCCAAAGCTTTATCTTTGGGTAATGACTTGGTGCCAGATATCACAGGGCACTGAGAGAGGTCTTGTGGGGTCCATGCCTCAAACCGTTCAGATCTGTATCTGAGCCAGATATATCTGTATATGAGCCAGGAGTAGGATCTCAATATATACGGGTTTTAAGGTTTTGGTTGATCAGTATATATGACAGCAGAGGATGCAACCTTATCCATAGCGTAACAATTGTGGTGTGACTTCAGTGATCCATTAAATGTGATTTTAAGTTGTGCAGCCACCCAGCACAGCAGCTATGAATGGTGCTCACCAGGCAATGCAGCAACCAGTATGACAAATGTCCTTCCGTTTTTACAGTCTCAAAATCATTTGACACTTTTTCCAAGATCGATTATTGTATTAAAACCTTTTGTTAAAAACACTGACTGTAGAATGTATATCCTAATTAGTTTGAAAATAGTGCAGCTTTAGGCCTCTATTACAGATGTGACCTTCCATGTACAGTATTTACAGCCCTAAAGAACAGAATATTTGCTTCTGTACTCGCTTCATGGAAAAATTTACAATTCTCCTTAGTTAGTAATGCTTTCTTCTATGCTGGAATGTGTCTGGTTAAAGAGGAACTTCAGCCTAAACAAACATACTGTCATTAAGTTACATTAGTTATGTTAATTAAAAAAGATAGGTAATATAATCTCTTACCCACCCTGTTTTAAAAAGAACAGGCAAATGTTTGATTTCATGATGGCAGCCATCTTTTTGGTTGAAAAAAGGTGACAGGGAGCAAGATACACAGTTCCAACTGTCCTGTGTCCTGATCACCCCTCCCAGTTGCTAGGCAACGTGAACAACAACATAGGAAATCCCATCATGCTCTGCACAGCATCAGGGAAAAAAAAGCCCGGGCTTTTTTTCTTTGATGGGTGGAGCTTAGCTAAAAATGCAGCTAAAATGATGCTTTGGTAAGAAAAACAAAGTTCTGATGCTGTGAAACTGTTAAAGAAACACCAAGCCTTTTCAGTGCTGCTGAGTAGATTTTTAGTCCGGAGGTTCACTTTAAGGACTCTCTGCCACGGGAGACCTGGGTTCAAATCTTGGCTCTTCCTGTTCAATAAGCCTGCACTTATTCAGTAAGACACTGCTACTGCTATAGAGCGCGCCCTAGTGGCTGCAGCTCAGGCACTTTGAGTCCGCCAGGAGAAGAGTGCGATATAAATGTTATGTGTCTTGCCCATACATTTCTCGATTTTTGGCATAGATATCCAGCCAATTCAATCAAAATGATGCCACAACAGTGCTCTAATCCCACTTGTTTCGATAAATTTTGGGGCAAAAATCAGTCAAAAGGATCGATCGGGTATGCTGGAAAATCTTGGTTGCAAGGGATGATCTGGTGCACGTTGTGGTAACGAAGTGCTAGCCTGCCAACACACTGCAGACATATTTTAAATAGACCTCAGCATGAAATCTATTGGAAATCGTCCTAACGCCACCGCCATCTACCAGACTGTGTCCCCCCCCAGTGTTTTAGATATAGTGTAAGCAAACAAAGTCTCTTTTGTAAGGTTGTAGGCTAAGCTTAAAGCCATGCACCTGTGGATCTGCTACCACATCATGTTTATAAGCAAATCAGAGTTTTTAACAAAAGGTTTTTATTTAGGGTGTAGATTTTCATTCACAGAATCAGTGATCATATTGAAGGAATTGATTAACACTGAAACAACATATACTTGGTATTCACTTAAGGTTCTGTAGCTGGAGGTTCAACCACATTCACTCCTCCATATCTAGGATAAAGACCATCACAGTTATATTAAAGATACACATAAAACACTGCACACCGTACAGAATTAGAGCACAGAAATGCTCAATTAGTTCGGTTTTAACCACACAAAAAAAAAGTGTTTTTATTAGCAGCAAATCATGTATGAAGTGTCTGATTGATTCCTAGAGAAGGACCGTTAACCAATCAGAGCCTGATACCAGTGCCTGGGACAATTTGTCTGCTAGGAATGGAATAAAAAAAAAAAAAAAGCGGTAACAGTCAGAGACAGATCATACATGACGCCCATTGTGGCTGTAATCCTTTTTCTATCTGAAAGAGTTAACCATTAAGGTATGCAATGTTTTTTTCCAGTCGGACTATAGTGTAACTCTAATTGATATAAATAAAAAATCCAGCCATAAAACTCTTTCCTGGCAAAGAGCAGCTTCTGAGTGCAGGTGATAGATAAAAAAAAGAAGGTGAATAGTTCATATATTTTAACTTCTAGCACTCTGAAAGTCTATATCAGTTATATGAGACAATACAACATTAAACAAACTTTTTTAGTGAATACACAGATCATACAACTATGGGAGTCTAAAAAAAGTCATCCTGGGAGTAGGCGAATAACCCCCTACTTACAAACGGGTTGCGTTCCGGTTCCAGGAATTTGTATGCAAGTTGAGTCTTGTTATACATGGTGAATCGTAAATAAATGATTTACTTTCAGACAACTCTGGATTTGGACATGTAGTATAAACAATGTTTTCTGCTTGTTTTCAATGTACTTTTAGGCCTGGTGCACACCAGAGGAGTTTTTCTGAGCGTTTTGAGTTTTTAAAACTGCTGCTAATGTTATCCTATGTGTCTGTGCACACTGGAGCAATGAGGTTTTGTAAAAAAAAACCCATAGCATTACATTGGGAAGAGCTTTTGAAACCTCTAAAAGCTCTTTCCAATGTAATGCTATGGTTTTTTTTTTTTTTTACAAAACCTCATTGCTCCAGTGTGCACAGACACATAGGATAACATTAGCAGCAGATTTAAAAACTCAAAACGCTCAGAAAAACTCCTTTGATGTGCACCAGGCCTTAATTTGTTTTTTTTTAACAATTTACAACAGTTTATACAATACTGTAACATTTAATAAAAATAAATAAAATACACAGTAATGTTCAGTATATTTTGTACATGAAAATAGTTTGCTCATATGCATGAAAAAATTATAACTTCTTGTTTGTAAGTTGGACACTGCCTGTAGTTCTGCTCTCCTGAATACTTCCATACACACATTTTACTGGCCAGTCTGTACACGTTCTTTCCTTTGGTTCCTCAGCAATTATTTATAGGAAAACCCTCTCAGCTGAATGGCCATGGCTCTGACTCCTATGTGTCACCTTTCCTCACAGATACGAGTCTATGGCTCGGACTCCCATGTGTCACCTTTCCTCACAGATGCAAGTCTATGGCTCCAACTCTCATGTGTTACCTTTCCTCACAGATGCGAGTCTATGGCTCTGACTCCCATGTGTCACCTTTCCGCACAGATGAGAGTCTATGGCTCTGATTCCTATGTGCCACCTTTCCTCACAGATGCGAGTCTATGGCTCTGACTCCCATGTGTCACCTTTCCTCACAGATGCTAGTCTATGGCTCCAACTCATGTGTCACCTTTCCTCTCAGATGCGAGTCTATGGCTCTGACTCCCATGTGTCACCTTTCCGCACAGATGAGTCTATGGCTCTGACTCCCATGTGTCACCTTTCCGCACAGATGCGAGTCTGGCTACATGCTGGAAGAGGACCACAGTCCTGCTGCTGACAGATTCCGTTCTCTTCTAAGAAACAAGCCAGCCTGCTGGAACTATCACAAAACTGACACTTACTTGTATTTGACTGTATGTACGGTCTCTGTGGCCACACTCTTAGCAACGTTCTTCCCAGCACACTCCAGGCCCTGCCAGACTGTCGCAAATCCTAAAAAAAATACAACCAGTGGAGGTTAACTCGCTGGCTCAGATTTTCCTCAAAGTAATGGTGATATAATTACTGTACCTTGCACACCACTGGCAGCTACTACCATAGCACCATCTAGTGGCGATTTTCCATCTTTGTCTTTCTTCAGAGATTGTGGAATTAGTTTGCCGCCATGCTTCTTCACGTGTGGCCCCAATTCTCTACCAACACAGCTGGCAACGGCACACACGCCATCCACTGAGGAAAACATACACCATTACAATAAATGAAATTACAAGAATTCTATAGGGCTTTCCCTAAAATCCTAACAACAAAATAAATAACTTCCTTTTAACTGAACAAGACCAGTTTTCTTGTTTATTTTTTTAGAAAGACATTCATTCCTTTTTAGTTTAGTTGCTTTTTTCTATATATTTTTAGCTGTGACAATCCCAGAATTCTATCCCATACTGTAAAACCAAAATAATAATAAAATAAACGGCTTTATGTACAGTATATGCTTGAAAAGCAACTTTAAACCTCCTGAGTTACTCCTGAGTCAGGCTCAGAGCGGTAATCCTGATCCTGAGTAAGTTATATGCAGGAGATGCTGCAGATCTCTCTGTGGTATGTTTCTGGGTTTTTTTTTTCTTGTTTTTAGAGCTTCTGAAAAAAATTGTACTGCTTTTAGACCCTAAATCTGGAAATAATCATAACACCAGGGAGGTTAAAGTTTATCATCGGGAAAAGCTTCTGCAGTCTATCAGGTCCCTCTGTGTCCTCCGGTCTGCACCCATTGTGCTGCTGTGACCCCTGTTAAAGTCCACGGATGCGCATCCATAGCATGGAGCATTCTGCTCCTGTGCAGTTGCAAGGTTTGCAAACTGGACAGGCGCAGAATGCTCCTGGGGATGGAAGTGCGATTGAGGAGGCGTGTGGCCGGGACAGCACATAGGACAGACAGCGAAGGACCTGATAGAGTGAAGGGGTTTTAAGAAGCTCCAGGTAAAAATATACTTTTTCTTCTTTCTTAGACGTGAAGCATCTCAGGTTCCATACTTACCTGAGGCTTCCCTAAGGCCCCTTGAGGCCGTTCTTCCCTCGCCGTCTCACCGGGTGGCTCCTGTCCCCCGCAATTCAGCTCGGAAGCCTGGCCAAGTCGTGATTCTTCATGCATGCGTGTCCCAGCACACTCCCCTGTCACGCTCCCTTCCTTGGGAGCATTATGCGCCTGCGCAATAGTACTGCACAAGCACAGAACATTCAAAGCCGTGGGAGAGCGATGGGGGACGTGCCTGGCCTTGTGACGAAGCGCGACTCGGCCAGGCTTTCAGGATGAATTGCGGGGGACCAGAGCGACTCGGGGAGACGGTGAAGGACAGAGGCCTTAAGGAAGCCTCAGATAAGTATAGTACCTGAGATGCTTATCGTCTCAGGTACACTTTAAGCAGGATAATTACATATTCCATAATTTTCACTTTAGAAAAAAATGACAATATTTTTTACCTGATTCATAGGATCACCAATAAACAGAATAGAAGCCATGCATTACCTAGGAACTGGCTGACTTTCACTGCTCCTCCAGTGGCCTGCTTTGCCACATGAAGACCTTTGGCCACGGTGGGGTTGACCTCCAGAGGTTTGTCTTCAGGCTGAATGTGCTCTCGTAGCTTTGTACCACCTTTGTGAATAGCTTTTCCTGTCAGCTCAGCGCCCTTTATCAGACCCCAACTCACCCAAGAGGCCCCTAGAGGGAAGAAACAGCCCTTATGGTCAATGTACATAGTATGGGGATAAGAAACTACACACACAATAAACAACCATGACCCAAAATGATTTTTTGTAATTGTGCCAGGCAATTTTAAAATCTGTAATCCGTGTAAAGATGAGGTGTTTTGTAGTCAGCTGACCAGCTCATTATCTTTTATAGAGGGGAGGGAGAGGACAAGCAGAAGTCAAGTAAAGTAGCATCTAACTCAGTAGATTGCATGAAGGGAGATGGTAGCATCAGGGTATATCTGTATTGATCTGTGTTCATGATAGAATTCAGCCACAATGATCATAAAGGATACCAGGGCTGTGGAGTCGGTACAAAAAATCCTCGACTCCGACTCCACAGCCCTGAAGGATACTTTCACGAGACAAAAATCTAGTATGTGCATGTAGATTTATTTTTCCAAGAAAAATGGATACCAAAGCAACTTGAAAATCAGCATCCAATTGGTATAGGCTGGATAGTGGCTTTCAATAACTGTGAGTAGTTCTAGGCTGATACAGAGGACCGGGCTCTGTACTCACGCTGTTATTATTCAAACTTTGTATACAGGCCCTTAGCTTAACTGAATACTGTTTATTTCCTGAATAATCTAATGACTTACCTTGGAGACACAGATGGTATAAGATCTTTAGCTTAGTAATGTTGATTAGTTTTACTGTATTTTCAAATCATGTGTTCATTTTGCAATACAGCTGAATTCTACATACTTATAATCAGGGCTGTGAAGTCAGTACAAAAACATCCGACTCCTCAGTTTATGAAACCACGACTCCTCCTCCACAGCCCTTGCATGGCTATGGAGTGGGTACAAAAATCATCCAACTCAGACTCCTCAATTTATGAAACAACCAACTCCAGGTACCCAAAATTGCTCAGACTCCGACTCCTCAACTCCATCACGTTAGTCTAACTTACCAGGGCTGTAGAGTTTGTACAAAAATCATCTGATTAACAATTCCTCAGTTTATGAAGCCACCAACTGCTTATAATCCCGTATCTATGTGTACTTATGATAGCCCCGCATCATTTCATTATTATTCCCTAGTTTGGTCCATTCCCTCCAATAACTCCCATAATTCCCTAAAGTAGCTCCAGCCAATCGTGACCACAGCCCACTCTAGGCTTACAGGCCATGCTGGATTTTAGTATCATTATGTAATTTTTTCCTAACCTATACAGAATCTTCAAAAAAATCTTAGAAGCTTTCTGAAAAGGTGTTTGTTTTTGCCTGGAGATCAGTTATAAGACAGCAGCAGTAGCTTAGTAATGTCCATGCAAGATGCACCAAACTGCAATTTCTATGGTGGAACTCCGCAGTGTAATCCTTTGAGAAAGTCAACATAAGACTATGAGCAATCATTCAAACACTATCTATTGATGTTTTAGTGACAGATGGACATTAAGCAAATAGGGATTCTTACATCTATATTTAATAACCAACAGCCCTTCAGTGTATAATAAGTTTGGCAATCTACTATAGAATTTAAAGAGAGAGTGACTTATTGACAGACATTTAGTTTGGAGGCTAGATTAAGTCATGTGATCTCTACTGAACTGCATGTTGGGTGTACACAGGTTATTCCTCTATCTACAGGGGCAGCCACTATATTTGTACATGTAGACGCTCTAAATAACAAGAAGGTATGATGAAATGTGGACTCCGTGATTTCTATCAGAGCCCCCCCCCCCCCCCCAAAAGGAAGATACATTACTGAATACCACCCAGCATGAACAGTGCTGCCCATAATTATTCATACCCCTGGCAAATTTTGACTTAAAGTTACTTTTATTCAACCAGCAAGTAATTTTTTGACAGGAAATTACATAGGTGTCTCCCAAAAGATAATAAGACAATGAACAAGAGGCATTATTGTGGGGAAAAAAAATTCTCAGCTTTTATTTACATTTGAGCAAACAGTGTCCAGTCCAAAAGTATTCATACCCTTTTCAATCCATATAAAAGCCTTTATTGGCTATTACAGCAATCAAACGCTTCCTATAATTGCAGACCAGCTTTTTGCATATCTCCACAGGTATTTTTGCCCATTCGTCTTTAGCAATGACCTCCAAATCTTTCAGGTTGGAGGGTCTTCTTGCCATCACTCTGATCTTTAGCTCCCTCCACAGATTCTCAATTGGATTCTGTCTGGGCCACTCCAAAATGTTAATGTTGTTGTCTTCTATCCATTTCTTCACCACTTTTGCTGTGTGTTTTGGGTCATTGTCATGCTGAAATGTCCACTGGTGCTCAAGGCCAAGTTTCTCTGCAGACTGCCTGATGTTGTCGTTAAGAAGCCTCATGCATTGCTCTTTTTTTCATGGTGCCCTTTACTGTGATTAGGTTCCCTGGTCCATTGGCTGAAAAAGACCCCCAAAGCATTAGGTTCCCACCACGTTTGGCAGTAGAGATGGTGTTCTTCGGGTTGAAGGCTTCTCCTTTTTTACACCAAATGAAGGAAACATCATTGTGCCCAAACTATTCAATTTTTGTTTCATCTGACTATATAACACAGAAGACCAGAAGTCGTCTTTTTTGTCCAGATGAGCATTTGCAAAGGCCAAGTGAGCTTTTGTGTGCCTTATCTGGAGAAGTGGCATTCTCTTTGGTCTACATCCGTGGAACTCAGCTGTGTGCACTGTCCGTTGGATTGTCTGCTTGTGAAATTGGCACCAGCAGAGCCCAGATTCACCAGGGTGGCCTTAGTGGTGATCTTTGGATTCTTTTTCACCCCTCTCACTATCCTCCTGGCCAGCAAAGGTGTCACTTTTGGCTTCTGACCACTTCCTCTGAAATTTTCCACAGTGCGTAACATCTTGTATTTTTTTAATAATACTTTGCGCTGTAGCCACTGGAACTTGAAAACATATCGAAATGGCCTTATAGCCCTTTCCTGACTTGTGAGCAGCCACAATGAGCAGCAGCAGGTCCTCACTGAGCTCCTTTGTCTTAGCCATAACTGCTCACAAACCAACTGCAGATAGCTGCTGTTTTTCACCTGTTGAGTTGGTTAAAACAGCTGTTCCCAGTTAATCAGGGTAATTAGGATGCTTTAGAACAGCTTGGACTATTTGGAATGGTATAGAACTTTGGATTTTTCCACAGACTGTGACAGTTTGTGAAGGGTATGAATAATTTTGGACTGGACACTATTTGCTCAAATGTAAATAAAATCTGAGAAATATACGTAGAGGTATACAGAGGCGCCGGCAGGATAAAATTAACTAAAACGTTTAAAATTGTTGTGGTTGTGGTGGTGGACCGACCAACCATAAACGGACACAAGCTGTCGAATTTCAAAACAATACACAGCGTGTAGTCTGAATAAAGCTTGGCACCTCTTCACAGAAGTGCCAAGCTTTATTCAGACTACACGCTGTGTATTGCTCCCGTCCCTTATTGCCTGAAGAAGCGGGTTCTTGCCTGCGAAACGCGTTGCGACTCTTGTACCGGGAGTATTTGAATAAACTGTCTATATGTTTTGAAATTCGACAGCTTGTGTCCGTTTATGGTTGGTCGGTCCACCACCACAACCACAACAATTTTAAACGTTTTAGTTAATTTTATCCTGCCGGCGCCTCTGTATACCTCTACGTATCTTGAAGTCCACCCTTGGTGGAAGGGTGTTTTACCCTACTATTTCCTTCTATCTACAGAGAGCGACGTTTTAACCCTGAGTGGGGACAGGCTTGTTCTCCCCACCTGCCTGAACAGTGGTTGCCTTGGAGGCAACCCTGGTTTGTGAGTATATTACTTACAGTTTATAACACATCCCACCCCTTATCAATACTTATTACACGATATTGGGCTCTCGGTCTTCTTTTCCAAAATCTGAGAAATGTTTTTGTTTCCCAGAATAATACCTCTTGTACATCATCTTATCTTTTGGGAGACACCTATGTAATTTCCCATAAAAAATAAAAAGAAAAAAAAAAATTGATGGTTGAATAAAAGTACGGTAACTAAGTCAAAATGTGTCAGGGGTATGAATAATTATGGGCAGCACTGTAGGTCATGCAATTATGTCTGTCTATACTTATTCTTCCTGTATTGGGTAATTTTTAGTTTTGTACCAGAACTTGGCTGCAGTTACTAACATGATTAAACCCAAAAGGACTGCCTCTCCTGTCTTTACCTTGTAGAATTCCATGTGCCACTTTCTCGCTCCAGGGTGGCAGGTCTTCCCTCTGCTTTGGTTCTGGTTCAGGCTCAGGAATAGTGACAATATGAACTCTCTGGCTCAGGTCTATGACTTCTCCCGTTGCTTCTCCAGGCTAGAGACCAGCACAGACAAAACATTGTATGATTATTATGAACACTTATCAGCTTCACAGATTCAAATGCCTATGGACATTCCTGTCTAGGCCACCTTAGCCAGAATCTGCAGCTCATGGGCCGGATTTACTAAGAAGAGTGGAGAGCCTGTGTAATCCAGCAAACCTGGCCAGCATTCTTTATGGAATTTTGCTGTTAGGTAGCAATGTTTGCAGCTCTTACCTGTGTCATATCAGATCTAAAGCTACATACTCGCCTTGTAATTCAGGAAGATGGATCCAGAGTTATCCCCCTGATGACGAGTGACTACACATGAAAAGTGCGAAGGAGACTTCAAGTGATCGCGGTACTTTGCATGGGAGTCGTCAGGGATCTTAAAGATCTGATCTGCCGCAATGGCCATTATCGCCGAGTGATGCTTAACGACATTTGCATGATCGTGCGCCTCTACCCACGTCGCAAGATCATGCAAACGACCCCACGATGGCAAAATATTGTTGCAAAAATTGTAAGGTAGGTACGGGCCTTAAAGAGAAACTCCGACCAAGAATTGAACTTTATCCCAATCAGTAGCTGATACCCCCTTTTACATGAGAAATCTATTCATTTTCACAAACAGACCATCAGGGGGCGCTGTATGACTGATATTGTGGTGAAACCCCTCCCACAAGAAACTCTAAGGACCGTGGTACTCCTCGCAGTTTCCTGTCTGTGAACCTTGTTGCATTGTGGGAAATAGCTGTTTACAGCTGTTTCCAACTGCCAAAAAAAGCATGCAGCAGCTACATCACCTGCCAACAGTAAAAATGTCAGAATGTAAATCAGGGATTTAAAAGATTTTACAATGGGCAAACACTGAATCATTTATACATAATTATTGTAAAAATGAAGCACTTTTATTACATTATTTTCACGGGAGTTCCTTTTTAAGTAAGAAGTAGTAAAACCTAATGGAATGCAACTGCAGTCATGTGCATGCCCCTGCAGTGGGAAATCTTTATAGTAAATCCATGCAATGTACAGCACAGCTGCAATTTCACTTACAAAATAATTCAGTTGTCACTCTACTGGCTTATAGTGTACCTTAGGTGGATTAAAATAATAATGAGATACTTGCCTATGAAGAGGCAAGCGTCCGGATCGTGCACATCCTCATGGCCTCCACTGTTGGCCCTAACGGACCCCTGGAACATACCCAACAAGATCTTGTCCGATATGTTATATTGCCACACGCCTCTTCATGCATGACCAGAGCCCTGCTGTGTCTGCGCAAGTACAGCTGTTCCTGTGTAGTAAGCCAGAGTCACTCATCCACGAGCACCTCTGTGCTACTACCCAATAGCGGCCACGCCATGAAGGAGTGCGGACACAACCTTCAAAAGCGTCCCAGGCAGTGGCGGTGTCTAGAGAAGGTCCAAGGAAGCATCTGAAGGATCCAGTAAGTATGCATCTGGAGGATCAGGTAAGTATGTGGGGATTTTTCTGTTGTTTATTTCTGCCTCGGGTTTACGTTAAACCTGTCTGTAACATTGCTTCAGTAAAGTATGGAGAGCGGTACTGTCACTGCTGTGCTGTTTGTGCACTGATGCATTAGCATAGCTTAGCTCTGAGACAATGGGCACAAGCAATTCTCTGTACCAGACTGGATGTCCTCCAGCTTATTCTGCTGGACACCTACTGCAGCATCAGTTCCAGCCATACAAAGAGTGATCTGTCCATGAAACAAAGAGGCCATTCTGTCCTAATTGTTTATCAGAAAACAGTCTGTAATGGTTTTATATATCAATCTGTTCAAGCTGTGTACTAAATACGGAGTCAATAAAGGTTTGTTTGAGCTGCATCAATAATTTAAGGAAATCAATAAGAGGAAGGCTGTCATATTTATTTCCTTTTAACAAATGCTACCTGCTTGTCTGTTTTATGGCTTCTCTGCTGGTGCTAGTCTACTTTAGGGGATCCAGCAGGAAACCTCATAGGGTAGAGTTCTCCAATCACAGTACCCTCTACAGCACAAAGCATTGTGATTGGTTGAATAGTGTGGGCGTAGCTTACTACAACCGGTCTGAAACCTAGCAGTTCCAGAGGGTGACGCCCACTAGATCACATCAGCTAAATTTCCTGCTGAGTCTCCTGAACTAGACTAGCGTTTCATTTTTCCACCTTTAATCAGTCAGAGGCTATTTTCAATCACAAAATAAGCACCCTGATACATCAGATCGAGTAAAGGTTGATCGAATGCATAATGAGAAGCTCTTGATTCTTGTTCCATCGATTGAAATAACCCGACATACTCGATCAATTCATTTCAAGAATTTATATCTATATCGGCCGATAAGAATCGATTCTACATCAAAATGAGAATTTGAATCTTGATTTATTCGATTCACTGGTTATAATAATCAATCGAAGTAAAAATAAAATAAATAAATAAAAAAATAAATAAATCGACCAGTGTATGTGTTACAATAGTTCTGTTTAAATTTCATAATTGCGTGATTTGTTCATTTCTGAATGTTGCCAAAAATAGGTATTTACATGCTTCTCATTGGAAATGCTATTACTATCTCTGCATGAATGTATCCCAATGTTGGCTAGTCTCCTTTTGTTCTTGCACATGCCACTAATTAAGAGTCTTATATTATTATTTACATGGTATTACTAGGTTGTTCTTTTCAAAAATTATCAATAAAAATTGACAACAAAATAGCAAATGCTACTGGTTGGGCTGTGAAGAGTCACTCACCCTGGGAAACTGGTTAGCACTCATAAAAGTGGTGATCACTTAAGCTGTGTCTGTAAGAGTTACCATAGTACTTGTGGTGATCTCTCTTCCGATTACCTGGATCCTCAGGTCGGACAGCTGTCTTAAGAGGTCCTCAAACAGTTCCAGGTCAGCGGCTGGCAGCTCAGCAGATAGGACCACCCCTACATAGGAGCCTGGAGCCTGGGACATCAGGTCTGGGAACATGTAGACTCCTGTGTTAGAGCGCAGTACTGGGGACTCAGTGCACATCAGTGGGTACAGCCAATCACACACCTGACAAATAAAACACAATCTACGGTTATAAAGCCAGATATGGTGCAGGTTATACACCGATTTTGGATTTCATTTAAAAGGGACTCCGAGCAGTGCAGAAACTATGGAAAGATGCATATCATTTTAAAGCTCTCTTTCTCCTCTTTCCAATGATATATAAACCGCCGCCCTACACCTAGTCTTCGCTATTTTCGCAATCGAAATTGCCGCGGCCGCGATTTCGATCACAAAAATAGAGAAAACGAAAAGGCGTAGGGCGACGATTTTGGTGTCGTCGGAAAGAGGAGAAAGAGAGCTTTAAAAATGATATCCATCTTTCCATAGTTACATTGTATTACACAGGGCGACTTTTTCTGCTGAATGGAGCTGCTGACTGAGTAAAAGCCGCCCTGTGTAATACAATGTAACTATGGAAAGATGGATAGCATTTTAAAGCTCTCTTTCTCCTCTTTCTGACGACACCAAAATCGTCACCCTACGCCTTTTAGTTTTCTCTATTTTCGCGATCGAAATCGCAGCCGCGGGAATTTTGATCGCGAAAATAGCAAAGACTAAAAGGCGTAGGGCGGCGGTTTATATATCATTGGAAAGAGGAGAAAGAGAGCTTTAAAATGATATGCATCTTTCCATAGTTTCTGCACTGCTCGGAGTCCCTTTAAAGGACCACTATCAGGAAAAATTGTAAAATTTAAAATACATGTGATCACATACAAATAAGAAATATATGTTACTTCCAGAGTAAAATGAGCCATAAATTACTTTTTTTTTACTACTTTGCTGTCACTTACAACAGAACTAACAGGTTTTGGACTAGTCCATCACCTCATGGGCACAACAGGATGAAAAGGCGCCCAGAAGGAAACAATAAAATGGATCAGGGTTGAGGTGGCTTACCTCAATGAAGACATATTCATATATAAATGAACCTTATTAGCACTGGCAACACGTTTTGTGAGTCCCTGCCCACTTCCTCAGGCCAAATCAAGTGGCACGCTATGCCTAGGCGCCTTTCATTTGGCTCTGAACACAGCATGGCACTTAATTTGGCCTGAGGAAGTGGGCAGGGACCCACAAAAACGTGTTGCCAGTGCTAATAAGCTTAATTTATATATGAATAGGTCTTCATTAAGGTTAGCCACCTCAATACTTCTCTATTTTATGGTTTTCAATTCATTGTATTACCTTCTGGGTGCCTTTTCATCCTGTTGTGCATTATACTGCCCCCCCCCCCACCTCAGGGTAGGGGGGACACCTTTGAACCCCGGCCACAGGTCCTGAGTGGAGTCAGTTTTATTGATCTCCACCCGCCTGCAGTGGTTGGTTGCCCTCTTGCAACCTTCCTTTGCTTCTTTGCTACCCCTGCTTATCACACTTTTATCCTGGTGGACTCAAAACACCAGAGCTGCAGCCATTAGGGCGCGCTTTTTAGGCAGCGTTAGGGAGTCTAGCTCACGGTGTCCTACTGAATAGGTGCTGGTTTACCGAGCAGGAAGAAGATTCGATCCCAGGCCTCCTGTGCCTGAGGCAGAGCCCTTAACCATTACACTATCCAGCCACATATAGACAATAGGTTTGGTCTGGCTAAGGATTCTAGCTTGCAGAATGATAATACATTTATGCACACTGTATGTAGATAGGAATTGGGGCAAACAGAATAGCCAGGGGGATATAAGGTGACTTCAGGGGAGCCAAAGCAACAATAGTTGATTTGATGCCTCTATTACTGTCAGGGAGCCACTAGGGTAGCAATTAGCATGTTGATAAGAGAACATTCTTTAACCAGAAGCTTTTATTTCACAAGCAAAAATAGAGGAAAAGGGGCAACAGGATAGCAGAATAAATAGAGTAGCAGGATAATTAGGTCAGAATAAAGCGAATGTCAGAATGGCTGGTACACTCAGGTCTGTGACAGCAGCAATCAATTAATAATCAGAAGGAAAGAGAACAGAGAGGAGTGAAGCTGCTTCTCTGCCATGACAGCGGCCGCTGAGACTCTACATATTTTATAAGCCAACCTCTCTCTGGCTCTGTGTTCCTGTAAGAAGGAGGACACCATTCACAGCAGAAACAGGAGCTGAAATACAGCCCCCTCCACCTAAACATCAGCATGTCAGTGGACAGCGAGTCATATACCTTTGGGAGGAAGTGATGGTGTCCCGCATGGAAAACGAAGGTACCCCTCGGATAGCAGAAAAGTGGGGCTCTACAGCAGAAACCTCAGATTCTTTACAGTCAAGGACTCTTGGCTTATTTTGTAATATACCTTCTTTCCCTGAAATTAAGACATCCCCTGAAAGCAAGCCCTTGCAGGAATTTCGAGCATGCTTAAAATATAAGCCCTACACCGAAAGTAAGCCCAAGCTGCAGTACGGGGAAAAAGTAGGGAAACTTGTCTTTCTACTGGAGCCAATGGTCTAATGGGCAGGACTAAGGCTCCATCATTAGGCCAATCACTGCATTCGCTGCTACTCGGCCCAATGGCAGAGTCTACGAGATCATTGGCTCCAGTAGATAAACAAGATTACATGCTGCTTCCTCATAGGCTGAAGAGCGGGGACACAGCAGCATGGAGCTGGGGGGGAAGTGGATTAGGGGAACATTGCAAGACACGGGGGGGGGGGGGGGGCAGCATGACATGGAGCTAGGGGTAAGAGGAGGATGGAGGGGGACATCTGAGGACACCAGGAGGACATAGGGTTACATGGAACACAGGAGTTTGGGGGGATAGAGCAGGACACAGGTACAGAGGGAGACACCAGGAGGACACTAAAGGTACAAGGGGGACACAAGAGGTGGATCCAACAGAGGAAGAGGTGGCATAGTAGGAAAGGCAGGATGACACACAGCACAGGAACTTGTGTGTTCATAGAAATATAAGATATCCACTGAAAATAAGCCTCAGCACAACATTTGGAGCAAAAATGAATAAAAGACACTGACATTTTCGGGGAAACAAGGTATGTACGGTAATAGAAATCAGGTGTTCTAACTTCGCTGTAGCCCTAAAGTGTGTACAATAAGTCTCAGCTGTGTCAGCAATGGCTCACCCATTCTGCCCCAATGCTAGGAGTGTAGCCCCAAACTAAGCAGAACTCTTCTCCAACAATGGCTGAACTTAACCACGCCTTTCATGAATAACATTAACTACCACCCTCGAATGGCTGATTTCTCACTTCATGTGTACTTTAAGGAAGGAATCTGCAAATGTTCTCTGTTAAAGGGAACCCAAAGTGAGAAGAATATGGAGGCAGCCATATTTATATGCTTTTAAATACCAGTCGCCTGGCAGCCCTACTAATCTATTTGGTTGCAGTATTGTCTGAAACACACACCTGAAACAAGCATGAAGCTAATCTTGTTAGATCTGACAATATTGTCAGAAACACCTGATCTGCTGCATGCTTGTTCAGGGTCTATGGCTAAAAGTATCAGAGGCAGAGGATCAGCAGGACAGCCAAGCAATTACTATTGCTTAAAGGGGCACTATGGCAAAAACAAATTTTAAATATGTTCAAACATATACAAATAAGAAGTACCTTTTTTCCAGAGTAAAATGAGCCATAAATTACTTTTCTCCTATGTTGCTGTCACTTACAGTATGTAGTAGAAATCTGACAGAAGCGACAGGTTTTGGACTAGTCCATCTCTTCATAGGGGATTCTTAGGGATTTGTTTAATTTTCAAAAGCACTTAGTGAATGGCAGTTGCTCTGTCCAGCTGCCAAAAAAACTGCGTAGCAAGCAGGGAAGCTGGCCAGAATCATTGTTTGAATCCTATTAAGGCAATATCTTTATAAAGAATAAAAGCCTTGCTGAGAATCCCCTATAGATGGACTAGTCCAAAACCTGTCACTTCTGTCAGATTTCTACTACCGGTACCTACAGTAAGTGACAGCAACATAGGAGAAAAGTAATTTATGACTCATTTTACTCTGGAAAAAAAACATTTCTTATTTGTCTATGTTTGCACATATTTTAAAGTTTACAATTTTTCGCCATAGTGCCGCTTTAAATGGAAATAAATATGGCAGCCTTCATATCTCTCTCGCTTCAGTTTTCCTTTAAGAGGGGTCCGCTGGGGCTGACAGAGGGATTATTTTAGTTAGCAGGTAGCACTGACAGGTAAGTAATGCAGTCTTCTTTTTTGGAAGTGTGAAGATGTACATTTACCCCCTTTAGATACACTTTAGTCTTTCACATTACTACTCAAACCTGAATGAAATAAAGGAATGCGATTCACAGCATTAGTCGGGTTGGTGAGCATCATGTGATTATTGGGCAATGCTCCTAGCTATGTCAACAATGGGAAATCCCGGCTGCATGTGATTTCACATGACTGCAGTACTCACTTTTCTGGTATGTGTGCAGGTACTCTGCTAACACAACTGTTCATAACTCCAGTAAACATATATTCCTTATGGATAGTTTCATGCAGGTTGATTGTATAACAATAACAACCAGGAATATAGAATTCTTAACTGTTCAGACCACCAAAGACTAAAATATTAATCTCCTGTAGATATCAGAGAGTTTAGTGGTCTTTTGATGTCCTAGATCAGGGCTGCCCAATAGGTTGATCGCGATCTACCGGTAGATCGCGACCGCCTTCTCGGTAGATCGCATCTCGTTAAATGTTGCGGCCAGCAGCTCATCATGTCTAGCTGCCGGCCGCTGGCCAATAAGGATGCATGGGAGGAGAGGCGGCGAGGAGAGAGGTAGGAGAGAGGCGGCGCGACCGCTACGTCATGGCTGGGGGCGGCGGCGGGCAGCCCGCAACGTGCGTGCTTGTAACGTGCCAGGCGCCGCCCCCAGCCATGACGTAGCAGCCGCGCCGCCTCTCTCCTCGCCGCCTCTTCTCCCCTGCATCCATATTGGCCAGCGGCCTGCCTGCCAGTCCTAGAGCGTTCCAGGAGTCCAGGGGACCTGGCTAACCTACACTGCAGGTACATATACCTGGCTAACCTACACTGAGGGCCAATATACCTGGCTAACCTACACTGAGGGCCCATATACCTGGCTAACCTACACTGAGGGCCCATATACCTGGCTAACCTATACTGAGGGCACGTAACCTATGCTGCAGGCACATATACCTGGCTAACCTATGCTGCAGGCACATTTACCTGGCTAACCTACGCGGGGGGGGGGGGGGGGGGGGGCGTGCTTAGCATTTAAAACGTTGGTAGATCTCCTGGCCTCTGCAAATTTTAACGTAGCTCGCAAGCCGAAAAAGTGTGGGCACCCCTGTCCTAGATGTTTTAAGATTTGAGTCATAAGAATCACTCTCCTTAAAGGGAACCTAAACTGAGAAGGACATGGACATGAGAAGGACATGGATTTTTCTTTTTAAAATAATACCAGTTGCCCGACTCTCCTGCTGAGCCTGTGTCTCTAATATGTTTAGCCACAGCCCCTCAACAAGCATGCAGATCAGGTGCTCTGACTGAAGTCAGACTGGATTAGCTGCATGCTTGTTTCAGGTGTGTGATTCAGCCAAAGAGATCAGCAGGACTGACAAGCAACTGGTATGGTTTAAAAGGAAACATCTATATCCCTCTCAGTTACAGGGGTTCTGTGGAGGGTATTAAAAACAAAAACTGACACTTACCTGGGGCTTCTATCAGCCCCCTGCAGCTGTCATGTCCCGCACCGTCCTCCTACCATTGTCCGTTCCCCGCTGCCGGTCCTGGTCTAATTATTCGTCTAACTAGAATACTGCGTGCTCCAGCTCCCGTCTCTGGGAGCTTACTGCGCGGGTACAGTACAAGAAAACCTCATACTGTGCCAGCGCAGTAAGCTCCCAGAGACGCAAGTGGGAACGAACACGCAAGCAGCCAAGGCCGCAGTTGCATCAGAAGCATAATTAGAACGGAGGATCGTAGGAGGACAGCACGGGACATGACAGCTGCAGGGGTCCGATAAAAAACTGACACTTACCTGAGGCTTCTGTTTTAAATACCCTCCACAGAACCCATTTAAGGTTCCCTTTAAACAATGTAGGGGCAGGTGCTGGTGATCACATAGATTTGTGCGCAATTCTCGCCATTACATTTGGGCGTCACCATAGGCACCCATTCAAACATTGGCGATCAGGGTAAACTTGGGCATGAGAAGCCCGCTATTTATAGCTGCAATTTACTGTGCGGGTGGCCCTGGCATCCAATATTTTGGACTTACTCTCTCTGGAAGATTTTAACTAGAGATGGAACTAAATCATTCCACTGAACTATAACCACTCTATAGGTGCATAATTACTATGATATTACCTCTACCTGGGTTAAAATGATACAAACACTATATATAAGTAATGACATAAAATGACACATGTGACATCCTTCTTCGGGTCCTGACCTACTTATAACTAGTTGTTATTGGGTATGTGTTGATCGTTTTACCCAAATGTTATGTTGTACTGTTGTACTAAAAAGATAAATAAAAATTTACCTGTAAAAAAAAAAAGGAGCAAAGTCAAAAAAGGTTCTCAAATACCTCGAACCTTACAAATCCTGTACATAACAATTACATGATACATGTGAGAAACATAATAATCCAAACTCGTGTCCTTTGTCCACATCTGCCTCCCATCCATCCTCCTCTGCTCCTTCCTCCTCCCCCCCCCCCCCCCCGCATAGATACAAGTAGTGGCAGATGGGAATGGGGGGGGGGGGAGCAGAGAAGGATGACGGGGGAGAGGGAGGAGGACAGTACGGGAGCGTAGAAGGAGCGGGGATGCAATGCTGCTACTTCAGGAATATAATTGCAGAAATGACGTTGGGATACGAATCTTTAATCTTTTTCAAGATATGAGGGATTCCCACCTTTTTCCCACACTTTATAATATGGAATTTTTAAAAAGTTGGAAGCCCCAAGACAGACAACAAGAGAACAAAGAAGTAGGACAAAAATGGACGGATGAACCCTGTATATTGTGCCAAGACAGTTCCAAGATGTCTTGGCAAATTATGAAAAAACACAATAACTGCTTATATACATAAGGCCTTATGAACACAAGTGGAAAACCCAGTCGTACTCTCAAGCAAAAAATATTCTGGAGGGTGCCTTACCTGGAGAAAAGCTGGAGGTCGGCTCTGAGCCAGTTCACTGCTGGTGTCCATAAACTTTATAATGCGTAGATAGCCAGGATATGAGGGGGCGCTCACTTCTCCATCTGGTGTCACAAAGAAGATCTGGACCCCTCTTGGAATAAGAATGAGTTCCTCGGCATCTACCCCCAGAGTCTGCACCGGGGGAGGCTGTGCCGCCATAGTATAGAACTCATCCCCCACAAAAGACTGCTCCCCCGACTCCGTGCCATAGGAGACTGTGAAATGTCCATCAGTGGCCTGGGGGGTGTATGCTGGTGGGGCCGCTACTCCTGCTATAAATGGATTTACTTGTACTCCATTATCTGTTACACAGGAGGTGCCACTTGCCGCCTCAGGTGGGAATAAAGGAAGCGTGGGGACCGGTGGTCTGGCAGGCTTCTCTTTCTGTGCAGCAGGCAGTGTTGGGTACAGAGGCGATGCTGCTGCAGCAGAAGGGTCAGGTACAGCCCCGGTCATACTCTGCTGCAAGATGTTCAGTCTGGTATTCACATTCTCCAGTGTCTCCCTCATCTTTACTTGCATCAGTCTGGCAGAGTCCCAAGCTGGCCCGATGCACTGAGGTCCCTGCAAGGAGACACCCAACCCTCTTGTCAGATGCTCCTGGCCTTGTCTGTAGAAGTTGCGGGCATCTTCCTTGTAGCCATTCTCATCTGCGCTCAAACCTTTATTAATGTACAGGAAGGCTTTCCTGTACTCCTCCTCAATACTGCGAATTAAAGCAATTTCCTGCATCTCTGGAAGCGGCTGCTTCTCCATCACTGGAATGGCAAAGAAAAACAAAAACTTAATTTGAGAGTAAATGCATGTAAATGGACAATTTCATTCATTTGCATAGAGAGAAACTAGATGCTAGGAACAAAGGTAAGGCTGCTGGATCTCAAACCTGGATTTAGACCAACTGACCGATTTATTGCAAGTATCAAAGTGCAGAGCACGTTGTTTTGCAAGAGCATACAGGTCGAAGCGTCTTGCTCTGCACTTTGGTACTTGCAATAAATCAGCCAATCGGCCTAAATCCAGGTTTGAGACCCAGCAGCCTCTTTTGTTTGAGACCTTTGGTACATAGGGGTTTTAGCTGGTAGACTCTCCGGTCTGGTTAACTATTTAGGTTGCAGCATTGAGTCATCTTTCTGATGCTTTAGAAACTAGATGCTAGACCAGGGTTGTCAAACTCAATTCACATAAGGGGCCAGCAGAATCTGGGGGATTAAAGTCTTGAATCTGATTAAGGTCTTGAATCTGATTGTGCATTTATGACATCTTGCAGCATGTCCGATTGATACATGCAACCAACTTCGGGCCGAAATTGGTTGTATTGTCGGTTGGGTATGCTCTTGGCGCGCCGATTTTAATCCGATTCGATCAGCATTAGATGGGGCCCTTACGGGGAAAAAAAAACGGTGCTGCCATAGGTGCCTATTATTAAATACGAGATTTGCGGCAAAGAAGGGGAAGTTGGGCGCACAGCGGTGCCAGTTATCAGGAGCCTCTGGATGCCGAAATGCACCTTCTTATCCTCCGGCCACCCAAATTTGCTTTCTTGGCTGCAAATCATGGCTCTGTGGGGGAAGGGGGTTGGCTGAAGGCATTGGTAGTGAAGGGTTCTTTGTGAAAGTAGGGTTACGTTTAGCCATAGTAAGATATCGGTAAAGACGAACGATATTTTAATATCGGAATCCAGCACTAATGTATCGCTAATTTTAGTGATATTCTACTAGCCGCAATACCCTGTTCCCTCTCTTCTAGGTGCTTTTTTTTTTCATGTATGCAGTCGGGGGAAAGGGGGGGCACTATGCACTGTACACATTCTAGGTCAGCCACCTCAGCTGAGAACAGTGTAGCGTTTGTACAAGGCTTTATCTAATAAGTCACAGGAACCCAATTACCAGCAAAGATCCTGAGTGCAGCTACCATATATTACAATGACTTAACTGGGTCAATATTAACTTATGTAGCGGCCGGTTTTTCACTTTTACAAAAAAGTAAAATCTAGTTACCAAGCAGTGGTTCAAAATATACCTCCTACATTTCATATGCTAGCAGTACCGCAGGGAATACAGGGGTACAGAACATAGCAAGCGAATCAAGGAGCAAGCAAGGATTGTACCAAGATTGAAGGTTTTTCCCGACAACAGAAACCACTCATAATAGTAAGCAAGTTTACTTTCTGTAGTTCCACTAGCTATCTGATAAGGGAGATTCCCATACAGTACACGGTGCACGTCCAGTGTGAATCTTGCATGCTGATTGCATTGCAGTGACAATGGACAGTATGACAAAACGGCAGTGGTTACACATTCGGTATAGACAACGCTGGGGAAAAAAACATCACACAAGCAGATTACAAGGAAGCAGTTACGTAACACAGCTGATAATAGCTCAGACACCGCTGGGATCACTATAATCCACTCACAGGCAGAGCTGAAGCACATGTATAACAGCGTTATTACACCACACAGTGTTCTAACAATCCTGAGGAAACACCACAGCAAGCACAAAGTATCACCAGAAATTAAGATCCACAAACATACTGCATGCATTATTGCATAATCAAATTATAGAGCAGTTCATTCAGATACTACTGCATACATACTGCATGTTTAATAATTCTTTAGAGCATACATGTCAAACTCCAGCCCGTGGTCCAAATCTGGCCTGCAAGTGGTCACCCCCCCCCCCTCCCTTTGCATTATCTCTGGCCCACTCCAGACCACCAGGGAAGCTATAGTGGAGGTGACGCACTAGACCACCAGGGAAGCCATATGGGGGAAGGAGGGGAAAAGCACTAGAAACCAGGGAACTGTATAGGGGAGGAAAGGGGGCCACTAGACACCAGATACCGTAAATGTATAGGAGAGGGAGGAGACATTAGACATCAGGGAAATGTATAGGTGAAGGGGGATCACTAGACACCATGGAACTGTATAGGGGAAGGAGGGGGGCACTAGACATTGTGCTTGGAGAGTTGTTTGGGAGAGAAACGCTTTCAATAGATTTTCATTAATGTGTACTAGGGACGAGAAGAGTCTCTGGTACCATACTTATAGGGGGCTTCCTTAAAGTGTAACTGCTGCACATACAGTGGAGGAAATAATTATTTGACCCCTCACTGATTTTGTAAGTTTGTCCAATGACAAAGAAATGAAGTCTCAGAACAGTATCATTTCAATGGTAGGTTTATTTTAACAGTGGCAGATAGCACATCAAAAGGAAAATTGAAAAAAATAACCTTAAATAAAAGATAGCAACTGATTTGCATTTCATTGAGTGAAATAAGTTTTTGAACCCTCTAACAATAAAAGACTTAATACTTAGTGGAAAAACCCTTGTTTGCCAGCACAGAGGTCAAACGTTTCTTGTAATTGATGACCAAGTTTGCACACATTTTAGGAGAAATGTTGGTCCACTCCTCTTTGCAGTTCATCTCTAAATCCCTAAGGTTTCGAGGCTGTCTCTGTGCAACTCTGAGCTTGAGCTCCCTCCATAGGTTTTCTATTGGATTAAGGTCCGGAGACTGACTAGGCCACTCCATGACCTTAATGTGCTTCTTCTTGAGCCACTCCTTTGTTGCCTTTGCTGTATGTTTTGGGTCATTGTCGTGCTGGAACACCTATCCACGACCCATTTTCAGTTTCCTGGCAGAGGGAAGGAGGTTGTCGTTCAGGATTTCACGATACATGGCTCCGTCCATTTTCCCGTTAATGCGATTAAGTTGTCCTGTGCCCTTAGCAGAAAAACACCCCCAAAGCAAAATGTTTCCACCCCCATGCTTGACGGTGGGGACGGTGTTTTGGGGGTCATAGGCAGCATTTTTCTTCCTCCAAACACAGCGAGTTGCGTTAATGCCAAAGAGCTCTATTTTGGTCTCATCAGACCACAGCACCTTCTCCCAGTCACTCATAGAATCATTCAGGTGTTCATTGGCAAACTTCAGACGGGCCTGCACATGTGCCTTCTTGAGCAGGGGGACCTTGCGAGCCCTGCAGGATTTTAATCCATTGCGGTGTAATGTGTTTCCAATGGTTTTCTTGGTGACTGCGGTCCCTGCTAATTTGAGGTCATTCACTAACTCCTCCCGTGTAGTTCTAGGATGCTTTTTCACCTTTCTCAGAACCATTGACACCCCACGAGGTGAGATCTTGCGTGGAGCCCCAGAGCGAGGTCGATTGATGGTCATTTTGTGCTCCTTCCATTTTCGAACAATCGCACCAACAGTTGTCACCTTCTCTCCCAGCTTCTTGCTAATGGTTTTGTAGCCCATTCCAGCCTTGTGCAGGTCTACAAGTTTGTCTCTGACATCCTTGGACAGCTCTTTGGTCTTTCCCATGTTTGAGAGTTTGGAGTCTGCTTGATTGATTGATTCTGTGGACAGGTGTCTTTTATACAGGTGACTAGTTAAAGAGAGTCTGAAGCGAGAATAAATCTCGCCTCAGACCTCCTAAATAGCAGGGGCATTTGTGCCCTTGCTACAACGCCGCTATCCCGCGGCTGCACGAGGGTCCCTGTCCCCCCCAAATCCCCTCCGTAATGCGGGGGAGCGCTTCCGCATTGGGGCAGGGCTAACCGCCGCAGCCCTGCCCCACGCGCATCTGTCAGCGCGTATCTCCGCCTCTCCCCCGCCCCTCTCAGTCTTCCTTCACTGAGAGGGGCGGGGGAGAGGCGGCGATGCGCCGCTGATAGACGTGACTGGAGGCAGGGCTGCAGCCGTTAGCCCTGCCTCCAGGAGCGACCAAAAGCACGACCAAGTCGTGCTGGGGTGGGTTTGGGGGTGAAGGGACCCCCTTTGTGCGGCGCGATAGCGGCGGTTTAGCAGGGGCACGCGTGCCCCTGCTAACTATGAGCTCTGAAGCGAGATTTATTCTCGCTTCAGAGTCTCTTTAAGACAGGTGTCCTTAATGAGGGTGACTGAGTAGAAGTGTCTAACCACTCTGTGGGAGCCAGAACTCTTGATGGTTGGTAGGGGTTCAAAAACTTATTTCACTCAATGAAATGCAAATCAGTTGCTATCTTTTATTTAAGGTTACTTTTTCGATTTTTCCTTTTGATGAGCTATCTGCCACTGTTAAAATAAACCTACCATTGAAATAATACTGTTCTGAGACTTTTCATTTCTTTGTCATTGGACAAACTTACAAAATCAGTGAGGGGTCAAATAATTATTTCCTCCACTGTAAATTCAAAAATCAATTCTTTATTTGTATCTGGTAAACAAGTAATAGGGCTGCTAACCAGGCAATCCAAAAGTTAAAATCACTGTTCCTTTTCTTGTTGATAAATGATCATTCCCCGGTTTACCTGACTTATTTGGTACACACAAAATTTGGTGCACAAAAAAGAAGTTGCAGGGCATGCTGGGTTGTCCTTTTTTGCTTCTCTACTTTCCCCTCAGACTTAACTAATGCAGCCTGATTGGCTGAAGCTTCTTTCCCTCCTGTTTTCCCCTCCCACACCTCTGTTCCTCTCTGATTGGCCAATATTTCTCATGCTGAGACAATGCACTTTCTATAGTAGAGGGCGGGCAATGCATACACAATCAGGCAGAAGAGATTAAGGGAGTAAATGACATCAGCACTGGCTTTGAATTCGCCACACTTAAAATAGGAAATACTAAGAAGGATTTTCACTTTTATTACTGTAGAAAAATCACTGAAATCAAAACATGGACAGTGCAATACAAATGTTATGTAAGTAGAGCAAGTATTTTTTCTACTTATATATGTATTTTTTTTCCTGAGATAGTATGGCTGACAGCTCCTCTTTAAAGAGAAACGGAACTGAAAATAAGAAGTCAAAATACCCATACACAGGTCATACTTACATCCTGTGTAGTCTACTTCTCAAGCTCTTTCTCCTCTCCTGCCTCCCATTTGTCCACTGTGATCAATGGAATTATCCATCCTCCATTTTAAAAATGGCCATTACCCCATAACAGCTTCATGGTTAGCATACTGTTAAACTGTAATATCGCCCACTTGAGCCATAGGGAAACATGGACATTACCTTGCACATTCAGTTATAACTGACAGCTGCTGATATATAACTGACAGCAACTGGTATATTTCAGTTCTGACAAAATATTGTCAGAACTGGAAGGGAGCACTGTAAGAAGGAAATGGTGAGCTTCTGAGAGGAACTGACTGTGAGGTTAGTATGTAATATTCATTTGCAGCTATGTCATGTGTTTATTTTAAATAATTTTACTCGCTTCAGGTTCCCTTTAAGCTGCTGCTCGTCCCTCGCCATCTCCCAGGGTGACTCCTGTCACTTGCAATTGTCCCCGAAAGCCTGGCCGAGTTGCGTTCCATCGTGCATACGCGGCCTGGCCAGGTGCGCTCCCTGCCGTGCTCCTGTCTGTGGGAGCGATCTGCGCTTGTGCAGAAATACTGCGCAACCGCAGATCACTCCCAGGGACAGGAGTGCGGCAGGGGAGCGCACCTGGCAGGGCCGCGCATGTACGATGGAACGCAACTCGGCTAGGCTTTCGGGGACAATTGCAAGTGAGCTCCTGTTAAGTATGGATCGTGAGAGGATTCTCGTCTCAGGTTCACTTTAAATTCAATGTTATCGACTCTAATGTCTAATCTACTAAAATGTCTATTGGGTGGGAGGGCCTAACCTGAGTTTTATAGCAATGTGTTGGTTTGATGGTACCTTGTGACAGCCAAGCCTCCATCTGGTCTTTGATACTGCTATAAGCTGAGTAGCTGAGTATGGAAGCAATGCCAGCTATCTGGACCCTCTCATACAGTATCACTCACAGTAATGTGGCTGCACCACTTTTAGGAGTCACACAATGGCCGACTGCTGCACTGGATAGAAGCACCTCCAATGTGCCCAAACTTAGAGAGTCAATTTGGGTCTTTCCAGTTCCCTCTTCTTCCTCACGGTTTGTTGTTTATCAAGGCTTTATTCACTGACCTGATTATAGACAAGCAAATACTGATTGATTTATCAGCCTGCCGATGAGCAGAGGTGGCCATATATCTCTCAACTTGGCGGCCGGTCGACCATCGGATTTATTAATTATTATCGAACTGGGTGAAAATCAGTGCTGCCAACAGCATGCCCAATCAAGCATGCGACCAATTTCGGGCCAAAATTGGCTGCATGCATCAATCGGACATGCTGTAAGATGTCGGGCCGTCGTGGTCGATAGGGTGTTCAGCAATAACGGCGAGCGATATCGGGATGAGCGATGATCCCCCCGGGGCTATTCCCCCCAGAGTATAAATGTGCCCCCCCAATGTGTGCATTTATATATTGCCTGTCCTGTTTTGCTCGCCGTGCTTTGCCCATCTGTCTTGGCTTATTCCCACGCCGTCGTCGTATAGTGGGTGGCGCGTTTGATGCTAAATGCCGGTGGCGTGTGAAGCGCAAATGGAGGCAACGGCTTGAGAAAGGGCTGAAACATGAAACAGTGGGCTGTCGCCGCGTAGTCATTTTTAGTTGACGTTTCACTAAAGAGCTATATATTTTTGGAAGTGCCAGCCTCCATCGTGTTTGAACACACAGGGGGCACATTTATGCAGTAGGGGGTCAGCGGCGAGCGCACCCAATTACTCAGAGGTTTCATTCTGAAATTGATCGGGAATCGGCCTGTGGTGTATGGGCAGAGAGAGAGAGGGCAGAGTCAGAGAGAGATCTGTCTCTTGGTCGAATCTGCCCATCATCGCTAGAACATTTATATTATGTAGCCTGGACTCAGCCCGCTATGGGGTGGGTGGATTCTAGCTGGTTCTTGAAGTCTCCTGAAGTTTGGACATTGTTCTTTGCACTCCCGTATTACACAAGCCTGTTTGTGATACATGTTTACAAGCAGTTGTCATAAATTGGCATGCGATTAAAATAGTAGCTTCATTGTTGCCACGTCACTAAATGTAATCACATGAGATCTCGTGGAAGCTCTTCATGCAGTAGATCTAATTATGTCGCTTGTGTTTTCCATAAGCCAGACAAGAGGATACGGGGACAGATCATGAGGAGGAGGAGGAGATACAGGTCATGCTGGGCTTATCACATGATTTCCTCACAGCTCTCTATCTTTCCCAGTACAAGTCCTTCACCCCCAGAATATACGGTAGTCCCAAGCGCCTCACTGCTCAGTCACTCTGTACATTCTACATCTTCTATTACAGTCAGCTGATGGGAATCCTGTAGACAACATATTGTATATCACAGCTCTCCTTAAATGCTCTTATGTCAGAGGAAACATTTACCCTAAACAACCTCTATATAACAAACAATCAGAATCAGAATCACTTTATTTCGCCAAGTACAGCAGAGCTATACTCAGAATTGATTGTGGTACACATGGCATAGACATAGTATAACATGGTATAAGAGGACAGATGCGCAACACATACAACAAACAATGATACAAGTAAAGAAATGCAGTAGAGATATGGATATGGCCTACACGTGAAACAGTCCCGAGGCAACAGTTAGATATGGATATGGCCTACACGTGAAACAGTCCCGAGGCAACAGTTAGATATGGATATGGCCTTCACGTGAAGCAGTCCCGAGGCAACAGTTAGATATGGATATGGCCTTCACGTGAAGCAGTCCCGAGGCAACAGTTAGATATGGATATGGCCTACACGTGAAACAGTCCCGAGGCAACAGTTAGATATGGATATGGCCTTCACGTGAAGCAGTCCCGAGGCAACAGTTAGATATGGATATGGCCTTCACGTGAAGCAGTCCCGAGGCAACAGTTAGATATGGATATGGCCTACACGTGAAACAGTCCCGAGGCAACAGTTAGATATGGATATGGCCTTCACGTGAAGCAGTCCCGAGGCAACAGTTAGATATGGATATGGCCTACACGTGAAACAGTCCCGAGGCAACAGTTAGATATTGATATGGCCTACACGTGAAACAGTCCCGAGGCAACAGTTAGATATGGCCTTCACGTGAAACATTTTGTTGGCTCTCAAAACCACCTGACTTTGCTTTCATAGCCCCTAAAATTTACACATGCCGGGGGGGGGGGGGGGGGGTGTTTGTGGCTACACATGTTATGGGTGTGAAGATCATGATGGCCACACTTGTTTTATATGCCTTGTAGGATGGCCCCCCAGACTTTGAGGGTCACCAAAAGGAGGCAAGGGAAGGGGCATGAACATTAAGTGGCCTCATGATTTGCAGTTACAACCCTGACACATGCTAAGGACTAATTAACACAAATGTTAAGACACTCATTTTCTCATCACAGTCACTTACTGCCTTACAAATTGTGCCTATAGAAACATCACCAGTTGTATAACCAGGCTCTTGTTATTGGCCCGTGCTCAGTGTTAAGCCAATCTGGCAGTAAAAAAAAAAAAAAAAAAAAGTTTCATATCAGTCATTTTGAGCTTTTAGAGGTATTAGTACGTTCTATACCTCCTCTTATCAAAAGAACGCCTGATAAATAACATACAGCACTATGTGACAAGCACAATATAGTACAAGTGGAAACCACCAGAATTCATCTATATTAAAGCGGATCTGAGATGAAAAACTAACTATAACAAGTAACTTGTCTATATATCTTATCTAAAGTTTAGATAGTTTACACAGCAAATCTAGCTGCAAACAGCTTTAATAGAATATGATTATTTCTTCCTGTGATACAATGACAGCAGCTATGTTGTTTGTAAACATTACACAGAGGCAAGCTTATCTGTATCTTGAGCAAAAAAAACCTAATCCCCCCTCCTCCTCCCCTCTGCCTCTGAAATCTCTGGCTAGTAATACCTCCCCCTCCTCCAGCCCAGACTGAGCTCCCATGAGCCCTTGCTACTGCCTGAAAGTGCCTTGGCTCTCTGAAACCCTCTGGGCATAGCTTGCTTAGTTTATAGGGAATTAGAGTATTAAAACAAAAACAAAAAAGTATTTGGCTTGAGGAATGCCCTATAAACAATAGGAAAGGAACACAATTATGCAATGAGTAAAAGTTCATCTCGGATCCACTTTAACCACTTTAAACCCACAGCAAGTTTAGATATGCATCACTTTAACTACTACAGTAATAACTTCTTAAGATATCTATCTGATTGACAATTTTTGTGTTTTCCCAATAAAAAGGGTTTATCTGTAGAAATATGAGATACATACAAATGAGTATTTACGGTACATACAAATAGCGCCTTTGTAAAGAGCTTAAAGAGGAACTCCAGTGAAAATAATTTAATAAAAAAAAGTGCTTCATTTTTACAATAATTATGTATAAATGATTTAGTCAGTGTTTGCTCATTGTAAAATCTTTCCTCTCCCAGATTCACATTCTGACATGTATTACATGGTGACATTGTTACTGTGGGCAAGTTATGTAGCTGTTTCTAGCTGCTCTGGCTGGTACAGACAGCTTTAAACAGCCATTTCCTGTCTGTGAACATTGTTACATTGTGGCAGTTTGCCCAGAGTACCGCGGTATTCAGAGCCTCTTGTGGGAGGGGTTTCAGCACAAAATTAGTCACACATCGCCCCCTGATGGTCTGTTTGTGAAAATCATTGTATTTCTCATGTAAAAGGGGGTATGAGCTACTGATTGGGATAAAGTTCAATTCTTGGTTGGAGTTTCTCTTTAAACTGGTCTGAAACTGACATAACATTCAATACAAATGTGTTTTCCTGCTTTGTATTACTCATACAGTTACTATATTTGCTTTTGTGCATGAATAATATTGCCTGTTCACAAATTACAAGTTTCCAAAGTGTAGTTTTTCTTGCCCTGAAAGCTGGCATTGCATTTTATTCTTTCTATTATAATTGCTTTTTATTATATATTAAAATCTTCTAATGAGCTATTCTGAACTGTGTGTGCCTGAAGCAGAGACAGTTTCTCAGAGAGTGTTTGTTTACATTCCAGTGCTGATACATTTGTGTTTAACAAGTAAAAAAAAAGATACTGTTATCTCCAGTTTGGATGTGGATTTGAAGCTGAACAGCAAAACAAAGTACTTTGTTTAACCATTTCAGTGATCTTCTGCTCAAATTTTTTTCTTGGATAGTAGCTTTAAAGAGAACCCGAGGCGGGTTTGAAGAATATTATCTGCATACAGAGGCTGGATCTGTCTATACAGCCCAGCCTCTGTTGCTATCCCAAACCCCCCTAAGGTCCCCCTGCACTCTGCAATCCCTCATAAATCACAGCCACGCTGCTGACAAACAGCTTGTCAGAGCTGGCTGTGTTTATCTCTATAGTGTCAGTCTGCTGCTCTCCCCGCCTCCTGCAGAACTCCAGTCCCCGCCTGTATCGTTTCCCTCCCTGCTGATTGGAGGGAAGGGACGGGGGCAGGGACCGGAGCTATGCAGGAGGCGGGGGAGCAGCTGAGACTGACACTACAGATGTAAACACAGCCTCACACCACGGCTGTGATTTATGAGGGATTGCAGAGTGCAGGGGGACCTTAGTGGGGTTTGGGATAGCAACAGAGGCTGGGCTGTATAGGCAGATCCAGCCTCTGTATGCAGATACCATTCTTTAAACACACCTCGGGTTCTCTTTAAAGCTGTAAGGAATCTTTTAGAGCTAAGTAGAAATGCTGACTTTCAGACTACTTTAAAGAGGATCTGTAACGTCAAAAGATCCCCTGGGGGGTACTCACCTCGGGTGGGGGAAGCCTCCGGATCCTAATGAGGCTCCCCACGCCGTACTCCGTCCCTCAGGGGTCTCGCTGCAGCCCTCCGAGAAAGATGACGTCAATATTTACCTTCCTGGCTCCTGCGCAGGCGCTCTGAGCTGTCGGCTCCGAAGTAGGCGGAAATACCCGATCGCCGTCGAGTCTGCTCTACTGCGCAGGTGAAAGTTTCCGGCGCCTGCACAGTAGAATGGACCCGACTGAGATCGGGTATTTCCGTGTAGTTCGGAGCCGAGAGCAGCCACAGCGCCCCCGCTGGAGCCTGCAAGGGTAAATATTGAACTGACAGTCGGGTCTGTCGCCGGCTGTTCAGAGGGCTGCAGCGAGACCCCCGTGGGACAGAGGACGGCGTGGGAAGCCTCATTAGGATCCGGAGGCTTCCCCCACCCGAGGTGAGTACCCCCCAGGGGATCTTTTTGATGTTACAGAGTATCTTTAAGTTTGTAAAAATAAAAAAAAACAAAAAACAAAACTAAAAACACCGGCAGCGTGCATAGAAATTCTGCAGGTTGCCAGTTTTTCCCCACATGCTCAGCAGGTTAGCATGGTTGGACAATGCTTTCCACAGGCCAAGGCGAAAAAACAAAAACCTTCCTAGTGTATCAGGTTTTCTGTCTGAAAAGATGTTACATTCTCATGACAGCAGTATCATGCTCGTCAAGCTAAAGGTGCCCATTATTAGTGCAAATTTAGTGAGGGATGGATGGCTTCCTTAAAAATCTGTGTGGTGAATTTTTTCATAGATGTGAACGCAACTGGATTTAATAGGATCGCAGATTTGGTTCTTTAGTGGTGTGGATTGATTAAATATGATCTTTTCTTTTGATCCGAAGGATACTATCAAAAATGATAATATAATAATACATAATAATAATAATAATAATATAATACAGTAAACAGTCAGTGTGGAAACCCCCAGTCCTCTTGTGCAACGGTGACCTTTATTACACAGCTTTCCAATGCCTGCAGATTTCATTTCACTCTGGACACAAACAAACAAGCCTCCTGCCACCCACAGAACAGCTGTGCAGCCACAGGGATGTGCCCTGCTCTATTAAGCTTCAGGTCTGCTTACAGACTACGCCCAGGAAAATGATGACAATTCAGTTTGGGATGTGTGATAACAGGCTGAATCACCTCTGATTTGTTACAGATTGTCCACAAAGCTCACGGTGAACCAGAACTTCTAGGAGTGTGGAATGCTGGGAATACACGGTACGTTTGTACCGCTCGATTGAGCCATTATGGTGGGGATACACGGGTCGACCGGCGGCTCGTCTAGCCGCCGGATCGACCCGAGCCGCGCCCCCGTGGATCAATGCCCACTCGTCCCCGCCAGCGGTCATTATCAGCCCCTCGATTCCCTGCCCTTGTCCGCCGGTGAGAATCGAGCGGGCGCGGATCGAGCGGCATGATTGGGCCAGCTGAATATTATCAGCTGGTCGATACATGGTACAGAAACGTACCGTGTATCCCCAGCATTAGATGGCTCGATTAATAATTTCCGACATGTCCGATCACCCGCCAGATCGATTCCGCGCTCGATACCGCATGGGGGACAATAGAAAAAGATAAGGAAAACGAGCAGAAGATAAGAGAATCGCTTGCGGGGACGAGCGGGGAACTGATCCGGCGGCATAATCGAGCGTACCGTGTATTCCCGGCATAAGGGGCTACAAAGAACCAAAAAGCTCTCTTACTAAAATGCTATGCAAAACATACGTTTTACTTCTCAAAACAGAAGGTGTTTGTGATTATTTAGGTTGGAGCGAGCTCTGATAGGTTTTGTTTTGGCAAGGGGGGGGTTCATTAGATATGAGATGCCTATGCCATGTAGATCATGGGGTGGTGGTGTGGGGGGTAAATATTTTAGGGGTGAGGGGATCAGAACTAATTGTCAGCTTTAGCAGCCAATACACTGCACTACAATATGTTTAGAGCTATGCCATATGGATCATACCAGGAAACCCCGCCCACATTAAGACCCCATCCACAACTGCGCCGCCCACAGGAGTTTCCATGCATACTTAAGCACTTGCACACCACAACTGCTGCACTAAGCCACCATCCACACCTGCACCACCTTTTACACTATACCCTGAACAACGGATGCGTTTTAACTTTCCCTTACTTGTGAAAAAGCTTCAGTTTTTCAGTGTACAATGTGGAAGAGGGCATAGGGAAACATGGAGATTATCTTGCACATCACTTGTCCTTTCAGTCATAACTGAAAGCAAATAATTTAGTATAAAAAGGACCCTAAGCGGCTGTACACAGGTCCCATGCATACTTCCAACCTTTGTTAGTATATAAGCAACCAGGAGGACTATAGAGATCACACACAGAGCTCACTATTGGTGGTAGTAGTAAGACCTGATTCCAGCACACCCATGATGCACTGCAGCCACTGGCTCTCAGCGGGATAATCACCCACATGGCCTCCAGCCAGTTCAAGCATGTGACTTCTTGAAAGCTCATGTAAGTCCACAATTGTTATCTGTGATCATGTGCCTCTGCAGCATTCAGAGAAGAATGGTTGTCTAACGTGCTGTGAATGGTAACATTTTCTGCTACGCTATCTCTATCTGCTAATACTGTACTCGGTATACTGTGACATTGATGCCTGCACTGCACTGAAGTCTACCCTCTCTTTTCATGCATTTCCTCTAGCCAGCACCATAAATCATAATCAATAAACTGTCCAGATGTCCTGAGAGCTGTACTTTCCTGTACCCTGTGTTACTGTCAGCCTCCAATCTCTGACCAGCAGCTAACAGGAGAGGCATAATCACGTACAGACACAGAACATTTATATCGCGCTTTTCTCCTGGCGGACTCAAAGCGCCAGAACAGCAGCCACTAGGGCGCGCTCTATAGGCAGCAGTGTCAGGGAGACTGGCCCAAGGTCTCCTACTGAATAGGTGCTGGCTTACTGAACAGGCAGAGCCAAGATTCAAACCCTGGTCTGCTGTGTCAGAGGCAGAGCCCTTAACCATTACACCATCCAGCCACCGCTGGATAGTCATAGCAACCAGCCTGCTACACAGGTTTATGTACTGAAAGGCTGCTTTGCTTACTGGCCTCTAAAGATATACTGTAGAAAAGTCTATTATATGAATCATTATTCAAGAATATCAGATTTATGCACAGTACTGCTTGAAGTCTATCTACCTGAAAAGAATCAAAACAGGGCTAGCTCTGACTAGTTCAGCAACACCTTGCATTGTTCACTACTTCCTGCTGCCTTTCCCATAGTGTATCCATTCCAATACACTCACAGTACCAAAAAACAGCTGTTGTCTCACAAAGGCCCTCCTCTTGTCCTTTAAAACCTATTTTAGGGTCACTGTCAGGTTGAGAAGCTGCAGAGCTGTAAACTATATAAAGAGGCTTAAAGGACAATTGAAGTGAGAAGAATATGGAGGCTGCCACAATGATTTATGTTTAAACAACACCAGTTGCCTGGCAACCCTGCTGATCTATTTGGCTGCATTAGTGTCTGAACAACACCAGAAACAAGCATGCTGCTAAACTTGTCAGATCTGATCTGCTGCATGCTTGTTCAGGATCTATGGCTAAAAGTATTACAGACAGAGGATTAGCCAGGCAACTGGTATTGCTTATAAGGGGGGACCCCAAGAGGCACAAGGTAGACCCAATAATTGGGGAGGATAGGGGAGAAGATCCACATGACGTCTCTGCCCCATTGATGCACCAGGATTAGTATTTTTTTCCCCCTGGTTTTTGTCCTCTAAGGCTGCTTTCACAGTGGGACGTTACAGGCGCACGTTAGTGCAGCCTGTAACGCAGCCCCACCGCACAGTAATGAAAAATCAATGGGCTTGTTCACACTGCCCACGTTGCGTTACATTGTAACGCAGCAAAGTGCTGCATGCAGTAAGTTATAAGTGGCTAAGCCGCGTTAGACTGTTTGCACATGCTCAGTCATGTTGGGGAGGAGGGGAGAGCGGCCGGGCACATGGCTAATTAATATTCACTGCACTCAGTGACATGCAGTGTTTACTTCCTGGAGCGGCTGCTCTGTGCGGCGATTGGCCGGGCGGGACCACGTGATGCCGCATGCGTCCATGAGTACGCATCACGGATGCCAGAGTGAGCTGCACAACGCGGCTCACTCTGACGTCCACATCGAAGAGCACCAGGCGTTGCGTTAGGGGCACGTTATGTGCCCTATAACGTCCCCTAAATGCAACGTCCTGGTGTGTAGCTAGCCTTAAGCTAGCACCTAGTCTTGTTTTGCAAAATACAGTATATTTTACTAAATAAAATCGCCCCCATTGTGTGCCCTTGAAGGCTATTTTAAAGTATGACATTCCACACTAGCTTCTCCCAATACTTTCACTTCAGTTGGCTAAGCAATCCATGTCTGGAAAATCTGACTTGTACAAAGTTCAGATTACGTAATGGGCTACAGAATGTACCAATTAGATAAAATCAGGAACTATGCATTAAAATAGCAGTATACAGTTCAAAGTACCATACAATATAAAAACAGAAGGCATAATTGCAGGCAGCTCCTGAAAAAAAAAAAGTACAAGTCTGCTAAAATCTGTCTATGATCCATGAGACGTATAATAAAGCCATTATACCTAGGTGGATGTGTATTTGTATGTTATTAGATGTCAGGACTGTCATGTAAATACATAGTAATTCTGTTACATCTAACTTGTTATTAAAAGAAGTATTTTAATAGCTACATCAAACTTAAAACTTGTTAATTGACACTAAGGGCCTGAGCCCACTAACGCAGTTGTGTCCGCTTTTCATCAACACATCAATGTTACAGATGCTGAAAAGCGGACACAACTGCGCTAGTGAGCTCAGGCCCTAAAGCGAAGTTATGCTTTCCTAGAGCCAGTTGACATAGGCGTTTGGGGACACATTGTTTTCACTGAGCAGATCTAGCGCTGCTTTCACACCAATGATGGAAAAATCCAGTACTGAGGCGCTGGTCTAGTTTAGGGGAGTCTGCATCTAGTCCATCTCTTCATGGGGAATTCTCATTATGGCCTTTATTCGTTATATAGACACTCCCTGAACAGGATTTATAAAAAGATGTTGGACAGCCTTCGTGCTCGCTTCACTTTTTTGGTAGTCGGACAGAGCACTGTCATTCACTAAGGCCATGTTCACATTATAAATTGCCAGCGCTGAGCGATTTATTGCAATTTTTTAATCGCCTTTCCCTGCACTTTCTAAACACTTTTCTAAGCGCTTTTGCAGAGCGATTCTTTTTTTCACTTCCTAACGTTAGTCAGGAAGTGAACACTTTCACCCGGAAATGAATAGATACAATGGACTCTATTCACAAAGCTTTACCACATTCGGTAATGCTGAAAACAGCTGATTTTACCAATCGCCTTCCCAAGTTACAATTCACTAAACCCATCACCGCACAGAAAATAAACATTACCGACTAGTGAGGTAAATTACCGACTTGTGAGGTAATCGCCTCAAGAAGTGTCAAGAAACTGCAATTCGCAAAGATTTTCGCAATTCACAAAGAATTCCGTAATGTCACAATTCACATACTTTTCGTGTAATTGTGCTGAATTTTGCGGTTAATAGCAAATCTCCCATACATGCTATCGGCACTAAAATTGCAGCATTTGTTAAAGAGACACAGAAGCGGAAAAAAAAAAATGATGACGTGATGATTTGTATGTGTAGTACAGCTAATAAATAAACCATTAGGTGCAGAGACACAAGTCTAATATTGTTTCCAGTACAGGAAGAGTTAAGAAACACCAATTATCTATGCAAAAGAGCCACTGAGCTCCACAACTGTCTTCTGAAGCTTGTTATCTCAACTGTCAGTCACTGTAGTTTCTTTTTCTCTCCAGAGGACAAGTTAAAAGTTCACTGGGCTGCTCTGTAAAATCATTTAGAATGCTGAGTAGTGTGTAAACTGCAAATATAAAGAATGATGCAATGTTATAAAAGACACTATAACTGAAAATAAAAATATGAGAATATTTTCTTTGCTACTAATGTTCTAGTAATTACCCGTACTACACAACCAATTCATTATATAATTTTTTTTTCTGCTTAAAGGATACCTCAACTGACATGTGACATGATGAGATAGACATGTGTATGTACAGTGCCTAGCACACAAATAACTATGCTGTGTTCCTTTTTTTCTTTCTGTGCCTGAAAGAGTTAAATATCAGGTATGTAAGTGGCTGACTCAGTCCTGACTCAGACAGGAAGTGACTACAGTGTGACCCTCCCTGATAAGAAATTCCAACTATAAAACACTTTCCTAGCAGAAAATGGCTTCTGAGAGCAAGAAAGAGATAAAAAGAGGAATTTCTTATCAGTGAGGGCCACAATGTAGTCACTTCCTGTCTGAGTCAGGACTGAGTCAGCCACTTACATACCTGATATTTAACTCTTACAGATAGAGAGAGAAAAAAAAAGGAACACAGCATAGTTATTTGTGTGCTAGGCACTGTACATACACGTCTATCTCATTATGTCACATTTCATTTCGGGTATCCTTTAAGTGTCTGAGTTTACCGCCCAAAAGTAATTTTCTCCAGCTCACAGCAGCCGATAACTTGCTCTTTCCATGCTGTCTCTATGCAGTAGATTTAAAAGACAGCCTTTGGGAAGAGCCACACAGCCATAACCTAAAGTCAAAAAAAAAAAATGAGATTGACTCACCTGGGGCTTCCCTCAGCCCCCTGAGGCCGATCGGTGCCCTCACAGCTCCGCTCCGATGCCTCTGCACCCGCCGGCGAACACTTCCGGTTTGGCCGTCACCGGCCGACAGGCATGGGAACGCGAGTGATTGTTCGCGTTCCCAGCCTGTATATCGCCCCCTATGCTGCTATTGCGGCCTCCTGGCCGCA
Source organism: Hyperolius riggenbachi (assembly GCF_040937935.1). Taxonomy (NCBI): domain Eukaryota; kingdom Metazoa; phylum Chordata; class Amphibia; order Anura; family Hyperoliidae; genus Hyperolius; species Hyperolius riggenbachi. The sequence continues at coordinate 94,679,811 of NC_090647.1, forward strand.
ATAGGAGGCCGCAATAGCAGCATAGGGGGCGATATACAGGCTGGGAATGCGAACAATCACTCGCGTTCCCATGCCTGTCGGCCGGTGACGGCCAAACCGGAAGTCGTCGCCGGCGGGTGCAGAGGCATCGGACCGGAGCTGCGAGGGCACCGATCGTCTGCAGGGGGCTGAGGGAAGCCCCAGGTGAGTTCATCTCATTTTTTTGTTTTGCCTTTAGGTTCACTTTAATTTGAAGCAAAGGGTAACCGGGTGGGACTTTCAGTGTAACAAAGCAGAGGTAAATTTTTAAAAGCTAACCTTCCATCACTTTAGATGTGCTTATTTGTATTGTAGATACAGAAGAGCTCCCCCTGGTGGTTGCAGCACATCTAAAGGGATAACAGGGTTGCACTGTAGGGAAAACCTCCAACTCAAAGCTCTTTCACATCTAACAACGCGTGCAGGAGCCGCTCTCTTGCACGCTTTGAATAGCCTGCAGCGTGTCATCGGGATGTTGCAGTGCGACGCAATCAGCGGCGGTAGCTATCAATTCACCCAATGGGAAAATGCCGGCTCCCGCTGATTAAAAGCTCCCAGATGCGTTGAACCGCAACACACCGAAACGCAGCGACAGGTGTGAAAGGTAAAATGAAAGTCTATGGACTTTCATTTTACCTTGATTAACGTAAAATTTCGACTTTGCGTTACACCGCAGCAAACGGGCACCGCAGCCCTCATATACACAGCTCCCCTGCCTGCCTGCTGAACTTACCAAGCAGGGATTAGTAAATTGAGGCATGTTTGTTTGGTAAATTACCGAACTTCTGCCTCATGGGGGAAAACTTTAGTCAATTTGTAAAAATAGTGTAAAAATACCGGATGAGGTATTTTACTGAAGACAATTATTTTACCGACCTGCCCTTTGTGACTAGCGCCCAATATCTTTATTTATAGAAGCGCTGGGGAAATTGCTATACAAATCGCTTTTTCAAGTGCTTCGCGATTTCTCTATACCTTTTATTGAGCCAAAGCGCTCAGAAAATGGTACAGACATCGCTTTTGAAAGCAGATTGCAAGCGAACCGCTCATACATGAACACTCTCATAGGGAATCATTGCACAAGCGCTTTTAGTCCAATTTCTAAAATCACCAGCGCTTAAAAAATTATGCAAACGCTCATAGTGTGAATAAGCCCTAAATGCTTTTGAAAATAATGAAATCCCCCATAAGGAGATAGGCTAGTCCAAATCCTGTCGGTTCTGTCAGATTTTTTTATTTTAAATTTTACAATTTTCACGATAGTGGTCCTTTAATAAATACAATCTTTCCAAGGTATTTAAAAACTGCATATGTAAAATCAGTGTTTCGCCGACAATCAGCAATGTGCTGTGTACAATGTATCCCTATGGGACATTTCTCACTACAGCACTTGCGTTTTGCGTGAATCACAAACGTGCTGCATGTAGCATTTTTGGAGCAATCACAATGCAATTCTTGTCCCCCAAACAGAAGCACAATCACTGTATAATTGCAATATAAAAATCACAATCGCTAGGAGTTTTGCAGGTGTGAATGGGGCATTATTGTCCCCTGTAGAACATATGGCCAATATGTACAACAGAGCTATTGCTGAGCATCTCCTAAACACATGCAGGCATTTAACCCAGTCACAAGGAAAATAGCTAGTTATTAATCATATATAAATAGTAACACCGTCACTATGCACATACACCAACAGGAAAACAAAACAGGTGTACAAAAATGCAGACTAGCAAGTACAGCTATCCTTATTCTCTGCCTCAGATATGGAAAGAGGAAAGGCACCGATGTAAATCTGTTATTTCATGCAAAGGGCTGTTTTAATTATGCAGCTATCAGCAGCAATGTGCAGCCTCCCAGATGACAGAGCAGCTGTACAGGAACGCTGGGACTTGTGGAGGTCCCCAGCAGGTGAAGGAATGCTGGGACTTGTGGAGGTCCCCAGCAGGTGAAGGAATGCTGGGACTTGTGGAGGTCCCCAGCAGGTGAAGGAATGCTGGGACTTGTGGAGGTCCCCAGCAGGTGAAGGAATGCTGGGACTTGTGGAGGTCCCCAGCAGGTGAAGGAATGCTGGGACTTGTGGAGGTCCCCGGCAGGTGCAGGAATGCTGGGGCTTGTGGAGGTCCCCAGCAGGTGAAGGAATGCTGGGACTTGTGGAGGTCCCCAACAGGTGCAGGAATGCTGGGACTTGTGGAGGTCTCCAGCAGGTGCAGGAATGCTGGGACTTGTGGAGGTCCCCAGCAGGTGAAGGAATGCTGGGACTTGTGGAGGTCCCCAGCAGGTGAAGGAATGCTGGGACTTGTGGAGGTCCCCAGCAGGTGAAGGAATGCTGGGACTTGTGGAGGCCCCCAGCAGGTGAAGGAATGCTGGGGCTTGTGGAGGTCCCCAGCAGGTGAAGGAATGCTGGGGCTTGTGGAGGTCCCCGGCAGGTGCAGGAATGCTGGGGCTTGTGGAGGTCCCCAGCAGGTGCAGGAATGCTGGGACTTGTGGAGGTCTCCAGCAGGTGCAGGAATGCTGGGACTTGTGGAGGTCTCCAGCAGGTGCAGGAATGCTGGGACTTGTGGAGGTCCCCAGCAGGTGAAGGAATGCTGGGGCTTGTGGAGGTCCCCAGCAGGTGAAGGAATGCTGGGGCTTGTGGAGGTCCCCAGCAGGTGAAGGAATGCTGGGACTTGCAGTAATCTCAGGAGCAAGCTCAGAAAGGGAGAGACACCCGGTGGTAACCAGCAGGTGCAGGAATGCTGAGACTGGCAGTGACCCCCTCCAAGCTCAGGAGGGGTGAGACACCTATTCGTAACCAGCAGGAGCAGGATTGCTGCTGGGACTTGTAGTGGTCCCTGGCAAGCTCAGGAAGGGTGAAACACCTGGTGGTTCCTAGCAGGTGCAGGAATGCTGGGACTTGTAGTGGTCCCTGGCAAACTCAGGAAGGGTGCAGGAAAGGTGTAGTGATCCCTGGCACACTCCTGGTGTTACCTAGTAAATACGGGAATGCGAAGACTTGTAGGGATCCTTCCCGAGCTCAGGAATTGAGACTCTTGGGGGTCCCCAGCAGGTGCAGGATTTCTGGGACTTGCAGTGATCCTGAGCAGGTGCTGGAGGGCTACACCTGTAAGGCGCTGCGCACGCATCACGTGACTCGCTACGCTGTACTCACACAGGTCGACAGTCTCCTCTGCGTCCTGCTCTGCTCTGTCACCCAGCACCAGGCACAGGATAGGCAGGGAAGTGACGTCAGCAGATGGGGGTGGAAATAGGCGGGGCTCAGTCTCTTGACTCAGGACCAGGGGAAGCTCAAGCTTGAAACTGAAGCAAGCTAGAAAGTGAAAGGCTCAGAGCTGCTGTGGTTGTGTAGTTGGGCTGATGCCTGTACTCTGGTGGCTCCAGCAGGATTACATATGCTTAGCTGCGCTTCTGTTAGGCTCTACGAGGATTTAAAAACAATTTTTAAACCAAAATAACAATCAAACCAAACAAGTATTATTAGTTTTTCATTACAGATTCAATTGAATGTTGAAAAGCATTTATACGCAATTATTATAGAGTATTAACAAATTGTGTAAAGGGGTGCTTGTGGTGATATTAAAGGGAACCCAAGGTGAGAGGGATTTGGAGGCTGCCACATTTATTTCATTTTAACCTCTTGACGACCAGCTAACGCCGATTGGCGTAAACTGGTCGTCTGCGGGTTACCATGGAAACGGCCGCTCGATCGAGCGGCCTTTCCATGTCAGTTCACGGAGGGTGTCTCCGTGAACAGCCGGAGAGCCGCCGATCGCGGCTCGGCGGCAAAATGTAAACGCGGGGAAGAAATCCCCGCTGTTTACATCATACGGCGCTGCTGCGCAGCAGCGCCGTAGGGCAGATCGGCGATCCCCGGCCTCTGATTGGCCGGGGATCGCCGGCATCTGATAGGCGGAAGCCTATCCTTCAATGCGCAGGACGGAACTCCGTCCTGCGCATTACGGAGAGAGGGAGTTTAGGAGGTAGAGGGCGGAAATGGCTGCAGAGGGGGGCTTTGAGGAGCCCCCCCGCAAAACGTAGATGGCCGGCGGCGATCAGACCCCTCCCCCGGCAGGACATCCCCCTAGTGGGGAAAAAAGGGGGGAAGTCTGATCGCCCTGGCATAATACGGATCTGTGCTGCGGGCTGGAGAGCCCACGCAGCACAGATCAGGCAAATCACCCCTGGTCGGCAAGTGGTTAAACAATACCAGTTTCCTGGCTGTCCTGCTGATCCTGCATAGCTCCCAACTGTATCTCTTTCAGAAGGACAGTCCCTCTTTGGGAGCCCTGTCCCTCTGTCCCTCTTTCCTCCTCATTCGTCCCTCTTTCAGGACTTTGTCCCTCTTTCTATGTAAATATATATTTTTTCTCTACTAAAAAAATGTTTTTGATTAACTCTAAACTTTATTCCCATCTTTTAAATTGATATATCACTAATTTTAAAATGTTAATTTGAAGGAAAATGAACCAGGATAGAAAGGACCAGTGGGGTTTGAATCACAAAACAACATATTTTTTCTTAAGAAATTTTTATGGTATGCGTGACTAGGGGTGTGATGGGGGCGCGATTAGGGGTGTGGCAGGGGCGTGGCTTAAGTGTCCCTCTTTTTCATCTCAAAAAGTTGGGACGTATTATCCTGTGTATCTAATACTTATAACCATAGACCCTGAACAAGCTTGCAGCAGATCAGGACGGGAGCTCTTACTGAGCTGGTTTTACAGTATTAGCCATATGTTTATTCCAGGGTTTTGACTCAGACTGCAGACACTACGTATGCCAGATCCACAGTGCTGCAGGGCAACTGGCATTGTTTACATGTAAATAAATAGGGCAGCCCCCATATCCCTCTTAACTCGGGTTCCTTTTAAAGAGGAGGTATTTGGTAACTAGCATCATTCATTTATTTATTTATTAATTGTATTTATAAATCGCCAACATATTACGCAGTGCTGGACAATATTTACAGACAATTACAGACAATATTTAGGGGTTACATACAGCAATACGACAATACAGGAATACAAGAAAAACCAGATCAGGCAGCACAGTATGAGTACAAGATAATGCTAAGGTAGGGGACTAGAGTTCAGCTGCGAGTTTAGAGCACTTGTGAGGGGTGGTAGGCCAGAGTGAAAAGGTGAGTTTTGAGGACCTTCGTGAAGATGTTGAAGGTGGGGACTGCCCTAATGAGTGGAGGTAGGAAATTCCATAGTGTTGGAGCCGCTCTTGATAAGTCCTGGAGGCGTGCATGGGACTGGGTGATGCGGAGGGCGGTCAGGCGAAGTTCATTGGAGGAGCGGAGTGAGCGGCTAGGTGTGTACCTCTGAGTAAGATCAGAAATGTAGGTTGAACAGGTTTTGAGGACAGATTTGTAGGTCAGACACAGTATCTTGAATCTGATTCTGGACTGGATAGGAAGCCAGTGGAGGGATTCACAGATGGGAGCCGCCGTGGTGGAGCGATGAGAGGAGTGGATAATTCTGGCTGCCGCATTCAGGGGGCTATCCAGGTCATAGGGAGACCAGACATAAGAGCATTGCAGTAGTCAAGGTGGGAAATTAGGAGGGCATGGATGAGGAGTTTGGTGGTGGCAAAGGTCAGAAAAGGGCGGATCTTGCAGATGTTACAGAGGTGGAAGTTGCAGGACTTTGTTAGATTTTGGATGTGGGGAGTGAAGGAGAATGCGGAGTCCAGGGTGACTCCCAGACAGCAGGCTTGAGAGGTAGGGCGAATGGTAGTGTGGTGAACAGTGACATGCACATCTGGAAGGTTCAGGGATGGTCGGGGTTGGAAGATCATAAATTCCATTTTGTCTAGATTTAGTTTCAGGAACCTAGCGGACATCCAGGAGGAGATGGCTGATAGGCAGGAGGAGACCTTGTCCGTGGTAGTGGTGGATATGTCAGAGGTGTAGAGGTAGATCTGGGTGTCATCTGCATACAGATGATAGATAAAACCCCCGGAGGAGATAACCTTGTCAATGTACGATGTGTATTCATAATTAGAGATGTGGCGAACTGTTCGCCCGGCGAACATCTCTGGGGGTTTTACTACTTCCGGGTCGCTCTGACCCGGAGAAGTACGCCTGCGCTGCCTGGCGGAGCGCATCCTAGATCGCGCTCCTGTTGCCGGGCACTCTCTGCGCATGAGCGTGACGTCATTCATGACGTCATGCAGGCGTACTACTCTGGGTCAGAGCGACCCGGAAGTAGTAAAACCCCCAGGGATTGAGAGATGTTCACCGGTGAACGGTTTGGGAACCGTTCGCCACATCTCTATTCATAATGAGGTATTTTATTATTGAGTATTTCTATAGTGGTGACATTTTCTGCATTTTCTTCTTTATAGAGTATGTAGAGTAGGGGTGTCAAACGCAATCACGTAAGTAAGGGGCTAAAATCTAAAGGTAGTCATACATCTAGTGATTTGTCTGTATGATCGACCATATGGTTCAATCATTTTATCCAATCAAGAGATAATTGAGTGTGTTCCAGTAAGCCAGATCAATGAAACGTGGCTGCTATCATTTTGAATCGACCAACTTAGTACATGGAGCATGATAGAGCATATGCGTTGACTGCAAAGGACTTGGCTTCTCTTTACATATTAATTGATTGACACTGACACGATTTTTGCATTTAGAGCATGGAGGCACGACATCTGTCAGATTGATTAGGGAAGGTGAAACATATCAGGGGTGCTGCTAAGGTTTTCCTGGCCCCAAGCAGCACATAATGTGTGGCCCTCCCTCTAGTCATGAGCTTCTTCTCCCGTACTAATAGGTAGCCACAGGTGCCCCCCATCGCATTTGTTTAACAACATTCAGTGTAGGTTGCCAAAGATGTATCTCAACCCCTCCCGCCTATATAGGGCATTGGTGTCGGTGGGGGCTTATCCCCAACAGCATACCTCACAATTTAAGCCACACCCCTGACCACACCCCTGCCACACCCCTAGTCACGCATACCATAAAGCTTTCCAAAGAAAACTATGTTATTTTATAATTCAAGCCACACTGGTCCTTTCTATTTTGGTTTATTTCATATTAACATTTGAAATTAAGAAATATATCAATTTAAAGGATGGGAATAAAGTTTAGTGTCAATTAAACACATTTTTTTATAGAAAAATACATATATTTACATAGATCTGTACATCAGTCCTGATCTGAGGTCTGTGTGAATGAGGGGGAGGCAGTGGGTGCTGTCGGTGAGGCCCTAAACAGCCGCTTGGTTTACTTGGGCCTAGCGGCTCCCCTGAAACGTATAGGATATCACTGGTAGTGTGTGGGCCATTGGTTGATCAACCACACTGAAGCCCAATAAAGTCGATCGCTTAGTTGATTAAATTAGAATCACTAGATTCAGTAGATGCAGTAGTGAGCAATGTTGCTATTTTTGCAGATGATACAAAATTGTGCAGAATCATCAACTCTCAGGAAGATAGTGTCATATTGCAACAGGATCTGGATAGGATGGCTATATGGGCACATACATGGCAGATGAAATTCAATGTTGACAAATGTAAAGTCATGCATTTTGGTCGTACCAATGGTCTAGCACCATACAAAATAAATGGGATACAGTTGGGAACATCAAACTTGGAGAAGGACTTAGGAGTACTCATCGACAACAAGTTAAATAATCGTACTCAATGCCAAGCCGCTGCAGCTAAAGCGAACAAAATTTTGGGATGCATTAAAAGGGAAATAAAAACTCGAGATGCTAGCATAATATTGCCCCTGTTTAACTCTCTAGTAAGGCCACATCTGGAATATGGAATTCAGTTCTGGGCACCACATTACAAAAAAGATATTGCAGTTTTAGAGCAGGTGCAGAGACGAGCTACAAAATTGATACGTGGGATGGAAGGTCTCGCTTACCAAGAAAGGTTAGATAAACTGGGTTTATTTAGTCTAGAGAAAAGACGCCTTAGAGGAGATCTAATTAACATGTATAAATACATTAGAGGGCAATATAATAGCTTGGCGGATGAGCTTTTTGTCCCTAGGCCTTCTCAAAGGACTAGAGGACATGAGCTGCGCATGGAGGAAAAAGGTTTTAGCCATTTATTTAGGAAAGGGTTCTTTACAGTAAGAGTGGTTAAGATGTGGAATGCATTGCCACAGGAAGTCGTTATGGCAAACTCTATACCTGCATTTAAAGGGGGCTTAGATGCTTTCCTTGCGTTGAAAGACATCCATGGCTACAATTACTAAGTTATGCCTAATGATGTTGATCCAGGGATTTTATCTGATTGCCATCTGGAGTCAGGAAGGAATTTTTCCCATTTGGGGCTAATTGGACCATGCCTGGTGGGGTTTTTTTCGCCTTCCTCTGGATCAACAGGGGTATGTGGGGGATGGGCTGGAGTTGTACTTTGTACTGGTTGAGCTCGATGGACGTGTGTCTTTTTTCAGCCAAAATAACTATGTATAGACTATGTATAGATGTATGGCTACCTTAAAGAGATCCTGTACTGAGTAAAATTATTTAAAATAAACACTCGAGGTAACTTCAAATGAACATTGCATAGTTACCTTGCCATCAGTTCCTCTCAGAAGCTCACCATAGTTACCTTGCCATCAGTTCCTCTCAGAAGCTCACATTTTGTCAGAACTGAAATATATCAGTTGCTCTCAGTTATATATCCAGGGCCGGATTTCTGGCTAGGCCACCTAGGCCATGGCCTATGGCACCAGAAATTCAGCCCCGTTTGGGGCGCCTGAGGGGCAGTAAGTGTATGAAGCAACAGGGCAGACAGTAGCAAATGACCGGCAAGACGCCTCCGCGCCAGTAGCTGCAGCTTGCACCCCCCAATCCACTCTGCTCTCCTCCCTCCTTCCTAAACACACACTTTGACTGTGCCTGCGGCCTCACCCATTCGCCCCCGGCCACCCGCCCTGCATTATGAGTTTGCAGATAGGCATTGGCTAGCAGGCAGCGGGCAGCAGGTTGAACGGGCAAGGGTCTTGCATCTGGTGATGGATGATAATGGATGGATGGATTAGATGCGCCCCACTCTCCACCGCGATACACATACGAGTGCTGGCAAGGCTGGATTCTGTACACCATGGTCAGCAGCCAATCGCAGTGCTCATAGACAGCCGGAGGTGCTTGGGCTTCCAATAGCATGGCTCGGGGGCGTGGCTTGTCTAGCGCTTCTAACTCACTGGCAGGTGTTGGGACAATGTACTACTTGTGGCGGCAGTGGGGGACAATTCAAGATCCCTCCCAGTGGGCAGTGATCATCGTGGGGTACTGGCCAGGCAGCGCAAAACAGCAGCCACAGCAGAGGCAACTCACATCATGTTAAAAGCACATGGCTCTGGATTGGGAACTTCTCCAGGGCGCAGGCATAGTGATGTCACAAGTAGTGCATAAAGAGAAATGAGAGTGTTGGGTGCCTAGTGGTGATGTATGGTGAGGGGTTTGTTGTGCAGAAGGAGAGGAAACAGAGGGGATTTACTTCATAATGTATGCATAATGCACTGTGTGCTGCAATGTTTAAGGGGATTACTTTTGCACACTGCCCACCCCACTATGTAAATAGCTGTACTTGGAGGAATTTACAATCTAATCCCTGCTGTGTCATGTCAGTGACTGTTCTCAGAGGAGTTTACAATGTAATCCCTGCCATCATATCGGTAACTATACTCAGGGGAGCATACAACCTAACCCCTGTTGCCATATAACTAACTGTAGTCAGAGGATCTTCTTACAATAGAATCCCTGCCGTCATGTCAGTAACTGTACTCAGTGGAGTTTACAATCTAATCCCTGCCGCCATATCACTATCTGTATTCAGAGGATATTACAATCTAATCCCTGCCGTCATGTCAGTAACTGTACTCAGAGGAGCTTACAATCTAATTCCTGTCCACCATGTCAGTAGCTGTACCCAGGGGAGCATACAATGTAATCCCTGCCGCCATTGTCAGTAGCTGTACCCAGAAAACTGTGCGTATGTTGAGGGGGAGTTGCGGTTGGTCATGGGGCGGCTGGTGATCTTTGGCCTAGGGCAGTAAAAAGTACAAATCCGGCCCTGTATATATCAGTTGCTGTCAGTTACAGCTGAGAGGAGAACTGATGTTTCCATGTTTCCCTATGGCTCAAGTGGGCAATGTTACAGTTTACCTGTGTGTGACTAGAAAGCTGTTATGGTGTAATGGCCATTTTCAAAATGGAGGACAGAGAATTCCATTGATCACAGTGGACAAACAGGACACAGGAGAGGAAAAAGAAATTGAGGCGTAGACTACACAGGAGGCAAGTATGACTTGTGTATGCTTATTTTGAATTTTAATTTTCAGTTCAGGTTTTCTTTAAGTGGCAGGCCAAATTGTTTGTTAAAGTGTAACTGTCGGGCATAAAATCAAAAATCAATTCTTTATTTTAATCTGGTAAACAAGTAATAAGAATGCTAACCAGGCAACCCAAAAGTTAAAATCTCTATTACTTTTCTTGCTTATAAATGATCATTCCCCAGTGTACCTGACTCTTATTTGGTACGTTGCCGCAAAAAGGAAGTTGCAGGGCATGCTGGGTTGTCCTTTTTTGCTTCTGTACATTAGTTAAGTCTGAGGGGAAATAAAGAGGCAAAAAAAGACAACCCAGCATGCCCTGCACCTTCCTTTTTTCGGCAACGTACCAAATAAGAGTTAGGTTTTGATTTAGGTTGTGATTTTGTGCACGATTATTTTTAGTGCCTGCCGGCGCTTACCTGTGCATTGCGATTTTTTTGTGAGGCACTTTTCTAAGCGCTTTTGCAGAGAGATTTGTTTTTTCACTTCCTGACGCAAGTCAGAAGGTGAACTCTTTGATCCGGAAAATAATAAATACAATGTATTTACTTTTAAAAGAGCTGGGGAAATCGCTATACAAAGCGCTTTTTCAAACATTTTGCGATTTCCCTGTACCTTCCATTGAGGCAAATCGCTCCCAAAATGGTACAGGCAGCACTTTGGTGAGCGGATCGGAATTGAACCGCTCATATGTGAACACTCTCATAGGGAATCATTGCACAAGCCCTTTTAGGGCGATTTTGAAAATCGCCGGCAAAAAGCCAAAAGCGCCCTTAGTGTGAACAAGCCCTAACTAAGTGTGGAGCAGTTTAAAGTTTAAAAATTTAAAGTATGTGCAAACATATACAGATAAGAAGTACATTTTTCCAGAGTAAAATGAGCCATACATTACTTTTCTCCTATGTTGCTGTCACTTACAGTAGGTTGTAGAAATCTGACAGAAGTGACAGGTTTTGGACTAGTCCATCTCTTCATAGGGGATTCTCAGCAAGGCTTTTATTCTTTATAAAGATATTCCCTGAAAAGGATTTATACAATGATGCTGGCCAGCTTCCCTGCTCCTTACACAGTTTTTTGGCAGTTGAACAGAGCAACTGCCATTCACTAAGTGCTTTTGAAAATAAATATATCCCTGAGAATCCCCTATAAAGAGATGAACTAGTCCAAAACCTGTCATTTCTGTTTCTACTACCTACTGTGAGGGCCTGTTTCCACTATCGCGGTTTCGCATGCGAATTCGCATAGCCAATACAAGTGGATGGGACTATTTCCAGTTGTCAGGATTCCTTTGCGTTTTTCTGTGCAGAAAAAATCTGCACGGCAGAGCCATCAGAATTCGCATACCACATACCGCTATGCGAATCGCATACAATGTATTTAATAGGGAAATCGCATGCGGTATTGGTATGCAAATTTTCATACGAATTCGCATACGATTTTTCATGGAATCAATAGAAAAGCACACAGGCACTGCTATGGTTAAATTCGCATACATCGTCATCCATGCGAAATCGTTTGTGAATTCGCATGAAAATTCGCATATAACCGCATGCGAAATTCGCATCCGCATGCAAATTTTTACAGCTGCGATTCCCACCGCACAAGTGGAAACGAGCCCTCAGTGACAGCAACATAGGAGAAAGGTCATTTATGGCTCATTTTACTCTGGAAAAAATGCACTTCTTATTTGTGTATGTTTGCACATATTTTAAATTTTACAGTTTTTTGCTGTAGTGCCCCTTTAATATTTAATTGGTCCAGTGCTGCTTAGAGAGCCCGAGGTGGGCTCAAACATAAAAAAGGTAGGCTACCTGATCCGCAGGGCTGAGCGGATCAGGTAGCCACAAAAACCGCCACTCCCCGCCTGCGGTGGTTGGGGGACACAGAGCCATGTCATTAGGCAATGGCAGAAAACATGGCTCTGTGTCCCATCTGCCCCCCATATCCCCACCTCGAATTCTCTTTAAAGAGAATCTGTATTGTTAAAATCGCACAAAAGTAAACATACCAGTGCGTTAGGGGATATCTCCTATTACCCTCTGTCACAATTTCGCCGCTCCTTGCCGCATTAAAAGTGGTTAAAAACAGTTTTAAAAAGTTTGTTTATAAACAAACAAAATGGCCACCAAAACAGGAAGTAGGTTGATGTACAGTATGTCCACACATAGAAAATACATCCATACACAAGCAGGCTGTATACACCCTTCCTTTTGAATCTCAAGAGATCATTTGTGTGTTTCTTTCACCCTGCAGCTATCTTCCACTGAAGTGTCAGACTGTTTCTTCCTGCAGAGTGCAGACAGCTCTGCCTGTATGTAATTCCTCAGTATGTGAAAGCCCAGCCAGCTCAGAGGAGGATTTATCCAGCTTGTAAAAGATAAGAGAGAAGAGAGAAGCTGCCCTAATCTAAATTATACACAGGCAGTGTGCAGAGAGGGGCCTGGAGGGGGGAGATGCATCACAGAACCACAACACTGAAGAACTTGGCAGCCTTCCAGACACAGGCTGACAAGTCTGACAAGTCTGACAAGAGAGAGATAAGTTGATTTATTACAGAGATTGTGATAGTAGAACGTGCTGCAGTAAGCCAGAACACATTAGAATAGCTTTTGGAACTTGTTGGATGATAAAAAACAGGATGCAATTTTTGTTACGGAGTCTCTTTAAATAGAGTCTGAAGCCTAAAAAATAGCTCTTTTTTCTGTTTTTGGGATATGTGAGGAAACCATATTTCCTGGAGGAAACCCACACAGACACGGGGAGAACATACATGCAGATAGTATGCTGGCTGATATTCAAACTGAGGACCCAGTGCTGCAAGGCGAGAGTGCTAACCACTACACCACTGTGTCTAACTGAATGGCTTATAAGTGCAAGCTGTAGCTGTTTGTCATTGAGCCACTTAAAGGATACCAGAGGCGAATGAAGTAGGAAAGACCGGAGGAGCAGGCATGTACTGGCAGCTGTCCTGATGCCCACCGCTTCCCCCATTCTCCTCCCTGCCCCTCCGATCCTACCTAAATGCCCCCCGACAGCCTCTTCCGGGTTACCGGAGTCAGGCATGAATGCGCAGGTGCTGGCCTGTCTGTGCATGTCCTACATCGCTTGCCTGAGGCCGGGAGTGCACTGTGCAAGACATCACGACTACATTATGTGCTGTAATCTTCAAGTATACTAGCACACCGTCTTCATAATTAAACACGCTCTTTTATTGAGCCATTATATCCACGAATACACCGACAATTGTTTCGGGGGCCTCGCAGGGTCCCCCTTCATCAAGGCTTAATGAAGGGGGGGGCGTCGGCGACAGCTTCCGTCGCATCACTGATCCCCCTTCCGCCGTGTGTATGCGGAGGGACCTGGCGACGAGCTGGCGACGATCTGTCGCGCACACGCTCCCGTGTGCTAGCGACCAGCTACATTTGTAGCTCGTGTGTACGCACCATAAGAGTCTGTAAATCCCATGACACTACCTCCAGGGAAAGTTTGTCTCTCAGCTGATTGTTGAGTATGTATGGTAAATATTGGGGAAAGCCAAACATTTTGTGGATGGTTTATTAAAGATGATTGCACAAATTCTTTTCACATATGCAAACAAGAGTACATGAATTTAAATCAATATATGAATTCAGGTGGAACTAGAGAAAACTACATCTGCTATGTCTAAAATGAATTCCCTGCACGCAATATATAGCACTAAAAAAGTCATTTTTGCTTTAAAGTAAGTAAACATGTAAGTTCTAAAAAAATGTTAGATACTTACCTTGGTAGAGGAAAGCCTCCTTGAGACCACCGATCCAGTGCTGGGATCCTATGGAAGTTTGCAGGCGTGCTCCTGTCCTTGTATGAGCGCTGCCACACTGAGCAGGTTGCCTTGCATCTGCGCAGCAGCACGGAGTCCAGGGCCGTGCCGAGGCAGAGGCAAGAGAGGCTCCAACCTCAGGGCGCAGTGTTGGAGGGGGCAGGGCGGGACAGAGGCAGAGGCGAGAGAGACTCCAGCCTCCAGGGCGCAGTGTAGGAGGGGGCACACAACTCACTCAGCTATCATTCCCCTATTGTGTATGAAGCAGAGAGAAATAAGAAAAGGGGAAACATGGCAGTGACTGCAGCCAGATAACTAGAGATTAAGGTGTTGGGGGCCCTGTGGCGCCTCTTAGTCTAATAGCAATCAGTGTGTGACGGCTGAGGTGGGAGGGATGGAGGGACGCACTTCGGTGTCTCAGCCTTGGCTGCTGGAGGACCTTGTCCCGGCTCTGACGGAGTCGCTCAGGTTTGGCAAAAAAGCAGAGCCCGGATGGCACCATGCTACTGTGCAGGAGTACGGTGTCCTGCGTATGTGCAGTATTTGTCACTCTTGTTTACGGACAGGAGCCTGACTGCTTGCACTCTTCAACAAGCCCTTCTCAGAGGGGTTCAGGGGGTCCCAGCACTGGATCGGTGGAGGTGAGGGGGGTAGGGGACGCCTCTGAATTATGCCCCCCCGTTTGTTTGTTTTTGAATCCCAGGAGGGGGCCCCATGCTAATTTTGCTGGGGGGTTCCGTGTGTTGTTGCTGCACCCCAGCTTAAACAACACTTTAGATAGAAACATTGTCACCGACAGTGGTGTAGCAATAGGGGATGCAGAGGTTGCAACTGCACAGGGGCCCTTGAGCTAGAGGGGCACACTAGGGGCCCTTCTTCGTCCATCTTATTAGCTTTTTATTGGTGCTATGCTGGTAATGTGCACTTCTATGTGTGTATTGCATAATGGTAAATCCTTAACAAACTCTTTTCTTACTCTGATTACTCCTCTCTGACACTGCAGCTGTCAGGCCTGGATTTACCTCACAGCAGCCTATAGGCACAGATGTACTGGCACCTTAGGCTTCTTCCTCTATGAACCTAAAACCCCCCACCAAACTGCACCGTAAGTGTGCTGGCTGTCCTAGCTGTCTCTTGTCCCTTACTTCCCTTGCCCATCATAGGTAGCTAAAGGTGCCCCCAGTATTAGGTAGCCAGAGGTACCCTCAGTATTAAGTAGCTAGCGGTGCCCCCAACTGAAAGGAGATCTTGTCAGTGGAACCCTGAGAGCAGGGTGAGTAACCTCTCATTTACAATCTCATAAGGACATAGGTAAGGGAGAGAGGCACTTGGGGAGAAGAGGGAGCCACCTTTCCATCATCAGGCGCCTGTAGGCACGTGCCTACAGTGCCTTATGGTAAATCTGGCCCTGGCAGCTGTCCTTGGTAGGTTTTGTGGCTCCATATCAATAGAGTGCTTGGGGCCCCATGTAAAATTTGCACCAATATACCAGGTGGGAAGATTCAGGGAATATTTTTCTCAGTCTGTAATCCTTGTTTTGAGGTTGATTATATTTAATGCCATAACTCTTTCTAAACCTAGACAAATATTGCATCCACTCTACTCGTAGCTAAAACCTGTGAACCTAGAAGTTACGATGCCTCTGTGACAGTATGAGTCCCAGTTGTGTGAGGATTGAGTAAACAAGGAGTCTTATCTATCAGTCATAAATCAGCTAACATCCTCTCAAAACCCCATTTAGATGTTCTGTTTCATTTAAGGCATCTGAATGACATGTATTTATGCTTGCAAAAAAAAAAATATGTACCCCTTTTGATGTTGCATGGATATACAGTAGATATACAGTAGTTGTCTGTTATACTGCCGAAAGCTTACTTACTCTTATTCTTCGAAATGGTCTCATTCTGATTCAAAACTTCTTGCTTTTACTGATGGCTAACACGGTACAATACTCTACTGCTAACTCTATGTATATTAACATAGTATGTTTGACATTTTATCCTGCACATTGTGAACCTGACTAAACTTTAATAAAGTTTATCTGTTAAGAATATAAAAAGTAAACCCGGTGTAGTGGTTGGCACTCTTGTGTTGCAGTGCTGGGCCCCTAGTTTCATTCCCAGCCAGGGCACTATCTGCACAGAGTTTGTATGTTTTCTCTGTGCTTTGTTGGGTTTCCTCTGGGCATTCTGTTTTTCTCTCGTCTCCCAAAACGTACAGATAAGTTCATTGACTTCCCTTTAAATTGGCCCTAGAATACGATGGACATATGACAATGGTAGGGATTAGATCGTAAGCCCCTCTGAGGGACAGTTAGTGCCCAGTATATAGTCTGCAAAGAACTGCAGAAGATGTTGGTGCTTTATAAATATTAATGTGTATCTGAGACAAACTACATCTCAGGTTGTATACTTACCTGGGGCTGTCTCCAGCACCCTTGAGGCTGCTCAGTCCCTTTTACCTGTTACCTTACCAGCTGGTGGACTCTGAGGCCTTCCGTAAATTTGTGGCCATTGGGACACCGAAGTGGAAGATACCAGGCCGCAATTATTTCTCAAAAAAGGCGATACCCAAACTTTACCATGAAGTTGAAAGGCAAGTGGTGTCATCTCTGGCACACAGCGTTGGGTCAAGGGTTCATCTGACCACGGATGCCTGGTCTGCCAAGCACGGTCAGGGCAGGTACATTACTTACACAGCCCATTGGGTCAACCTGGTGACCGCTGGCAAGCAGGGAGTACGTGGCTGTGCAGCGGACCTAGTGACACCTCCACGGCTTGCAGGCAGGCCTGCTGCCACCTCCTCTCCTTCTCCTCCTACTCCTCCTGCTACATCCTCTTCGCTGTCGTCCTCCTCCTTGGCTGTGTGGCAGTTCAACTTTACTGGTGCTGCGATCTCCTCTCCAGCTACACAGCCCCAGCTCCCCAGGGCCTATGCTGCATGCCGGGTACGACAGTATCACGCCATCTTAGACATGTCTTGCCTGAAAGCGGAGAGTCACACTGGAGTAGCTCTCCTGGCTGCTCTGAACAAACAGGTGGATCAGTGACTGACCCCGCACCAACTGGAGATCGGCAACGTGGTATGTGACAACGGCAGCAATCTCATTTCAGCTTTGAATTTGGGAAAGTTGACACATCTACCGTGCATGGCACATGTGCTGAATCTCATAATTCAGAGATTTGTGCCTAAGTACCCAGGCTTACAGGATGTCCTAAAGCAGTCCAGGAAGGTGTGTGGGCAACTCAGGCGGTCTTATACAGCCATGGCACGCTTTGGCAATATTCAGCAGAGAAACAACTTGCCGATGAGACGCTTGATTTGAGATAGCCCGACTCGCTGGAATTCGACCCTCCTGATGTTTGACCGCCTGCTACAACAGGAGAAAGCTGTCAAACAGTATCTCTACAACTACAGTCAAAGGACACACTCTGGGGAGATGGGGATGTTCTGGCCGACGTACTGGACACTCATGCAAAATGCCTGCAGGCTCATGCAGCCGTTTGAGGAGGTGACAAACCTGGTGAGTCGCAGTGAAGGCGCCATCAGCGACTTGATCCCATATGCTTTCTTCCTGGAGCGTGCCGTGCGTAGAGTGGTGGATGAAGCTGTGGAGGAGCGTGAACAGGAACAGGAGGAAGAGTTGTGGGATCAATTCTCATCAGAACCAGATGTTTCCTCAACACCTGCGGCAGCACAGAGGGGGGAGGAGGAGGAGGAAGAGTTGTGTGGGGAAGAGGAGTCAGATGATGAGGAAGGTGTTGTTTTGGAGGAGGAGGCAGAAGAACAAATGCAGCAGGCATCGCAGGGGGCTTGTGCTGCTCAACTTTCCCGTGGTATTGTTCATGGCTGGGGGGAGGAGGAGAACTTAGCTGACATCACTGAGGAAGAGCAAGAGGAGATAGATAGTAGGTCTGCATCCAACTTTGTGCAGATGGCGTCTTTCATGCTGTCCAGACTGTTGAGGGACCCCCGTATAAAAAAAAAACTCAAGGGGAATGAGCTGTACTGGGTGGCCACGCTACTAGACCCTCGGTATAAGCACAAAGTGGCGGAGATGTTTCCAAATCACCAGAAGGCAGAAAGGATGCAGCACTTGCAGAACAAGCTGGCAACTATACTTTACAGAGTGTTTAAGGGTGATGTCACAGCACAACGGAATAAAGGTACCACTGCCAGTAATCCTTCTCACATGTCCACGCAGGCAAGGACAGGACGCTCTAGCGATCTCATGGTGATGTCGGACATGCGGACATTCTTTAGTCCAACGCCTTGCCTTAGCCCTTCCGGATCCACCCTCCACCAACGCCTCGACCGGCAGGTAGCCGACTACCTGGCCTTAAAGAGACTCTGAAGTCTCTTTTTTCCCTGCTTTTGTCATAAATTCCTGTTAAGCATGAATGCCCCCCTTGAATCGCAGCATCCCCGCGGCAGATGGGTGATTTATTGCTGTGTAATTGACCTGCAAAGTTCTATGACTTTGCAGGTCGTAGATTATGCTGCCCTGACACGCAGGGCTTCTCTTCCTGAAGAGGCTGAGCTTTGAGCTGTAGCTCAGCCTCTCCGCAATCAATCTCCACGGGTCTCCGCCTCCTCTCCGCCCCACTCAGTGAAAGAAAGACTGAGAGGGGCGGGGAGATGCGTCGATCCGCAGAGATTGACTGCGGAGGAGGCAGCGCTACAGACTGAAGCTCTGCCTCATTAAGGAAGTGAGGCCCTGCGAGCTACGGAGCAGCAATAAATCACCCATCTGCCGCGGGGATGCGGCGATTCAACAGGGGCATTCATGCTGAACAGGAATTTATGACAAAAGAAGGGAAAAAAAGAGACTTCAGAGTTTCTTTAAGTGTGGATGTAGACACTGTAAGCAGCGATGAACCCTTGAATTACTGGGTGCGCAGGCTTGACCTGTGGCCAGAGCTGTCACAATTTGCCATCCAACTTCTGTCTTGCCCTGCCTCAAGCGTCCTGTCAGGAAGGACCTTCAGCGCAGCTGGAGCCATTGTCACTGAGGAGAAGAGAAGTCGTTTGGGTCACAAAAGTGTTCAGTACTTCACCTTTATCAAAATTAATGAGGCATGGATCCCAGAGGGCTACTGCCCGCCCAAAGACTAAGTCAGTCCCCACACATAGCATCTCTGCCTGCACGCCGTGTGACTGCCTGCCCCAAGACTAAGTCGGTCCCCACACAGTATCTCTGCCTGCAGGCCGCTTGACTGCCTTGTCCGCCACCACCAACAGAGTCCAGGACCATTCTGAATTTTTAAGGCCATGTGTCAATTCCCCTTTGGTATTGTTACCTTGCCGCGGTGAAGGGGCTTGCGTATCACAATGAAGCAATGACCGCCGGCTATATGAGTGTCTCGGGGGGATGGGGGGGGCACACCCATGATAATAAGGTCATTGCTTCATTGTGACCAGACCAAATTCGATCAGCTGGACAGTCACTGTTGTTCTGTCATTGAGCTACCTCAGCCCGGCGACCATATGGGCTTGAAAACCGCCATGGCCTACACTCTCACCATGGTGCGCACCAGTCCAGCACGGCCGTCACTAAACAAACAACTGTGTGCGGTGCGTTACACAGTGAGTTTGGTCTGTCAGTGTGAAGCAGTACTCTAATTGCACTCCCTGGTTGATGTATACACATGCAAGATGTTTTAAAACACTTTAGGCCTCCAATTTAGCATGCAATGTGATTTCTGCCCTTAAAACGCTGCTTTGCGTCAAATCCAGATTTTTCCCGGGGACTTTTGGTGTATATTCCACTCCGCCATGCATAAACTCAGATGTTAGACCCCTTGAAACATCTTTTCCATCACTTTTCTGGCCAGCATAAATATTTCTAGTTCGCCTCCCCATTGAAGTCTATTGCAGTTCGAAAGTTCGCGCGAACCCAAACTTTTTTCGCATGTTCGCATTCGAGGTTCGTGAACCGAAAATCGGAGGTTCGAGCCATCTCTATTATAAGCCACTGGACAATACGGAAGCTTCCAGAATCCTTGTGGACTCCACTGTTCCAGAGCAGGGTTCCTCTTCATCTTCTGGCTGTGGAGACATCTGGACTGGGCATGTGTGAGTAAGGTCTGTGCATGCCCTGAAGAACAAAGCATGGCTATTTTACTTTATGCACAAGTGCTTCATTCAACTGGGCATGTGCAGACCTTTCCTGCGCATGCCCAGTGTTTATTTAGTTATTTGAGGAGTATTTTCATTTTCCAGAGAATATAGATTTTTTTTAAATTAAACTTTACATAGCTAGACACGATAACTTGGGTAGGTATGCTTTATAAACATTATTATTCACTGGGTACCCAAATTTTCCGTTGGGTGACCGCCAAACGATAGTTAACATGAGATTCAATGGTGGCGCCCGTATTGTGTGTCCACTTGCCTTGTGTGCCCAAATTTCCTGCTTCCAAGTTTTAATACTACTTGCTAATAGAGCTGTCACGAACATAAAATTTTCCGTTCGCAAACAACGAACGTGAACTTCCAAAAATGTTCGCAGACAGGCGAATCTGGCAAACTGCCATAGATTTCAATGGGCAGGCAAATTTTAAAACCTACAATGACTGTTTCTGGCCACAAAAGTGAAGAAAAAGTTGTTTCAAGGGGTCTAACACCTGGACTGTGGAATGCCAGAGGGGGATCCATGCCAAAAGTCTCACCAAAAATTACAGAATTGACGCAAAGTCAGGTTTTAATCCCGAAAGGACAGAAATCACATTATGCACAGCTCTGGGTGTCAGTGGGCTGTGGACAGAGAAATGCAATAGTACTATCAGAATACAGTGAAAAAATAATACACTGGAGTGGTTCTGTGCCTGCAAATTAATGAGGCAACAGCAGTAGTGTGCGCACAGCTCTGGGTGTCAGTGGGCTGTGGAGTGTCACACACACACACACAAAAAAAACACCACAGGAGGCCGATGTGCTAGCCCTCCAAAAGGGCTGTTTGGGGTGCTTTTACAGCTAGTGAGGAACAAGAACACAGGCCTAGCTAATGCTTTCCCTACCTATCTGCAGCAAGCCTGTCCCTGCTTTCACTAACAGTCAGCAGCCAGCAGAGAATTGATTCAATATGGCCACAACAACTGCTTTTTGATGGTGGGGGGCTGGGGGCTCCGGGAAGGGATGCTAGCTGATTGGCTGCGATGTATCTGCTGACTGTAAGGTAAGGGGTCTAAGTTTAGCTCAATGATAATGTATAGGGGGCGATTCGCACATGCCAAATGTTCACTGTTTGCCGCAAATGCAAATAGCCGGTGTTCACAGAATACTGCTCGCCAGTGAACTGTTCGTGCCATCTCTACTTGCTAATGGCAGGTAAATGTCTGTGAATTGACGCCATTATCTAGGAAATTGACTATGGTAAGGACATTAGCCTATGACCACTAGGAAGTTTAGAATGTGAGCAGGTAGTGACAAAAATGATTACATTTACTTTGTACTGTAGTGCATAAAATGTCAGCGTCACATAAATGCATAATAATATTACAATGATGCTTTTCTAATAGGCACAACATTAAATATTGTTGCTGGTGTGACTTTGCCAAATGCTGGTCTGTTTTGCTTTTGTTTTTGCTTGACTTTGCTTATGCTCTGAAACCAACTTTATCCATGCAAAACCTTTTTACAATGTACTATTTTACAGTTCATGTGAGACCTCAAACAGCCACTAGGTGGCGGACTCTGTCCACTTTCTTCTTACAGATCATCATTATTCAATGTTTGGTCATTTAGAGTTCTTCACCAAATCTGCAATGGAAGACTGTCATAACATGGAGTTATCATCTTTCCCTTCCACCTTAAAGGGAACATGAGGTAGTAGTGCGCCAGCGCAGAACGCTCCTGGTGCTCACAGCCTCACTGCACCTGTGCCGACTGGCCCTGACAGAAGGAGGAGGACAACGAGGGAGCAGCCTGGAGGAGGCTTTGAGGAAGGAAATGGTTTTTAAACTCGGTAAAATGTCATTTTGCTGAGTTTAAAAACATTTCTCCTTTGAATTTTTAAAATCGGTTTTCTGAATAACTACAAGGTCTTTTTGAAACATTATTTTTTACTTGTTCCCAGTATTCCCCTTAAAGTGACACTTAAGACAAAAAAAAATGAGTTTTACTCACCTGGGGCTTCCCTCAGCCCCCTGCAGCTGATCGGTGCCCACATCGAGTCGCTCCGATCCTCCTGTCCCCGCCGGTGGCTACTTCCGGTTTCACCGTCACCGGCCGTCAGGCTGGGAACGCGAGTGATTCTTCGCGTTCCCAGCCACAATATCGCCCCCTATGCTGCTATTGCGGCAAGGAAGGCCGCAATAGCAGCATAGGGGGAGATATTGTGGCTGGGAACGCGAAGAATCACTCGCGTTCCCAGCCTGTCCGGCAAGGAAGGCCGCAATAGCAGCATAGGGGGAGATATTGTGGCTGGGAACGTGAAGAATCACTCGTGTTCCCAGCCTGTCGGCAGCTGACGGCGAAACCGGAAGTAGCCACCGGCGGGGACAGGAGGATCGGAGCGACTCGATGTGGGCACCAATCAGCTGCAGGGGGCTGAGGGAAGCCCCAGGTGAGTAAAACTCATTTTTTTTTGTCTTAAGTGTCACTTTAACATATGTAGCAATTTTGGTGATGATAACATGTACTGGAGGCTTGCTATAAACTGCTAAAGTTGGCACAAAATGATGCGTAATTGCACAAAGTTACAAGTAGATCATTCAAAATTAGTTGAATTTCCAAATTGTATTTACAAATGGTCGTAATTGCGAAACATATTCAAAATTTAGTGTGATTGTAATTAGCAGATTACCATCATCACTAGTGGTGTACCATGCACAGTTTGGAGAACAATAGCATAATAAATATGTGCCCTATAAGGTATTATCTTAATGGATCAGGTACACAATTGATGAATACAATGTATGAATACTGTATGTACAAAAACATCACAACTTTAATGATATAGAAAATTCAATAAAAAATCTCAAACCGTATATAAAAACAGGAACAAAATATCAAATGGGAGTAAAAATCAGTCAAGTGTGTTATTCGATTCCACAAAATCTCACTTATGCTGTGACAAGTAGGACTGCAAGGATAATGCCTATATTTTCAGTTTAGCTGACTTGACTTTTTGGTAATGCAGCATTCCACCATTAGGGCTGTTTAGACGGGTTGTAAACGTGGCATTTTGGCGGTTGACAAAAGCGTGTTTTAAAAGGGATCAATCTCTGTTGCATTCAAATGGATAAACAACAGTGATAGCTTTTTGCGTTGTTCGCGTAAACACTGCAGTAGATGTCATTGTCTCGTCATACATGTAGCATCCCAGACAGCTGCTGTTCCATGTCTACCTAGAGGCTCAAAATTGAGCGCAGTAAAAACAACACAGATTTGGGCACAGCCAGCACCACCATAGGCCATAATAGGAATTACGGCTATAGAGGTGCTCAGTGAGTAATTTGAGCGCCATCAAAAATGGAGCACAAATTACTACAATAACACTGTAATTTGTCCGCCAGCAATAGCCGGCAGCCGAATAACATCTTTCCCCCACTATCAATGGGGTCTGGAGGGAGAATAGTAATTAACGCCGCCGGGACTTGTGCAGGAGCAGGGTGAGCCGTGTGCTCAAATCTCCCAGTGGCTGATTCATAGGTACACCTCAAAATGTGACGCCACAGCAAATTTCCCAGAACCCATGTCGAACGACTTTCTTCTTGGAAGCAGAAAAGCTTTCACCACCGGCTAAACGAACCGCCGCCAGCCGGCCCGCAGGAGCCAGTGTGAACAAGTCCTTCAATGCAGGAGGTGTGGCTTAGGACCTTTTTCGGTACTTGACGGCCATGGGTTGTGGAAAACTCGGATAAACATGGAGATTTCCTTTAAGGCAGGACTAGTGTTCATTGAGGGTCTCCCTCTTTTCTGCTGACCTCTGGCATTTCTTCATCTCTGCTGCCTTCTTTTGTTGTTTTCACAACGGTTTTTATAAGCATGTGGTCAATGTTAAATGCAGTAGCTCCAATGTTTATGACAGAACTCACAGCATCGTCAGAAGCATCCCCAGCTTTTTCTCCATACCTGGATCACAAATGATATGCGTCAGAAACAGTTCCTCATATTGCAATGAGTTGCAATAAGTTTACAGCACACATAGACTTGTTTCATGCTGCACTTAACAGATTTCACTGCACCATTTATATCACTAACTGTCCCTTGCCAGACATCACATGCGACACATGGTATATGCGCCACCACGTTATGGTGCTCGGTGTGATGGCGGCGCTTGGGGGAGAAAGCGGAGGAGGCCATAAGTTGGTGCAGCTGGACAGGTGAGATTTACAATACACAGACACTGGGGGAAGGGGGCGTTAACATCTGGGGGGTGGCCAGGTGGCCGGAATCGGCAGTGTCGCGAGGCACTAGATGTAGGGGGCTAGGGGCACCTTTAAAGGTAACCCGAGGTGAGAGACATATGGAGGCTAACATGTTTATTTTTATTTTCTGTTAAACAATGCCCATTGCCTGGCTGTCCTGCTGAGCCATTGCCTCCATTGCTAAATACGCACGATGCAATTTCCTGTCCAATTGACGGGAATAGGACGATTATTTCCGACATGTCCAATCTGCTCCCATTTGATAACGGATTGATTTTGCAAGGGAAAATCAATCCCATTATTGATTGGTATCTTTTTGGACATCTACATCAATATAACGTCCCGTCAGATTACTTGTCGGATGGGAAATTGAATCGTATGTACCCAGCACAAAACTTTTAGCCATAGACTGTGAACAAGCATGCAGATCAGATGATTCTGACAAAAATCTGATAGGTTTAGCCTGTTTCAGGTGTGTGATTTAGACGCTACAGACCAGACAGATCAGCAGGACTGCCAGGCAACTAATATTGTTTAAAAGGCAATAAATATGGCAGTAACAATGTGTCTCACACCCCGGGTTCCTTTTAAAGGAAACCTGAGATGAGTATAAAAGAAAAATGTATACGTACCTGGGGCTTCCTTTTGCCCCATGTACTCGGTGGGCTCACTCACTGTCCTTCCGGGCGGCTCCATTCTTCAGCAATCTTCTCGGTCAGGAAGGCTTGGGGGTGTGCACACGGCTGGGCATGCGTAGTGCAGCCTGATCACACAACTGAAGAAGATTGCGGAGCGACAGAGCCACCCAGGAGGATGGTGAGGGAGTACATGGGGCAAAATGAAGCCCCAGGTAAGTATAAATTCTTCTCTTATACTCATCTCATGTACACTTTTTAACCAATCAGTGGTATGATCCTTATTTAAAACTTCCTGCAAAAAGATACTTGTAACTTACAAAACTCTATTGCCCAACAGAGGGATAGAAATTGAACCAATCAAAGGCTCCAGTGGTTGGTTAATTACGCAGATGTTAGCTAGCTGGTCACCAGTTACGTTGCCCAGTTTCTAACTTTTATTTTTTTTCTCTAAATTGTGTGTTTGGTTCCTTTGGGAGGGCAATGGTAACTTTCAGAGGCTGATATTTTATGAAGGCAACATTAATATGGTATACTTGACAAAAGGTTTCTTTAACCTCCTTGGCGGTAATCCCGAGCTGAGCTCGGGGTATGCCGCCGGAGGTCGCCGCTCAGGCCCTGCTGGGCCGATTTACATTCTGAAAAAAGCAGCACACGCAGCCGGCACTTTGCCAGCCGCGTGTGCTGCCCGATCGCCGCCGCTCCGCGGCGATCCGCCGCGTGCAGCGGCGAAAGAGGGTCCCCCCAGCCGCCCGAGCCCAGCGCAGCCGGAACAAACAGTTCCGGCCGGCGCTAGGGGCTGGATCGGGCGGCTCTGACGTCAGGACGTCGACTGACGTCCATGACGTCACTCCGCTCGTCGCCATGGCGACGAGGAAAGCGAAACAAGATAGGCCGCTCATTGCGGCCTATCTTGTTACTTTCGATTGCCGGAGGCGATCGAAAGTACGCTACCGGAGCGCCCTCTAGTGGGCTTTCATGCAGCCAACTTTCAGTTGGCTGCATGAAATATTTTTTTTTTAATTAAAAAAAAACCACATTGCAGCCTCCCTGGCAAAATAAATAAACCGCCAGGGAGGTTAAAGTATACCTGAAGTGAAAAAAAACTTAAGAGACAATTAATTGTATATGTAGTATGGATGATAAATAGAACATTAGTAGTCTCATATTTTTATTTTCATTTTTAGAACGTAATTTCAAGATTGTGTCACTGCTGCTGTTTATAATCTACACTTTGCCTTAGTTAATGGAAAAGGATACACATTAACCTTTGAACTTTCCCACAGTAAAACTTAATTAGAATCCTTATTTCACTATTTCTCAGCTATTTTGGCTTCTATTCACTGTTCAGGAAACCGGGCTGAATTCGACAAGCTGTTGACAAGCTCTTTTTTTTTATTTATTTTTTTTAACTCTTGCTGTACTGGAAAGTGACTTCAGATAATTTCTTAGCAGGGATAGTACGTACTGTATGTGTATATGTTTATCTAATCATGTCACTTGTCACTTCAGGTACACTCTAATTAACTTTCCCTCTGAATTATACATTTTAACAGAAAGATTTCCAAGGAAGACTGACATAACACTCACTTGTATTTGACAGTATGTACAGTCTCTGTGGCCACACTCTTAGCAACATTCTTCCCAGCATTCTCCAGGCCCTGCCAGACTGTTACGAATCCTTTAAAATAAAATACCTTACTCAATATTTGTTGCAGTTGGTGGATTGTAGAGGGAAAAAAATGATCTTTATGATCTTGCAAATACCTTGTACACCACCAGTCACCACTGCTACAGCGCCATCTAATGGAGATTTTCCATCCTTGTCTGCCTTGAGAGATTGGGGAATGAGCCTGCTGCCGTGTTTCTTCACATGGGGACTCAGCCCTCTCGTAATGCTACACAAACCATCCACTAGAAGAGAAAACACACTGGGGATGATTACTTAAGTAGGACAACAGCGGAGAAGAAAAGTTATCCAGCAAATCTGGACTGCATTTTTATTTAAAGTGGGCCTGAGGTGAGAGTTATATGGAGGCTGCCATATTTATTTTCTTTTAAGCAATACCAGTTGCCTGGCTATCCTGCTGATGCTCTGCCTCTAATACTTTTAGCTATAGACCCTGAACAAGCATGCAGCAGATCAGATTTTTCTGGCAACATTGTCATATCTGACAAGATTAGCCGCATGCTTGTTTCTGGTGTGATTCAGACAGTACTGCAGCCAAATAGATCATCAGGGCTGCCAGGCAACTGGTATTGTTTAAAAGGAAACAAATATGGCAGCCTCTATATCCCTCTCACCTTGGGTTCACTTTAAATGTCTAAAGTTAGGCAAACGGGTGCAATTCTTCCCTGAGTTGTATCAAAATACAGTAAGGGCCCTTTTCCACTAGATGCGAAATAATCTGAAAATTGGGCCACTTGTGTTTTTCTTCTTAATTAAGAAGTCAATGTTTTTTCCACTAGTGCGGTTCTTTTTTCTCTGCATATTTGCTGTAGTTGTGCTATTATACTTTGTTAGGCGCACAGGAAAATCCCATAGCAATTGCATCGCTGTGCGATTCGGCAATTCCCCTCCAAGTTTTATTTCTTTCCTGTCAGAGATTGCAGATGCATTGCAATTGCACCAAACATCTGATGGATTGCGGCAAAATTAGGGCAGTGAAAACAGAAAGAAATACGGTCACATTGCGGTTCTTAGTGGAAAAGGGCTCCAAGGATTGTTGAAAGGTTAATGAACTAGAGCTATCGCCAGCACCACCAGTGCATGGACTTATCTGTAAATACTATTTCCAGGTTTTTTCAAATTCTATTAGTAATCACTCCCATAATCACCTTCAAGGGCCTTCAGTTTCAGGGTCACATGATTCCCCCATACTGATGGACAACCACAGAGCTGAAGCCATTCTGAGCCACTTTGCCGATGGTCAGTGCTGCCCCCTAAGAACCCCCATGGGACCGAGCGCTGTTAAAACAACGCAGGAGATTTGGGCTCTGCCGGCGCCACCATGGACCATAATAGAAATTACAGCTATAGCGGCGCTCAGTGAGTAACTTTGGTGCCTTCAGAAGACGGAGATGAAGTTACTTATAAAACACTATTTGGCCCCCCGCCAATAGCTGGAAGCCACATTACATCATTCCCCACCATCCATGTGGACCTAGAGGGGGAATAGGAATTAACGTTTCTGGGACTTGTGCAGGAGCAGGGTAAGCCGTATATCGGCTGTATCCTGCGCCCAAGTCTCCCGACGGCTTTGTCATACGTATACCATGGGACTCCCACATTACTGCATCTCCTGGCGCTGAAACCATGCTCTCTGCTGCTCAGTATTCTGGGTGGAGGTCCATGCCTGCATCTGCCATGCCTCTCATTTTGATGCATCGATTGTTTGTTTTATAGAATTGAGCTGCTATAGACCCATGCAGGGCTGCTATCAGATCCCATAAAAGTTTTGTAGGCTCCTAATAAGGTACACTTCAGAGAGGTGTAAACAGGGGAACCGAAGAGTGTTTTTATAATGATTACCACTATTAAAGCGGTCTAACACCCAGAATTACAACTTTGCTTTAAAAGATTGCTTACAGCTTACAAACTATTATGCCAGATTTTTTTTTAAGCAGAAATTCACTGAATGGGTTAAACATGACATTTTAGTGTTGGATTCAACTAGGTATCCGCATCCGTTCTTATCTTTTAGTTACAAATGTATCTTTATTTGTTATACAAATAGACCTTTGAAAAGCCTGCTGGGGAAGCCCTCTTTGTTCTCTCAGAGCAGTGTTTGTTTGTTACATTGTAGATAGATACATTTGTAACTAAACAAGCAAGCACGAGGAGGATCTCTAGCTAAATGCAGCACTAAAATGTCATGTTTAATCCATTCAGTGAATTTCTGCTAAAAAAAATCTGGCATAATAGTTTATAAGCTGTAAGCAATCTTTTAAAGCAAAGTTGAAATGCTGGGTGTTAGACCACTTTAAAAACACATACTGAGGAGATCAGATTACCAGCATAGCACCAATTAAAATGTATACTGCATTTGAAGGAGGGTATCACCTGATGTAAACCCATGTAAACTGGCCTCCAGCTCTGATTTGTCACTTGCTTGCTTTGTTTGCAAGCAATGAATGATAGAAGTGCCCTCTAGTGGCCTTTTGTAGTAATAAGCCTGTGGATTCACTGTAGCTCATCTGCTCACATTCCTTTTAAAGTGGACCTGAACTCTTGCACAGGACAAAAGGAAAACAGAGAAAATTGCACCTTATATGTTTTTAGAGAGTTGAATTCCCCCTCATTTGTGTCTAATCACTAGTTGTAATTTGCTCTCTCCCCTGTGTTGCATGACTGCCATTGGCAGATAAGCTCATTTGAAAGCACAGGTTGTAAACAATATGTCTGCTTCCATGAACCACGAAGAAGTAGAAACAGTGCAGATTTATGTTAGGATTTGTATCAGCTGTAACAGTGAAATGTTTTTGTTTAAAGGTTATTATGCTGGTGTGCATCTTTTAGAGCAGAGAGGGGTTCTGAGTTCAGGTCCACTTTAAAGCAGACCTGAACTC
Source organism: Hyperolius riggenbachi (assembly GCF_040937935.1). Lineage (NCBI taxonomy): Eukaryota > Metazoa > Chordata > Amphibia > Anura > Hyperoliidae > Hyperolius > Hyperolius riggenbachi. Next base: position 94,709,511 of record NC_090647.1, read on the forward strand.
AGAACTTCCTCTCTGCTCTAAAAGATAAGCAACAGCATAATAACCTTTATAGAAAAACATTTCTTTGTTTACAGCTTAGAGAACTCCTGCAATAAATCTGCAGTGTGTCTACTTCCTGCTTTCATGGAAACAGTCAAAGGGTTAACATCCTGTGTTTACATATGAGCTGTGTCTGCGGACGATTGACAAATTTCTTTGCTGACACAGCTGAGAGATCACATTTTATTGGTGATTACTTACAGATGAGGGGTAATTATACAAGCTCTTCTCTCTAAAAACACACAGGGCACATTTATCTCCGTTTTCCTTGTGTCCTGTGCAAGAGTTCAGGTCCACTTTAATGGCATTGTTCACCCTTTTCAAACTGTGAATTATGATATGTGAAGTATGTGTGCAAAAGTAAGAAAAAAATACTATTAGGAACCCAAATTCATGTTCGTCATCAGTGGATGTCAAAGTGCCTGATTCACAAAGCGTTTCTGTTAAATTATCTCACCTTATTTATTAACTCACAATTTATCTCTCCTTAAATGACTTAGCTCATGATTTACCTTTCGTTATCTAACTTAACTTATGGTTTAGCTCTCCTTATCTAACTTAAATCATGGCTTAGCTTTCTTTATATAACTTAAATCATGGTTTAGCTCTCATTATTTGACACAACTCATGGTTTAGCTCTCTTTATTTGACACAACTCATGGTTTAGCTCTCCTTATTTGGCATAACTCATGGTTTAGCTCTCCTTATTTGACACAAATCATGGTTTAGCTTTCCTTATTTGGCATAACTCATGGTTTATCTCTCCTTATTTGGCATAACTCATGGTTTAGCTCTACTCATGGTTTAGCTGCCCTTATTTGGCATAAATCATGGTTTAGCTCTCCTTATTTGGCATAACTCATGGTTTATCTCTCCTTATTTGGCATAACTCATGGTTTAGCTCTCCTTATTTGGCATAACTCATGGTTTAGCTCTCCTTATTTGGCATAACACATGGTTTAGCTCTCCTTATTTGACACAACTCATGGTTTAACTCTCCTTATTTGACACAACTCATGGTTTAGCTCTCCTTATTTGGCATAAATCATGGTTTAGCTCTCCTTATTTGGCATAACTCATGGTTTATCTCTCCTTATTTGGCATAACTCATGGTTTAGCTCTCCTTATTTGGCATAACACATGGTTTAGCTCTCCTTATTTGACACAACTCATGGTTTAGCTCTCCTTATTTGGCATAACTCATGGTTTAGCTCTCCTTATTTGGCATAACTCATGGTTTAGCTCTCCTTATTTGGCATAACTCATGGTTTAGCTCTCCTTATTTGGCATAACTCATGGTTTAGCTCTCCTTATTTGGCATAACTCATGGTTTAGCTCTCCTTATTTGGCATAACTCATGGTTTAGCTCTCCTTATTTGACACAACTCATGGTTTAGCTCTCCTTATTAGGCATAACTCATGGTTTAGCTCTCCTTATTTGGCATAACTCATGGTTTAGCTCTCCTTATTTGACATAACTCATGGTTTAGCACTCCTTATTTGACACAACTCATGGTTTAGCACTCCTTATTTGACACAACTCATGGTTTAGCTCTCCTTATTTGGCATAAATCATGGTTTAGCTCTCCTTATTTGGCATAACTCATGGTTTATCTCACCTTATTTGGCATAACTCATGGTTTAGCTCTCCTTATTTGGCATAACACATGGTTTAGCTCTCCTTATTTGACACAACTCATGGTTTAGCTCTCCTTATTTGGCATAACACATGGTTTAGCTCTCCTTATTTGGCATAACTCATGGTTTAGCTCTCCTTATTTGGCATAACTCATGGTTTAGCTCTCCTTATTTGACATAACTCATGGTTTAGCACTCCTTATTTGACACAACTCATGGTTTAGCTCTCCTTATTTGGCATAAATCATGGTTTAGCTCTCCTTATTTGGCATAACTCATGGTTTATCTCTCCTTATTTGGCATAATTCATGGTTTAGCTCTCCTTATTTGGCATAACACATGGTTTAGCTCTCCTTATTTGACACAACTCATGGTTTAGCTCTCCTTATTTGGCATAACACATGGTTTAGCTCTCCTTATTTGGCATAACTCATGGTTTAGCTCTCCTTATTTGGCATAACTCACGGTTTAGCTCTCCTTATTTGGCATAACTCATGGTTTAGCTCTCCTTATTTGGCATACTGTATTTTCCGCCGTATAAGACGCACTTTTTCTCCCCAAAAAATGGGGAGAAAAAGTCCCTGCGTCTTATACGGCAAAGGCAGGGAATCCCCGACTTACGGACGCCCGCCGATACAAACCGCCGACCCGACGCCATCGGGTATTCCCTGCCTTGCCGCTGTGAGTCCTCCCCGCTTGTCTCCACCTCCCCCTGTGTCGCCGGGTCACCCCCCCTGTGTCGCCGGGTCCCCCTCTGTGAGAAGCGGCAGCGTCAGAAGCTTACCTCCTCCATCTTGCCCGCGGCGATTGAAGACCTCCGGCTCCTGTGGGCGGCTTCCTCTAGTGCCGGCTTGTAATGACGCGTCATCAATGACGCGTCATTACAAGCCGGCACTAGAGGAAGCCGCCCACAGGTGCCGGAGGCCTTCAGTCGCCGCGGGCAAGATGGAGGAGGTAAGCTTCTGACGCTGCCGCTTCGACAGAGGGGGGACCCGGCGACAGAGGGGGGGGGGGACCCGGCAACAGGGGGGGGACTCACAGTGGGATACACAGTGAGGAGGGCACTCGGGAGGACACTCGGGGGGCCAGGAGCACTTTGGGAAGACACTTGGGGGGGACAGGAGGACACTTGGGGGGGACAGGAGCACATTTGGGAGGACACTGGGGGACACTTGGGGGGCAGGAGGACACTTGGGGGTACAGGAGGACACTTGGGGGGGACAGGACACTTGGGGGGACAGGACACTTGGGGAGACAGGACACTTGGGGAGACAGGACACTTGGGGAGACAGGACACTTGGGGGAGACAGGACACTTGGGGGGGACAGGAGGACACTTGGGGGGGACAGGAGCACATTTGGGAGGACACTGGGGGACACTTGGGGGGGCAGGAGGACACTTGGGGGTACAGGAGGACACTTGGGGGGGACAGGAGGACACTTGGGAGGGACAGGAGGACACTTGGGGGTACAGCACTGACACATGGGGGTACAGCACTGACACATGGGGGTACAGAAAGGCCAACAAGGGGGTGACAGGAGGACACCTGGGGAGACATGGGGACACAGGAGGGCACCATTTGGGGGAGGTCATGTACAAGACGCTCCTGAAATATGGACGCACCAGGTTTAGTTTATATTTTTTTTCCCTGGTTTTTGCCCTCTAAACCTGGGTGCGTCTTATATGCCGGAGCGTCTTATACGGCGCGAAATACGGTAACTCATGATTTAGCTCTCCTTATTTGACATAACTCATGGTTTAGCTCTCCTTATTTGACACAACTCATGGTTTAGCTCTCCTTATTTGACACAACTCATGGTTTAGCTCTCCTTATTTGACACAACTCATGGTTTAGCTCTCCTTATTAGGCATAACTCATGGTTTAGCTCTCCTTATTTGGCATAACTCATGGTTTAGCTCTCCTTATTTGACACAACTCATGGTTTAGCTCTCCTTATTTGACACAACTCATGGTTTAGCTCTCCTTATTAGGCATAACTTATTGTTTAGCTCTCCTTATTTGGCATAACTCATGGTTTAGCCCTCCTTATTTTACATAACTCATGGTTTAGCTCTCCTTATTTGACATAACTCATGGTTTAGCTCTCCTTATTTGACATACCTCATGGTTTAGCTCTCCTTATCTATATCTATTTATCTCATGAATTATCTCCCCTTATTTGTTTATCTCCTGCATTAGCACTCTTTGCGGTTAAGGTAAAAAATAAGTAACCTTTGTGAATCAACCTCAAAGTGTTTTTATTTAATTTAAGGGGACCACATTTGCTTTTAATATAATAAATCCTGCTACTGTGCTGAATACATAACAGCAGCATTGATCACAAGGCGTGCCACGTATTAAAGAGGGGCTGTAGTGAAAATAACATAATTAATAAAATCAATTATTTTTTAACAATATTCGTTTACAAATTATTTTGCCAGAGTCTTTCCTCATCCGATATACAGCACATTTACAGTACATTTTGAAATGTAATTCACGTGTGGCAACATCTTTAGTCCTGTCAGATGATCTCTGCATGATGTTTGTTTGCCAAGAGTTCTAAAGACAGTAGAAAATATATCTGGTCTTTAAGAATGCTCTGAGGGTGAGGCTAAGCATTTCTGGAAGGGCAGGGCTACAATCAATGTACAGCAATATATAGATACAGGAAGTGTTTCTGATGCTGAAACCAGGAAAATGTCTGTAAAAGTGGGTATCCTAAATGATTTTCTACTTTATGTCACCACAGTGCCTCTTTAAATTACCGCAGCACTACTGACCATGAACAACCATTTTTTTTCAGTTAAAGCCCATTACCAGTATTTGAAAATAAATAAAACAAAAAACAAACATATGTACATTTCCTACTCCTGCAGAAGTAGAAAACTAGTAAATGAAAGGTATAAAATATAGTGCAAACGCTGTAACTGAGCGTCCAATCACATGACCTGTGGGTTAGGCTCCACCTCTGAGGTTTTTCATGATACCAAAAGTAGAATAGACTGCAGTGTGTTTGTTCTCAGCACTGCTTATACCACCAAAGTCCTGCAAGCTGATAATGAATGGGAATGTTTATTACCTAGGAAGTGGCTGACTTTCACTGCTCCACTAGTGGCCTGCTTCGCCACATGAAGACCTTTGGCCACGGTGGGGTTGACCTCCCGAGGTGTATCTTCTGGCGTCATTTGCTCTCTTAAATATGTACCACCTTTGTGAATGGCATTTCCTGCCATCTCTGCTCCCTTCGCCAGGCCAGAGCTCAGCCAAGAAGCCCCTGAAGAGAAAAACCAGCAGTGAGGGTTATTGTAAACTCCACAGAGAAACAATGTAATACGCTTCTAATTAGGTTTGACACCTGGAAGGTAGAGACTAATTATTTAATTTTAAACAATACATACTGCCTGGCTGTTCTTCTGATTCTCTGTCTAAAAGTGGCCACACAACTACCAGTTTGCTCATTTTATCAAGTCTGTGCTGCAGCAAGCATGCCCGATAGACGATTAGACTGATTTTGGGCCAAAATTAGTAGAATTTATCGATTAAGCAAGCTGGAAAATCTCGGCCTGACATGGTTGATCGGATGCATGGTGGTAATGGTGCGCAATGTCATGACGACTGTCAAATGCCATGGAACCCCTGGCTGATGCCCCCCTCCCAAATATTAATGCCCCCCCCCCCCCCCCCCCGCCTGTCCCCCGCTGGCCATGCATTAAGATCTTTCCCCCGTGCGGCCGCCACAATTGTCCAGCTGCTCCTGCTTCCTCCATTCAAGTTCCATGTGGCTGCCGTGCATAGCAATGCCGAATGTGCGACTCATACTATGTGCGGTAGCCACATGAGATGCAATCGGCATGCTTGTTGCTGCACCGATTTTATAAAATTATTGAATCGCTAGAATCACTAGATGTGTGGCCACCCTTAGAGACACAATCAGCAGGACAGCCAGACAATGTTGTTTAAAATTACATAAATATGTCAGCCTCCATACCCCTCTCAATTCAGTGAGAGTTTAGTAGGCCAACCATGGATGGATAAGACACACCTCCCAACTTTCTATGATAAGAAAGAGGGAAACGTAAGCCACACCCCTAATCACACCCCCAACACAACCCCTAGTCACGCATACCATAAAGATTTCATAGGAAAAATAAGTTGTTTTATAATTCAAACCCCACTGGTCCTTTTTATCCTGGTTCCTTTTCCTTCATACTAACATTTGGAAATAAGAAATATATCAATTTAAAGGATGGGGATAAAGTTTAGTCAATTTTACACAGTTTTCAGTAGAAAAATACATATATTTATATAGATTTGTTCATCAGTCCTGAATAAGGGACAAATGAGGGAGATGGAGGGACAGAGGGACAGGGTTCCCAAAGAGGGACTGTCCATCAACAAGAGTTGGGAGCTATGATAAGAGCTGGTGAATAAGCATTCAGATTCTGCATTGGTTGCATGTCTCTGTTCTTGAAATGGTTCAGCATATTGTTACTTTCTTTCGAAACAAAGTATAATTGCTTAGCTGGCAGTACAGAATCATTAGTATGTTTTCTGGTCTTTACCTTCCCGAAGCCCCTGTGCAACCTTCTCACTCCATGGCTGTACGTCCTCCGCCTGCTTTGCTTCAGGACCAGGCTCAGGTGCAGCAATAACATGCACAGTGTGACTCAGGTCTATCTCTCCCAGTGCTTCACCAGGCTTCAAAAACAGAGACAAAAGTGCTAATTTACTAAATGAGAAGCATTCTGAAGAGTGCTGAGCTTTAGCTTTGATGAATGAAAGAAAATATGAATGTTAATAATAATAATATTAAATCTATCTAGTGATCTCTTCTCAGCTCTCTACTTTTTACAGCAAGGTGCAGTTCATTTTCATCACTGCAAGGAAAGTATACTAATGTAGCTGACAGAGGAATGTGAACAAAACATAATGTTATCTCCTCTTTGGCTGCAGCAGCAAGCTTTCCTTTGAAGAAGAACTGTTTTAACCCTCCTGGCGGTCTATTAAAAACCGCCAGGGGGCAGCGCAGCAGTTTTTTGGTTTTTTTAAATCATGTAGCGATCCACCCCTCAGTGCTGCCTGGTGCTGATAGGCCAGGCTGCGCAAGAGGTCTGGGGGGCGCGGCGCGGCGGGTAGCGGCGCGGAGCGGCGGCGATCGGTGTGCACCCGCAGCTAGCAAAGTGCTAGCTGCGTGTAGAAAAAAAATATGCAAATCGGCCCAGCAGGGCCTGAGAAATCCTCCTACCCCGAACGTACCACCAGGAAGGTTAATGCTTTTCTGCATCAACTTTTTTGTGGTAGTAGATTTCATGCTGTAAATAATCATTTAGAGCAAAGAAGAAATGCTGAGTTTCAAACCACTTTAATTACTAAGTATGCTCAAAGTAGTGCATTGAGCCTGAGTACTCATGTACAGTACACACGAGCGCTTAGTGAAGTATGTCTCAGTATGGGACTTTCCTATTTTTAAAGATACAGTATGGATGTGGCTCCTTACTATCATACAGCTGTCTCGGCTATCTTCCTTCTAATTACCTGGATCCTCAGATCAGACAACTGACTCAGCAGATCGTCAAACATCTCCAGGTCAGCGGCTGGCAGCTCAGCAGATAGGACCACCCCTACGTAGGAGCTTGGAGCCTGGGACATCAGGTCTGGGAACATGTAGACTCCTGTGTTAGAGCGCAGTACTGGGGACTCAGTGCACATCAGTGGGTACAGCCAATCACACACCTGCCAAATAAAACACAATCTAAGGGTAATAAAGGAAAAAAACATATGGCTCAATTTACAAAAAGTAATTTATAGTGTATTTTACTCTGAGAAATGTATGCCGTATGTGCTTACATGTAGTTACAATCTTTCTGTAATGACGAGGGAGGTAAAATATGAATACTTACCTCAGTTCTGGGAATCCTCTGGATGGTTTAATGGCTTCCCAGATCCTGTTTGAGCTCACCGTTGCTGCCCAGGAGGACCTTCTTCTACTGCGTGTGAGGTCTGCACATGTCTTGTAGAATGAACCATTCAGGCTCAGAGTAAAAAAATCTGTGTAAGAGCAGCTTCTTTCTACTGGGCTTACATTGCCTTTACTCGCGCTTCTCTAGTCAAGATTCATTTGCATATGGTTGGAGTGGAAATTTTGGCGCCCAGCAAATAGTGGGTGCTGGTTCAAAGGGGTTGTTGGGTTTAGACATTACGCAGATAGCATGTGTGTGTGCGGGAGGGGTTTAGGCATTAGGCAGGTAGTGTGTGCGGGAGGGAGGGGGGAGGGTTATGGTTAGGCTTCGGCTGGGAGGGTTCTGTGTAGTGATGGGCTCACGCGAGTAGTCACAAGTCCCTAGGGACTCAAATTTGTGATTTAAATGAGGCTTAATTGCCTTATCTGTGCGGCTGGATGACAAGGGGTTAGTTAGGATTGGCCATAGTAAAATATCAGTTTTTAATACTGATATTTTACTATCGGCATTACTGGGTGCCCAAATTTCCAGGCGCCTTTATTGGTTAGACTGCAGCAGTAACAGCCACTGATTAGCAGTTGTTACTGTGCCAGCAGTAGTAACCGCCACTGATTAGCAGCTGCCACTGTGCCAGCAGCAGTAGCAGCCTCTGATTAGCATACGCCACTGTGCCAGCATTAGTAGCAGCCACAGATTAGCAGATGCCACTGTTCCAGCAACAGTAACAGCCACTGATTAGCAGATGCCACTGTGCCAGCAGCAGTAACAGCCACTGAGTAGCAGCTGCCACTGTGCCAGCAGCAGTAACAGCCACTGATTAGCAGCTGCCACTGTGCCAGCAGCAGTAACAGCCACTGATTAGCATACGCCACTGTTCCAGCAGCAGTAACAGCCACTGATTAGCAGATGCCACTGTTCAGAGCAGCAGTAACAGCCACTGATTAGCAGCTGCCACTGTGCCAGCAGCAGTAGCAGCCACTGATTAGCATACGCCACTGTCCCAGCATTAGTAACAGCCACTGATTAGCATATGCCACCGTGCCAGCAGCAGTAACAGCCACTGATTAGCAGATGCCACTGTTCCAGCAGCAGTAACAGCCACTGATTAGCAGTTGCCACTGTGCCAGTAGCAGTAACAGCCACTGATTAGCAGCTGCCACTGTGCCAGCAGCAGTAACAGTCACTCATTAGCATACGCCACTGTGCCAGCAACTGTAACAGCCACTGATTAGCATACGCCACTGTTCCAGCAGCAGTAACAGCCACTGATTAGCAGATGCTACTGTTCCAGCAGCAGTAACAGCCACTGATTAGCAGTTGCCACTGTGCCAGCAGCAGTAACAGCCACTGATTAGCAGCTGCCACTGTGCCAGCAGCAGTAACAGCCACTGATTAGCATACGCCACTGTTCCAGCAGCAGTAACAGCCACTGATTAGCATACGCCACTGTTCCAGCAGCAGTAACAGCCACTGATTAGCAGATGCCACTGTGCCAGCAGCAGTAACAGCCACTGAGTAGCAGCTGCCACTGTGCCAGCAGCAGTAACAGCCACTGATTAGCATACGCCACTGTGCCAGCAGCAGTAACAGCCACTGATTAGCATACGCCACTGTTCCAGCAGCAGTAACAGCCACTGATTAGCAGCTGCCACTGTTCCAGCAGCAGTAACATCCACTGATTAGCAGTTGCCACTGTGCCAGCAGCAGTAACAGCCACTGATTAGCATACGCCCCTGTTCCAGCAGCAGTAACAGCCACTGATTAGCAGATGCAACTGTTCCAGCAGCAGTAACAGCCACTGATTAGCAGCTGCAACTGTTCCAGCAGCAGTAACAGCCACTGATTAGCAGTTGCCACTGTTCCAGCAGCAGTAACAACCTCTGATTAGCAGACGCCACTGTTCCAGCAGCAGTAACAGCCACTGATTAGCAGCTGCCACTGTGCCAGCAGCAGTAATAGCCACTGATTCGCAGACACCACTGTGCTAACTGCTACCGTGTGTATATGGGTTTTTTCCAGTGGAAATGTCACCGGGATAGTGTACCTAATGACAAACAACAAAAAATTGTTTTTAATTTCGCTAGTTCAGCTCCCTAGCACTCTACAGAACAGCGATATGGCCCTTGCCCTAAAACGTTTCGACACCTCTGATCTAGAGGCTTTCTACTACTGAGGTAAGTATCTTTTGTTTGTTTTTTTCCCTTTAATTTCGCTTCAGGTTTAACAAATCTACAATTTATTAAGGACATTAATACAAGTCCACTCATTGATTTTTCTTGTAGTTCATTATTTGTAGTTCAGATTTGTTATTTGATATTGCAAAGAAAAACACTCAGCAACCACATGACAACACATCTACTAAAGTAAGATGTTTAGATTGCACGTGGGTTGATGAGTTGTACATGGGTTTTGATGTTGTTGCCAAGGCAGACAATTCATATAAACACTTAAAGGCAACAGTGGAGTATTGTACTGCATTACACAACAGTGAAACAAAAAAAACCTTGGAGTTAGGATGGCACTGTTTATTGACTAACTCCATAGGTTGAAAATGCTAACTTCTCAAACTGTTTAGATTTGTATGTCAAGGGTGACCCAGACTTTCATGACATCACTCCTGCACCACTCCGTTGGCCCTCCTCCCCCAGTATAGCAAGGGAACATGTCCACCAGCAGGCTAGTGATGTGTCTGTACAATGTCGGTCCTGTAGTGTCACCAAAGGGATCGATTACCGGTACCGGCCAGGTGGCTTGCCTCATGTGTGTACAAGGCTTGGCTGTTGCAAGTGTTACAGTACCATATGCTCACTTAGTTATGACCCTATGCTGCTTCCTCAGAGGCCCAGAAAATGATTTAATATAAATCTTGATGGACGAAAGGAGGAGGCCCAGCTCACTAGTGGGCTTGAAAGAGACAAGTTTGTGTGTAACAAGATGGAATATCTGGTGAAGAACTTGATTAAAAAAATCGTATAGTGCTTTTCTTCTGTCAGACTGAAAGCACTTGAATGCTGCAGGCAATAAGGGCACACTCAGTAGGATACGCTGGGAGATTTGGGAGTCTTGCCCAAAAACTCCTTACTGGTTAGGTACTGGCTGCAGCCTGCATTCAAACCCAGGTCTCCTGCTTAAAATAGTAAAATATCAGTAATTTAAATTACCAATATTTTACTATGCACTACCCGGCACCTATTCAACTCTTAATTCTCCGCTATAAGTTCCTAACTCCCCACTTAATGCCTAACTCTAAACTCCCCTATAAGTGATTTAACCACCTGAGCGGTCTGGACGAGCTCAGCTCGTCCAACACCGCCGGAGGTCGCCGCTCAGGCCCTGCTGGGCCGATTTTCATCAAATAAAAAGCAGCACACGCAGCCGGCACTTTGCCAGCCGCGTGTGCTGCCTGATCGCCGCCGCTCTGCGGCGATCCGCCGTGAGCAGCGGCGAAAGAGGGTCCCCCCAGCCGCCTGAGCCCAGCGTAGCCGGAACAAAAAGTTCCGGCCAGCGCTAAGGGCTGGATCGGAGGCGGCTGACGTCAGGACGTCGGCTGACGTTGATGACGTCACTCCGCTCGTCGCTATGGCGACGATATAAGCAAAACAAGGAAGGCCGCTCATTGCGGCCTTCCTTGTTTATTCTGGGCGCCGGAGGCGATCGGAAGATCGCCTCCGGAGCGCCCTCTAGTGGGCTTTCATGCAGCCAACTTTCAGTTGGCTGCATGAAATAGTTTTTTTTTTATTTAAAAAAAACCCTCCCGCAGCCACCCTGGCGATTTAATCAGAACGCCAGGGTGGTTAAAGAAGTCCCCCTACCTAATGCCTAGCACTTACCCCCCTTTAAGTGCCTAACCTTAACCCCCTCACAGAAAGTGCCTAATAAGATTGGGCACCCCAAACAACCAATAGTTGAAGCCGATCTTTTAGGATGAGCTACAGCCATTAAAAACGATGTATAGTCCATCAGCTACTAGCCACGTCGGATGACCAAATGTCCACATGGGCATCCGATTGACGGAAATTAACACAGGGGTGTTAGACACCTGCCAATCATGGCGCCCGATCGATCTGATCTGCAAGTCACTGGCTTCATTATTTTAACTGCTCCTTTTTTTGTCTTCCTGGGATAATTTTAATGTGTCATACACAATTCAATTCTTTCACTGGATGGAAAAAAACATTTACCAGGAAACACAGTTATTGCCCATGTAGACAATACCTTATATATACACTAGTGTAAAGCCTCAGTGATATTTTAGCATCAACACATGAAAAATAGCCTGTGTGCCTTACCTGGAGAAAAGCTGGAGGTCGGCTCTGAGCCAGTTCACTGCTGGTGTCCATAAACTTTATAATGCGTAGATAACCAGGATATGAGGGGGCGCTCACTTCTCCATCTGGTGTCACAAAGAAGATCTGGACCCCTCTTGGAATAAGAATGAGTTCCTCGGCATCTACCCCTAAACTCTGCACCGGGAGAGGCTGTGCCGCCATAGAATAGAACTCCTCCCCCACAAAAGACTGCTCCCCAGACTCCGTGCCATAGGAGACTGTGAAATGTCCATCGGTGGCCTGGGGGGTGTACACTGGTGGGGCAACTGTTCCCCCTAGGATGTGATTTACTGGTGAACCATTATTTGTCAGTATACCGGAGGCAGTGCTGACAGGCTCAGCAGGTAAGGTAGACCTGTTTGGAACTGGTGGTCGTACAGGCTTCTCATTCAGTGTTGGGAGTGTTGGGTACAGAGGCGTTGCTGCTGCAGCAGAAGGGTCAGGTACAACCCCAGTCATACTCTGCTGCAAGATGTTCAGTCTGGTATTCATATTCTGCAGTGTCTCCTTCATCTTTACTTGCATATGTCTGGCAGAGTCCCAAGCTGGCCCAATGCACTGGGGTCCCTGCAAGGAGACACCCAACCCTCTTGTCAGATGCTCCTGGCCTTGTCTGTAGAAGTTGCGGGCATCTTCCTTGTAGCCATTCTCATCTGCGAACAAACCTTTATTTATGTACAGAAAGGCTTTCCTGTATTCCTCCTCAATGCTGCGAATCAAAGCATTTTCCTGCATCTCTGGAAGTTCTTGATTCTCCATCACTGGAATGAGAAAAGTATGACTCAGTTGGTGCACACAGTACAAATGACATATTGATATATGGTAGGTGATTGCAGATAGGTGCATTATAGGGGAGGACTGGGACCTTTTGGCCTGGGGGGAAAATGCAACCCAGAGGCCCTTGAGCAGGAGGGGGGGGGGGGGGGGGAATTGGGGCGGTACGACAAATGAAAAAAATGGGCGTAACCATGAATGACATGTCAGTATGGACCAAAAATCTCAGAGGAATGCCATACAGAATTAAAATTAATACAGTTCTCTGATGGCAAAAACAGAATATATTCAGTACTAGCGAGACATACTGTACCTAATAATAACCTGTATAATATAATATAATAATAGCAACCTGTACCTATTAATGAAGGAAATGGGGAATGTAGGTTTGTTCTTAATCTAAATCTGTTCTTAAAGAGACTCCGTAGCAAAAATTGCATCCTGTTTTTTATCATCCTACAAGTTCCAAAAGCTATTCTAATGTGTTCTGGCTTACTGCAGCACTTTCTACTATCACTGTCTCTGTAATAAATCAATGTATCTTTCCCCTGTCAGACTTGTCGGCCTGTGTCTGGAAGGCTGCCAAGTTCTTCAGTGTTGTGGTTCTGCTATGAACACAGGCCCCTCTATGCACACTGCCTGTGTATTATTTAGATTAGGGCAGCTTCTCTCTGCTCTCTTATCTTTTACAAGCTGGATAAATCCTCCTCTGAGCTGGCTGGGCTTTCACATACTGAGGAATTAAAAACAAGGGCAAAGCTGTTTGCAGGAAGAAAAGAGCAGCCTGAAACTTCAGTGCATGGGGGAAAGAAACACACAAATGATCTCTTGAGATTCAAAAGGAAGGGTGTATACAGCCTGCTTGTGTATGGATGTATTTTCTATGTGTGGACATACTGTACATCAACCTACTTCCTGTTTTGGTGGCCATTTTGTTTGTTTATAAACAAACTTTTTAAAACTGTTTTTAACCACTTTTAATGCGGCGAGGAGCGGCGAAATTGTGTCAGAGGGTAATAGGAGATGTCCCCTAACGCACTGGTATGTTTACTTTTGTGCGATTTTAACAATACAGATTCTCTTTAAGTCAGAACACTAATTTCTATGCCTCTTCTGTCCCCCTCTATGTCACCTAATACCCCTGTGCCTTTTTTGTCCCCCTCTGTCTCTTTTGTCTCCTTCTGTGTCACCTCATGTCCCTTGTTCTTTTTTTCCCAGTGTTACTTTTGTTCCCCCGTGCCCCACCCCCATGGCTCCTGTGTTCCCCACTCCCCGCAGCGCAGCGGGAAGAGCAACTCACCTACTCCTGGGTGCCTGCATGATAAGCGTCCTCCTCTCCCTGCTTTCTCCTAATGCCAATGTCGCGTAATGATGTGACCAATAAAAGCCAGCAGTAGGGGGTACCAATGAGGAAGATAGGAGAATGTTTATCATGGAATCCGCCGCGCTGGGAGTAACCATGGTACCTGGAGGCTAAGCGACAGGAAAGTCACCATAGTTACTCTCAGCTTGAGGAGAGCAGAGAGATTTGCCATTGGATCGAGGACATGCGAGTACTACTCTTAAAGGGAGGGTCCGCGCTGGAAATAAAAAAAACTCCACTTACCTGGGGCTTCCTCCAGCTCCTGGCAGTCGATCGGTGCCCTCACCGCAGCTCCTCTCCCTCCCGGCATCCAGCTGTGAAGAAGCCGACCTCGACAGGTCGGCTTCCAGGTCAGCTTCTGTGCGCTCCACGGCGGGGGGTCACGTGGTGTAGGGACGTCATTGGGTCTTTACTGCGCAGGCGCAGAACTACGAGAACTGGCGAGGTCGGCTTCTTCACAGCTGGATGCCAGGAGCTGGAGGAAGCCCCAGGTAAGTGTTTTTTTTTTTTTATTTCCAGCGCGGATCTTCCCTTTAAGGGGGGCTGTGCAGCAGAGGGACAGCTCAGCCTGAGGCCCCTAAAGAGGGTGAGAGACCAGGCACGGCTACACGCCTCCCTGATCACACTTCCATAGTTGGAAATGTTCGCCACTTGCGCAATACCAATTTTTAGCAACTTCGCAAGCGCAGAATGCTCCCGGCTGTGGGAGCGCAATTCAGGAGGCACATGCAACTTTCAGAGGGAACAGCTGCTGAATGGATATCAGAGAGGGACAAGAAGGACAACAGAGGGAAACAGGCATGTGCAGAAGCGCATGACTGGCCAGATTACCAGGAGGAGGTTGTGTAATAAGACAACAAAGCGGCCAGAGAGGACAGCGAGGGAGAACCTCATAGGGCTGGAGGATGCCCCAGGTAAGTATAAATACACCAGTACACAACTCAGGTACACTTTAAAGAAAACCTGAATTGAAAATTAAAAGTCAAAATAAGCATACACAAGTCATACTTACCTTCCATGTAGTCTACTCCTAAGTGTCTTTCTCCTGTCCCACGTCCTGTTTTTTCACTGTGATCAAGGGAATTTTCCGTCCTCCATTTTAAAAATGGCCATTACCCATAACAGCTTTCTGGTCAGCACACTGTTCAACTGTAACATCGCCCACTTGAGCCATAGGAAAACATGGACATTACCTGGTACATCAGTTTTCCTCTCAGCTATAACTGACAGCAACTGATATTTTACTGACAGCAACTGATATATTTCAGATCTGACAAAATATTGTCAGAACTGGAAGGGGTTATTGTCAGAAGAAAATGGTGAGCTTCTGAGAGGAACTGATGGCAAGGTAACTATGTAATGTTCATTTGGAGTTATCTCATGTGTTTATTTTAAATATTTTTACTCAGTACAGGTTCTCTTTAAGGTTTCCTTTAAAGGACTTCCAATGCAAAGTAAGAAATCTATTTTTTAATCACCTAGGGCTTCTTCTGGCCCCGAGCAGCAGTCACAGTCCCTCGCGCAGCCCTGGTCCTCTTCAGTGTCCCTGCTGGCCGTCCACAATGATGGCTACCCACCAGGTGGTCGGGTCTTCTGTGCCTGCGCGTCCACATCTGGCGCATACTGGGCGTGTGCAAAAACTAATGCTCAGGCGCAGTATGCGCCAGATGACGTGGACTCAGGCGCAGAAGAGTCGACCCTGCCAGCAGGTAGACATCATTGTGGACGGCCAGCAGGGACACTGAAGAGGACCAGGGCTGCGGCGAGGGACTGCGACTGCTGCTCGCGGCCGGAAGAAGCGTGATTAAAAAATATTTTTTTTATTGTGCATCGGCAAGTCCTTTAAGTAAAGTGGCAAGTGTGTTATTGAGATAGTACAATATATCAGTGTGCAGTCAAACTAGAAGAATATATAAATATGCATGCCTTAAATACAAAGAGCCAGTGCTGCAAAAAGCTAAAACTAGCAGGCAGCAGTGAAAGGGTTACATGTACACAGAGCTGGCCAGTTCAAAACAGAGCAAACAAATGAAGAGGAGAGGAGGTGTCGGCTTACAAAGAACATTGTCTGATCCCTGATGTCTGGCTGCAGTGATCTGTGTCCTGTCCCTTCCAACTTCAAGAGGCGGGACGCTGGGAATCTGGGATTGAGGGAGAAACTGCAGCGTTCATTTCACCAGACAGGACTGGAATCCTCCGGCAGCCTGGCCACTTCAAATGACGCGCTAGAGCCACCTTTGCTCTCTCTTCACTGGCTGGCTGCTACTACAGGCAGGGGGCAGACCTCTGTTGCCTAGCAGCACCTCGAGATTCACCAACACGCACTGCATTTGGACGGGGGAGGCTTCTATGAAAAAGAGTAGGAAAAAATTCTGGCGGCCCTGATGAAAGGTGCAGGAGGCGGCCCGGGGGGCAATCGCCCCCTGTCCCCCCAGGCCAGTCCGCCTATGGGTGCATAACTGCAAATCATGCCCCCCCCAACAAAAAAAACTTGTATAGGCCCCCCCATGTTGACATCCAAGCAGTGATGGCTCCAGGATTTTTTTGGGGGGAGTGCTATGCAGGTGCTGGACCAATTTCTGGGGTAGCTGAAGGCAAAAAATGGGTGTGGCTATAACCTGCGTGCCGCGGCAAAGAAATGGGCGTGACCATGACCGGATGAGGGCCCAGCTAACTAATTTAAAGTTAACCCGAGGTGAGAGAGAGTGATATGGAGGCTGCCATATTTATTTCCTTTTAAACAATACTAGTTGCCTGGCAGCCCTGCTGATCTATTTGGCTGCAGTAGTAAACTGAATTACACCAGAAACAAGCATGCAGCTAATCTTGTCAGTTCTGATAATATTGTCAGAAATCCCTAACTTGCTGCATGCTTGTTTAGGGTCTATGGTTGAAAGAATTAGAGGCAGAGGACCAGCACGGCAGCCAGGCAACTGGTATTGCTTAAAAAGAGCTAAATATGGCAGCCTCAATATTATTCTCACCTCAGGTTCCCTTTAAAAGTGCATCGCAAAGACAGTGGGGCCAAGTTTTGTTGACCCTTTCCCCAGAAAATTCACATAATTGTGCAGGTTTTCTCAAGAAAATACACATAATGTGAGCCGATTTGCCTAGAAAATACGTTCAATCATGTCAGCAGATTTGACCAGAAAATATGTTCAATCATGTTGGCAGATTTGACCAAAAAAACACGTTCAATCATGTGGCAGATTTGACCAGAAAACACATTCAATCATGTGGCAGATTTGACCAGAAAATAGGTTCAATCATGCGGCAGATTTGACCAGAAAACACATTCAATCATGTGGCAGATTTGACCAGAAAATAGTTCAATCATGCGGCAGATTTGACCAGAAAATAGGTTCAATCATGTGGCAGATTTGACCAGAAAATAGGTTCAATCATGTGGCAGATTTGACCAGAAAACACATTCAATCATGTGGCAGATTTGACCAGAAAATAGGTTCAATCATGTGGCAGATTTGACCAGAAAATAGTTCAATCATGCGGCAGATTTGACCAGAAAATAGGTTCAATCATGTGGCAGATTTGACCAGAAAATAGGTTCAATCATGTGGCAGATTTGACCAGAAAACACATTCAATCATGCGGCAGATTTGACCAGAAAATAGGTTCAAGCATGTGGCAGATTTGACCAGAAAATAGTTCAATCATGTTGGCAGATTTGACTAGAAAATACGTGCAATCATGTTGGCAGATTTGACTAGAAAATACGTGCAATCATGTGGCAGATTTGACCTGAAAATACATGCAATCATGTCGGCAGATTTGCCCAGAAAATACGTGCAATCGTGGCAGATTTGACCAGAAAATACGTGCAATCAAGTGACAGATTTGAGCAGAAAATACATGCAATCATGTGGAAGATTTGACCAGAAAATACGTGCAATCATGTGGCAGACCTGACCAGAACATACACCTGCTAATATAAATAAAAAAAACAACACATTTACTCACCTGCAGCCAACCTCCTGTCCCGGCCTCCGTCCGGCGCGCAGCTCCCACGATCCTCTGCAGCCAGAAACTCAAACTCCCGCGCTGAGAGCAGGGCTACGGGGGAAATGGCGCCCGAAGCCCTGCACTGCAGACTCGGTGTCTCCAGAGCAGGGCTGCGCACGCCATTTTACCGTAGCCCTGCTCTGACGCTGCCGGCGCTGCGGGCTGCTGCTGCCGGTGAACTGACACGGCGTCTATTAGACGCTGAAAGTCAGTCCACGCTGGGGGGGGGGGGGGGGGGGGCGCTTTAGGGGTGCTTGGAGAATTTCAGGGGGTGTTTCAGCACCCCAAAGCACCCCCCTGGCGCCGCCACTGCACCCAAGTGTGGACATCATAATCTTCATACCCATAACAAGTGTAGCCACAAAAACACCTGATCTGAAGGATGGACCCTTTTACTGAAGGGAAGGAAGGTTGGAAGTTGGGGCCCCCTCACAGCTCTGGGTCCCCCTGAGGTTGCAGGGACTGCACCCCCCGTAGTTACGCCCCAGCTTGCAGAAATACAGACCGGAGCAGGCTGGGTAAAGAAAGGAGCAAATAAATTGACTTATGCTAGAGACGTACATCTTAAAAGCTGTGACGTCCTCCCAAATGGACCCAACATGTATAGAACAATAACCTATTGGCAAGCAGAGCTGGATTTATGGAAAGGCCACAAAGGCCCGGGCCTTGGGCGGCAGCTGGCCAAGGGCCGGCTGAACATGGAAGAGTGATTGCTGCATATGGAAGAAGAGGCTGCATATTGAATATAGAGGTTGCAAATAAGGAGCAACACATGGAAACAGGGAGCTGCTGCCCCAGGGGATCTGTATATAACTGGAGGAGGCAGCTGTACATGAAGGTTAGACATGAAAGAGGGGGCTGCACAAGGAATAGGAAGGGGGTGCTGCACATGGAAGATGAGCCAGCAACAAAATTGGCCTAGCAGCGGAAAAAGTATAAATCTGGCCAGGGGCGTAACTAGAAATCACTGGGCCCCCCTGCGAATATTTGGATGGGGCCCCCCCCCCATAGGTGCCAAATAATCGTAATGGGGCAGCGTTTCACTGTAAATTAATTGTAAAGTGGGCAGCATTTTACCAGACAATCGTAATGTGGGCCAGAAAATCGTAATGTGGGCAGAGTTCACCAGAAAATCGTAATGTGGGCCTTTAGAAAATCATAATGTGGGCAGAGTTCACCAGAAAATTGTAATGTGGGCACCAGTCACCAGAAAATTGTAACGTGGACAGCATTCACCAGACAATCGTAATGTGGGCAGCGTTCACCAGAAAATCATAATGTGGGCAGAGTTCACCAGAAAATCATAATGTGGGCAGAGTTCACCAGAAAATCGTAATGTGGGCACCAGTCACCAGAAAATCGTAACGTGAGCAGCAGTCACCAGAAAATTGTAACGTGGACAGCATTCACCAGACAATCGTAATGTGGGCAGCGTTCACCAGAATATCGTAATGTGGGACAGAAAATCGTAATGTGGGCAGAGTTCACCCGAAAATCGCAATGTGGGCAGCAGTCACCAGAAAATCGCCATGTGGGCAGCAGTCACCAGAAAATCGCCATGTGGGCAGCAGTCACCAGAAAATCGCCATGTGGGCAGCAGTCACCAGAAAATCACCATGTGGGCAGCAGTCACCAGAAAATCCTAATGTGGGCATCAGTCACCAGAAAATCCTAATGTGGGCAGCAGTCACCAGAATATCGTAATGTGGGCAGCAGTTACCAGAAAATCCTAATGTGGGCAGCAGTCAGTCACCAGAATATCATAATGTGGGCAGCACACACCAGAAAATCCTAATGTGGGCAGCAGTCACCAGAAAATCCTTATGTGGGCAGCAGTCACCAGAAAATCGCAATGTGGGCAGCAGTCACCAGAAAATCGCAATGTGGGCAACAGTCACCAGAAAATCGCAATGTGGGCAGCAGTCACCAGAAAATCCTAATGTGGGCAGCATACACCAGAAAATCGTAATGTGGGCAGCAGACACCTGAAAATCGTAATGTGGGCAGCAGACACCTGAAAATCGTAATGTGGGCAGCAGACACCTGAAAATCGTAATGTGGGCAGCAGGCACCTGAAAATCGTAATGTGGGCAGCAGACACCTGAAAATCGCAATGTGGGCAGCAGACACCTGAAAATCGTAATGTGGGCAGCAGACACCTGAAAATCGTAATGTGGGCAGCAGACACCTGAAAATCGTAATGTGGGCAGCAGACACCAGAAAATCGCAATGTGGGCAGCAGTGACCAGAAAATCGTAATGTGGGCAGCAGACACCAGAAAATCCTAATGTGGGCAGCAGTCACCAGAAAATCGCAATGTGGGCAGCAGTGACCAGAAAATCGTAATGTGGGCAGCAGACACCAGAAAATCGCAATGTGGGCAGCAGACACCTGAAAATCGCAATGTGGGCAGCAGACACCTGAAAATCGCAATGTGGGCAGCAGTGACCAGAAAATCGTAATGTGGGCAGCAGACACCTGAAAATCGCAATGTGGGCAGCAGACACCTGAAAATCGCAATGTGGGCAGCAGACACCAGAAAATCATAATGTGGGCAGCAGACACCTGAAAATCGTAATGTGGGCAGCAGACACCTGAAAATCGTAATGTGGGCAGCAGACACCAGAAAATCATAATATGGGCAGCAGACACCTGAAAATCGTAATGTGGGCAGCAGACACCTGAAAATCCCCCTGCAGAATTTCAGAGCGCCCCCCCCCCCCGGGGCCCGCTCGTGGCCGTTTTTTGGGGGCTGGAGGGGTGGCAGCATGAGGGGAAAGCCTTGCCCACAGTCGGCGGGGAGAGGGGAAGTTCCCCCCTCTCCCTCACCTCGGGGCTCTCCGCCTTCTCGCTCTAGCGGCTGACGTCACTTCCGCTTCCGGTCAGTCGCTAGAGCGAGAAGGCGGCGATGGAACGCAAGGAAGAAGGTATGTATCCCGCCGCCGCTGCTGCCCGCTGCCCACACACATTCACTAGCTGGAGGGGGGCGCAGAGGGGAGAGCCCCGAGGTGAGGGAGAGGGGGGAACTTCCCCTCTCCCCGCCGACTGTGGGCAAGGCTTTCCCCTCATGCTGCCACCCCTCCAGCCCCCAAAAAACGGCCCCGAGCGGGCCCCAGGGGGGGCCGGGCCCCCCCGCGGGCGCAGGCGCTGCAGGGCCTATTGTTACGCCCCTGAATCTGGCCTTGGCTGCCATAGCAAAGCACTGAGAGAGCTGGCATAATTGTGATTGCCATTGAGTAGGGAAGCATGGACTTTATCCTCTACAGGAGACTTTGACTTTATCTACCCCGTTCTGCATTAATGCTATTAAGTTGTATAGAGGGAAGGATTCATTTCAAGGCATTGTTAAACCTTAAGAGCTACTCCTCAATGTTAAAGAGACAGTAATGCTTCAGCAATACCACCTGCAGCATTACAAGTGATGGGAATTCCGGCTCTTCTTGGAGAATCGGCTCTTCTGAATCGGCTCCCATTAAAGAGCCGGCTCTTACGGCTCTCAATCGGCTCTTCATTAAATTTCACTAGATGCCACTCAGAATCGGAGTAAAAGCCCCGCCCCCGTCTCCATGACAACTCCAGACTGCTTCTCTGGCTCCGGCAATCCCCCCTGCTACTGCTCTGCTCCGCCCCATACACTCCTACAAGCTGCACAAGGAGGACTACATCTCCCAGCATGCCTCAGCGCCCTTTATTATACAGCAAAGCAGAGCTGTGTGGGGCGGCTGAGGCATCGGCTCTTTCAAAACTGAGAGCCGGCTCTTGTCGTTCGCAGCAAAGAGCCGGCTCTTAGAGCCGGCTCGTTCGCGAACGACCCATCACTATTAGCTATGAGTCTCATTCTAAAAAGAAATCCTCCCCCCTGAGACCCCATGCGCTGCCTGGCCAATCAGTGCCAGGCAGCGCTGAGGGGTGGATCGGGACTCCCTGTGACGTCACGACGTCAATGACGTCACTCCGTTCGTCGGCCACAGCGACGGGGGAAGCCCTGAAGGAAATCCCGTTCAGAACGGGATTTCCGGACGAGTCTTCATGCCGGCGGCAATCAGAGGGGTGGGAGGGAGGAAGCAGGGAGGGGGGAATCATGTAGCTAGCGCCAGGCTAGCTACATGATCGAAAAAAAAATATGCACAAAAAACGTTCCCACGGCCGCGGGAATCAGAACGCCAGGCAGGTTTTTAACATACATTACATAGTTTACTGAATATACTCCAACGATACTAGACAGAGCAGTTGAAATGGGTGCAAGGCGCGTCCTGTTTAAAAGGGCATCACCTATAATAGCGGGCGCCTTTTTAAATAGGATGCGTCTTAAAGGAAACCAGAGATGAGACATACTTAACTTTTTATACATTCCTGGGGCTTCCTCCAGCTGCTGGAGAGATACGTAGAGGGCGCACTTCTCTTGCGCAGACTGGCCGCGACTGGAGGAGATTATGGGACCAGTACCGGGAGCTCCAGGCAGCGGAGGACAGCAGCATGGGAACGATCCATGTGCACGGGGCTGGAGGAAACCCCATGTATGTATAAAAAGGTATGCCTCGTCTCTGGTACCCTTTAACACTGGGGTAAGGATAGTTGTCCACAGAGGGTTAAGGTCAGGTGGGGGGAGGGTAATCACCCCTAGGGGAGGGTTCTGTGTGAGAAGGAGAGGATATGTCATAGTAAAATATTGGTATATTTTACTATATGAATGTAGTAGAGTATCGGTAAATTTACCGATATTCTACTACCGCTATCCTGTGCCTTTTTCAGATGTACATATACTACACACCAGGGCCGGAATGTTTCCATTGCTGCACGATGCACAACGAAACAGGTAAAACTACACATTTACAGCAAAATATACTTTTATACTGTAAAACACTTAGTGCTGTTCCAGTCAATAGGAGCCTCAGGGCAAGGAAAACATAAGAACCTAAAACTGGTATTTCCAGCTGTGCATTGCGTCACACATCATTATGCAATCTGCCCGACTATAGTGACAACCTCTGCTGGTGACACAGCACATTCCCCCCAGCATAACCTGGAGTCCTCATAGGCAAACGCAGGTGGGGATTACAGCTGCCCAGACTCCCCCCTCAGACCAGGCCTGGTGCAGTGTCTGGGGACAGGCACAAGTTGAGACACCAGAATTTCTGCAGGGATCCAGCAGCTCACAGCACTGCCCCCTTTCTTTCCCTGCTACAGTTGACTTTGGATGTAGCAGCAGCGTGTGTATAGAGCATGGAGCAGCTCTGAATGAGCACAGCCCTGTGTCTCTGCTGTGTGAATGCTTCACTTTCTCCTTCATTACCAATGTCGGCTGTCCTCATTATTATCTGTATCCAAACTGCTCCTGATCTATCCCTGTTGTCAGTCAGTCGGACGGGAAAATGCATTGTGTGTATACAGCAAGATATCCTACCATATTATTATACTGTATTGTGCTTGGCTGAGGGAGACCTTTCAGAAATACCCCCCTTGAAAATCCTGGGTTTGCCCCTGAGTCCTATCGATAGGGCCAATAGGTTGCTTACCAGAAAAGTTCTGTTATTTCTTCAAAATATCAACACATTGATCAACAGATTCATAACATTTCAGTGGAAAGGCCTGCTTTCTAATTTCAGGAGAAATCTGTGACTGTGATATTCAGAAATGACCAATCAGCCTGATCATTAAGGTGGCCATATATCAGGCAACTTGGCGGCCGATTGACTATCCAATTCGATTATTGTAATCGAATTGGATGAAAATTGATGCCGCCAAATGCATGCCCGACCAACAATGCAACCAATTTCGGGGCAAAATTGGTTGCATTCTTGACCTCGCATGCTGCAAGATGTTGGTCGATCTGGTGCACAAATGTCCCCCCGGTGCCCCCTGTAAAGGATAAATTACCTGTTCACGGCCAGCGCTTGTCCCTCCGCTGGCTTCCGGGCGCATTCCCCTCGCCATACTCGCATGCCCCAAGTGGCTTCCTAGTACATGGGGCCTGTGTGTATATAGAGGAGATATCCTGGAGGCAGCGGGCACAATCGCAGGCTGCGGACAGGTCATTTATCCTTTACACGGGGCACCGGGGGGACATTTACATTACAGGGGCACAGGGTCAAGGCGGCGGATGCGGTGCACAAGACCGATTCCGGATCGATTTCAGCATAAAATTGATCGGGAATCGACCTGCGGTGTATGGGCAGATGACAGATCTCTCTCTTATCAGATATATATACACACACACACACACACACACACATACACACACACACATACACACACATACACACACACACACACACACACACACACACACACACACACACACACACACACACACACACACACACACACACACACACACACACACACATAAATACATATATATATATATATATACACACACACACACACACACACACACACATAAATACATATATATATATATATATATATATATACACACACACACATAAATACATATATATATATATATATATATATATATATCTATATATATATATATATATATATACACACACACACACACACTGGGAGCAAAACCCATATTCAACACATTTCAAAATGATATTTATAGTTTTATGACTTACATTTCAAAACGATATTTATAGTTTTATGGAAGTCATAAAACGATAAATATCGTTTTTAGTGCGGCGCCATTTTTTAACTCATAAAACAATAAATATTGTTTTATAATGCAAATTAATGCGGCGCCATTTTTACACTGTAGGCTCTGGCGCCATTTTTAACGGATCCCCTAGATCCTAGAGTATCCTTCCTTGAGTACTCTGCAGGGGTTCCTTGGAATTTTTCCCCCATCGTGAGGGAAGTATATAGACCATGCTTCCTCCAAAATAAATGCAGGGGTTCCTTCGAGATCAAAACATTGTTTGCAGGGGTTTCTTGAGATCAAAAAGTTATTTGCAGGGTTCCTCCAGGGTAGAAAGGTTGAGAATGTTTGTCCTAGAGCCTTTCTGGTCCTCTGTCCTGGTCCCCCTGCTGTCTGCTCTTTGGATTTGCCACCTTCGGGAGCCCTCGGAAAGCTCCAGGAGCGCAAGCGCAGTATGGAGCCGCCTATTTTCTGGAGCACTCAGAGACACAAGGGCTCCCGAAACCTTCTGAAGGTACCCAAAGGCATATTTCAACAGCTGGTTGAATACATGGAATGGGGGTTACAGTACTGGAACAAGGGTGCTGAGCAAGGGCAGGGGAGGCTCTATAGCAGGGGTGTCGAACTCAAATACAAAGTGGGCTGAAATTGAGCTCTGGGACCAAGTCGCGGGCCGACCTCAAAGTCTAGTGGCCACCTCTCTCCCTTATAAAGTTCCCTGTTGTCTAATAGCCCCCCCACCACCCCATATCCAGTTCCCTGATATTTAGTGGTCCTCCCTCCCTCATCTATACAATTTCCTGATGTTTACTGGTCCTCCCTCCCCATACAGTTTCCTGGTATTTAGTGGTCCTCCCTCCCCATACAGTTTCCTGGTACTTAGTGGCCCCCTCCTACCCCTATACAGTTCGCTGGTGTGTAGTGGCCCCCCCTTTCCTCTCTTATACATTTCACTGGTATCTAGTGGTGCCCCCTCCCTGGTGATCTAGGACTATAGCTTCTCTGGTGGTCTAGAGTGGGCCAAACATAATGCAAAGTGGGGAAACCACCCAAGGGCCAAAACTTATGGCTCCGAGGGCCAGATTTGGCCCACGGGCCGAAATTTGACATGTATGCTCTATAGGAAGCAGAGCCTTCCCTCTCCATAGGTATCTTATTTTTTTATTTCACTTCAGTATTACTTAGCTGCCTAAATTTGCAATACAAGTCAGTGAGCTGAACACAACTTCTTCTGGTGCAAAGTAATGCTCACAGCTAGTGATCACATCTATTAAGTCAAGTGAAAAGATCTGTAGATAACCAATTGATCTTGATTACAGTTCAGTGATCAAAATTGCCTGAGATGAAAATCTGATTGCCTTTTTATAAATGTTAAATTATAATATAGTGTTAGTGAGAAGAAGCAAAGTGCAGAAAAAAGGAATAGCGATCATTTTATAAGTATAAATTCCCCCCTAGGAGTGTTTGAATGTTCTGTTCCTCAGCAGGTAGTGTGCAGGTTGCTGGCGCAGCTACTCTCTGTCCTGTTGTCTGAGTAGGTGTAAAAGTTGGACTTCGGCTGGTATAAGCTGACTGTGTGTAGTGCAATGGTACTCACCAGTCCTATGTATCTTCTGCCTTTGTCTGGCTCTGCTCTGTAACATCCCACACACTCACCTGCTGATATTACCTGATAGCAGCACAGCTCCTCCCCTCTCACACCACCTGACTGACTCTGTCATAAATGCTGGTTACAACACAAACTGTCACGAGGTAAAGTGTGGCTATTAACCTCCACTGTGTACAAATGTCATCACATCACACAACTGTCCCAACTTTGTAATGTAGATAAAGACTGCTGTCTACATTATTATCATTTATTGTGGTATTTTATGTAGTAGTCAGTATCCACATACAGTACGTGTACACATGTAGGCTGCTTTCACATTATGCATGTAGCGTTGGGCAACAGGATCGCAACGGAGGGGCAAAGTCGCAATGTGCATCAGGAGTGTGATGCGAGGCTACAATAAATGATTCAAAGAAATTTGTGTTCTGGAAATAGCTGCTTGTAGAATATCGGTAAAATTACCGATATTCTACTATTGGGCAGTGGTAAATATGATAGCAAAATATCAGTAAATTTTACTCAGATTTTACTATCACTACACCTAACTCTATTCTCACATGATATCTACCTCTACCTATGCCTAAGACCCCCCCCCCCTTTCCCCATGAAGCCTAAAGCCTAACCCTTTTTATGTGTGAGCCAAGCATTACTCTGAGGAATGTTTTGCCAAACCGAATACAGTGTGTAGTATTAGAGTAAGTAGTCAACAGTGCCCTGTCAGTAGGTGAGTGATTTTTGGTACTGCTGTTATGCACCTTAAGCTAGTGATTCAATTGCACATTAATTAGTAAAGGCTATGCTCTGCTTGACTGAGTGCAGAGGGAGTGTGAGGGGCAAAATTAACCAGGGGTGCCTCTCTGAACCCCACCCCCCTGTAAGCAGCATTAGGGGCCCTTAATTTCTGCCAAAGAAAAAAAAACCCAGGGCCCCTGAGCTAGCTGCTGCTCCCAACCCCCCCCCCCCCCCCGTGTCTCTTCACCCAATTTTATTGTGGTCCCCGCTGTCCCCACAGAATTTTTGGCAAGCTAGCGACTCTGTGTGTTCCTGTCTTCATCCTCATAGGAGCCCCTCTCCTCCATGACCGGGCGCATGTTACTACATAATCACATGCCACCAGGTCACTGAGAAGATGTGGCCAATGGGTATGGAGACAGGAACGTATGGCCTAACAGAGGAGCGCGCCTGCAGGCATAGGTGAGTATCTACACTGAAAAATCTTCAGCGGCACCGGAGATCAAAATAAAGAAGGGGGAAGGCCTGGGGGGGGGGCAGGGGGCCTGGCGGGGAGTGGTGGCTCCAGTTTCAGATTTTTTTGGGGGGGCACAATGGCTGGCTGGGTGATCAAAATTGATGTTTGTATGACAAGCTTTAGATATTTTTTGCATAACTCGGGTGATACATCCAGATGCATTAACTATAAGGGATCTTGCAAGGATTGTGAGGTATTTATGACAAATAGATAAGACCCTTGCTTTACTTAAAGTGAACCTGAGACGACAGGAAAAAAAAGTTTTATACAAACCTGGGGCTTCCTCCAGCCCCCTCCGCGCAGATTGCTCCCACACCACAGTCCAAAGCCTCCTAGATCCTCCGGGAGCAGCCCTGTTCTACAACTATGCGCAGAATGCTCTCAGCCGTGGGAGTAAGATGGGGGAGCATACTTGGCTGCACTGTGCCTGTGCCGACTGGCTAAGGAGAACGGGGCTGTTACCGGAGGATCTAGGAGGCTTTGGATGCCGGCATGGAAACGATCTGCCAGAGGGGGCTAGAGGAAGCCCCAGGTATGTATAAAATGTTTGAAGTGAGAAGAATATGGAGGCTGCCATATTTATTTTCTTTTAAGCAATAACAGTTGCCTGGCTATCCTGCTGATCCTCTGCCCCCAATACTATTAGCCATAGAACCTGAACAAGCATGCAGCAGATCAGGTGTTTCTGACATTATTGTCAGACCTGACAAGATTAGCTGCATGCTTGTTTCTGGTGTGATTCAGATACTACTCCAGGCAAATAGACCAGCAGGACTGCCAGGCAATTGGTATTGTTTAAAAGGAAATAAATATGGCAGCCTCCACATACCTCTCGCTACAGTTGTCCTTTAAACTTACATAAACTCAGGCTGACATGGAGAGTTTTTACAGACCCAACCTTGTTCAGCATATGCTGTATGCTGCTGGAGCCTAGAAGCCGTCAACTGTATGTTACTGAGCAGAGGGGGGGGGGGGGTTTAGACTACTCGTCAGGAGTGGCACAGTGATTCCTAGGGGTGCCAGTTGCCTATCGTGCCTCACTGTAACACCGGCACTGCTGGCTGGGGGCACAACACCGCCCATGTGGAAGAAACAGCCCTGACCATACTACTAAAACTTCCACGCTTTTCCAGCATTTGTTTTAATGAATACTTTCCCAAATAAAACATACATGCAATTAATATTAGTAATGAAAGCATATGGAATAAAAAACACGGTAGCAGTAAAAAAGGGTGCCAGCTGAGGGTGTACGAAATGGCTGCCGCCATAGACTCTAATGCAATTATCATGAATACAGCGAAAAAAGGGTGCCGGCTGAGGGTGGACGAAAAAAAGGGCGCCGCACTAGACTCTAATGCAATTATCATTAATACGGGGAAAAAAGCAGAAAAAAGGGTGCCGCAATAAATATTGTTAACAACATTAGAACATTAAAGTTTTTGAGGCATGTTATTAATTTAGAAGCTTGCAAAGTTATAGTTTTTTTCATATTATTTTGTTTGTATGTATAGATTTTACTTTATCAAAGATATTATCATTTCAATGTGTAAAAGGGTGTTTCTGCAGAAGGAGTGGTTAGGGTTAGGCAACACCCGGGGGAGTGGTTGGGTTAGGTACCACCCAGGCAGCGGTTAGTTTTAGGCAACACCGGGGGGAGGGGTGGTGGTTAGGGTTAGGCACCACTAGGTGGGTGGTTAGGGTTAGGCACCACCCAAGGGGTGGTTAGGATTAGGCGCCACCAGGGGAGGGTTCTGTGTGAGAGTAGGGTTGGGTTAAGCTGTATTGTTGAATTATGTAATGATTTTTAATATTAATATATTTTCGTTATTATTTCCCATCTGTTTTTACAACAGTATTTATTGTTAACCAAGTTTGAGAACGATGTTTATCGTTATCAGATTTTGTTATCCACCGGCGCCATTTCGTTATTCAGCCGGGCCCTTTTTTCACGGCGCCCTTTTTTCATGCACACAAAAATACAAATAACACAGATTATATAAGATAAGGGGTTGTTAATAAATAGCATAACTATTTAAACTAAAAAACAGATATTAACTTTAAGCTTAACAGGTACTTTCCCAGGGAATGTTGCACACATATTTGCCAATAGATTTTTCTAGTTGAAAGTTGGTTGCTATAGTGATGTAATCACCGGTTAGTACTACTCTGTTTATACTAGCAATCACACCACCAGATGAAGTCACCAAGCTGACATTACAAAGAATACAGCATGACAAGTATTTTCTATAAATGAATCACACCTGCATGACAGTGATGATGTAATGACCATGACAGAATCAACTCACCCGAGCTGCAGAGCAAGCAGCATGTGACTGGTGACACCTATGGAGGGGGAATCTTTATACTCACACTGAACTACATGGTTAATATTTTACTCAGAGCAACAGGATGCAATAAATTTAAGTGACTGAACTCCATGAAACAAAGGTGAAAGTCTACAGAAATGAACTTAGGTATAGCTTATATCTCTAATGCTGGGAATACACGGCTCGATTCTGAGTCATTTAGATGGCTCGATAGATAATTTCCAGCACATCCGATTTCCCGCCCGATCATTTCGCCG